>NC_090869.1:38309155-38346655 GCF_036669935.1 Montipora foliosa
CGACAGGAGTTATTTTTGATATTTTAAGTAGATCAGGGACGATGCCTTGTTCTAACGAATGGTTAAAGATTTTTGTAAGTGCTTCACTAATGAAAGGACATGATAGCTTAACACATCTTGAGGGAACTCCTATGGAAGACTTGTTGAGGTCTAGTCCCATTATTATGTCCTGCACTTCATGTATAAGGATCCCACGAAATACAAAACTATTTAAATAGGACTGTTTAATGTAATTAGTGGGATTTTTGGCACTAGTCGGGAGGTTTTGAGAAAGATTATTACCAACGTTTACGAAATAAGTATTTAACTGATCGGCGATGTTTTGTCTGTCTGTATAGTACGTGCCATTGCACAACAATTTGCTGATGGGTGGCGAGGTACTACTCTTTTTCCTGTTGATGAGTATACCAATTAGCTTCCAAGTAGTTTTTAAGTTCTCACTGTTAAAACTAAATTGGGCCCTAAAATAATTTTTTTTTGCTGCTTCCTTAATTCGATTTAATTTATTGTTATAAGTTTTAAATATCTTTACTTTGTTCGGATCATTACTTAAGAAATGAGATTTAAAGAGTCTCTGTTTCCGTTTGATTGAAGTGCATATAGCATTAGAAATCCATGGCTTATTTAGGCGTCGTTTCTTTTTATTATTTAATCTACGCTTAGGTGCATGTTTATCAGAAACAAGCTTCTGAATATTCGATTTGCTAAGTACCATATTTGGAACAACAAGAGCGAGGGGTCTCCAAATATGGTACTTAGCACTGAAACATTCAACCAATCGGTTCGCACTGAATATTCGGAAGCTGTGAACGCGCGTTACACGTTTCAACTCTTATGGGTTTCTGATCCAATACATTTAATGACTTATTATAAAATTACAAACGGTTGCACAAACACATTGTGCGGGCTCCCTGTGACATTAGTGGCTTTGATTGCAATTCTAGTACTTCGCTGCTTAAAATGTGGTTGCTAACCTTATGAACAAATTCCAGTTTGTATCCTCCGTCAATCAATTCAGTTATCTTGTAGGCATGAATAAATCCTCCTGCGCATGAGCGAGGGTTCAATGTCAAGTCTTTTGCGGTGCCAACCAAAGCGTAGGTTTCGTCAGGGCGAGTGTTGAAATTACACACACACACGCTACGAAAAACAAAAACGAACAAAGCCATAAGGAATTAACACATTTCTTAAGGAAAAATTCAAACAAATAAAACTCTACGAGTCAAATCCCTTGAGCCAAATTAACCATTATCGCGGGAGCTGACCGAGATATTTCGCTCAGTTGGTTCTGGCTGGTGCCATCTGCGTGTTTTTATTAGACAGGAAAAAAAATGAACAAATTACTAAATTCTGGGAGCCTATTAAAGTAGTATAAACATGCCAAATAACGAAGAGAGAATCTGACCTCTGCTATTCGATCGCTTTTTCTCATCTTCATGCAGCACGCTGCATCGCGTAAAATATTGGGCTTAATCCACATATAACCACTAAGTCCACCTCTTATTTATTTCGTAAAGGTCGAGTCAGAACGCGCGAAAACAGCATTTCTGTAAGTTTCATTTAATCATCTCCCCCTCCTCAACACCATCTAGTCCCGCCTTCAAAACTGCAAAACACACGTGCACGATATCAACACAAACCTGACAGCAGATTCATTTTGTTCCAGTCGAACTGCGTCAACAGTTTCACCCTGAAAAAATAGACGAATATTTTCATGTAATAGCAGAAAAAAAAGCTTTGATTTAATAATAAGGAACTGAAGCGAAAGCATTTTTGTAAAACGGAGAGCAAACGGATCTGAAGCGTTTCCTCTTTTAACCTGCCGTGAAACTACCACATTTGCCCAGCAAAGTGTCTTCACTCCTATAGCAACAATTCAATTGAGAATCTGGGCGAAAACCTCTACCCAAACTAACAGCAAAAGACACTATCGTTTGCCGGCCGTGGTTCTATGAAAAAGGAATCAGCTTGAGCTCCCAAAGTGGGAGGGAGCACACGAGCCGACGGGTACTAATAACACACTGCAACTCACAAGGCTTAACGAGAACAAGTAACCATTTACTTGCACTCCTCTCTTCCCCACCCCTGCAACTTAGAAGTAGCACTACTTTTTTGTCTTTCTAGTGCCGATTCAAAAAAGAAAAACACCACAAGACAGTAGCGCTTATAAAGAAACATGGAATTTGATGCATTTATCCCTCGAGTTTGATGCCTGGTCACAGTTGCGCTACAACCACTCATCCTTGTCAAAGTTTAAGCCCCTGAGGCAATCGGCAAAACAAAAACTAAGAGCAACTCCACACATTTGAAACGTCTTACGCATAACCACTCCAAGTGACTTTTGTCCAAAGGTTGCTCGTGGAAATAGTCGCCAGAGTGGTTATGCGTTCGGCTTTCGTTTATTTTAGTTGTCTCCAACACTGTTTGCACAGACAAAAGGTAAAATAACAAAACAAAAAGAAACATAAACACACAAAGTAATTAATGATGGCGACAATTGTAAATACGCGGGGAAAAGCTGTCTTCGATGTTTACCTTGATGGGATCAATCATTCTCAAAAGAGAGGCCCACATCGCGGGGCCGGCCTTTGGTGCGCCAAACTGCTGTTCAGATAGATCTTCGTTGAGAAACTCAGCCGCCATTTGTGCAGCAAGCTCCTTTTCGTCATCGCCTGCTGCTTCAACCATTTCCTGCGTTAAAACATTAATTAAAACATTAAAACATTAATTAATTAATTATATTAAAAAAAAAAAACAGGCATGGAATAATTTTAAGAGCATGACGACATCATAGGCACCGCTCAGTAAACTAAACGATACGATTTCGTCATACCGCTGGAGAGAAGTGGAAAGCTTTGTAGAAATATTGGCCGAAAAATGAAACGACACGAGAAAGATCCTTTGCCTAAACCAACATTCTCGCAGTGAAGTAAAAAACGACTATTGACTGTTATGGACGTTTCGCGGGTTAATCCTGGCATGGATTTAAATGAAGGAAATCCGCAGCGAGTTCCGTTTTCTTTCATAGGCAATCCGAAAATATGGATTTTCCTGAAAACCTCAGCTTAGTCCGGTCAATAATAACAGAACTTTATTTTCGCTAGCCTGCGAAGGCAGACGTATTTCCGGCGGCCGGAAATACGTCTGCGTTCGCAGGCTATATTTTCGCACGATAATGTTCAAAGCTGATTAGCTTATGGGGTCGTGTACAAATGAAATCGAATCAAATTAATACATATCAAATCATATTGGTTTTTGTGCATGGAGAGGGTAAAACCCAACCTCGTTCCCAGGGTCTCTCATCTGGGAACGAGGTTGGGTAAAACCGGAGTCAGACCCAGAGTAAAACCTCTCGGAGCAGAGTAAAGAACCAACAAACTCAACCCACATTTGACGCCGGATCTGAGACTCGAGTGCTCTCACCACTGCGCCATCTCTGCTCCCTTTTCAATCATGGAAGTAGGGATGCGTTCGAGTGGGGAATTAAAATTTGGTTTTTTACTCTCCCACCGACACAGCACCACAGTTTCTTTAGAAGATAGAAATTTGTAAGATTGGTTACGCCAGCCGTTGGCTCCAGAGCAACTTTCTTCCATCCGTTCCACCCTTCCTGATCTCGCTTGTAGTTAAAACCAGTTTTCGTTCGAAGACTGTTATGTTACAAACCTCGGCAATTTGCTGTTTTTTCTCTTCCCTGACAGTGTCCGTGAAAGCATTGTGATCGCTTTCTATAATGAGCAAACTGTTACTCCGAGGGTGGATGACGAATTTTCGGGGCGTGTAGCGTAGTGGAGTGGCAACTTGGTTAAACACAGCACCGAGCTTTTCGAGAGCCAAAATCCTAAAATAAAGGTAGTTCAAAAGTTAAAGCCAATTTCGTTTGCAAAAAAAAAAAAAAAAAGAAAATGCTCGAAGGATAACACCAATTTCTATAAAAGAGCTAACGGATATTATTTTGAACCAAATTTAGCTGAAACAAAACAGTGATTGTCACAAGGAAGGGTTGCGTTTTTGCAACGTTGGCTGTGTAGTACTTATGTTTCAACAGAGAGTAATATGAAGTGCCAGTTTTCTTACCCATGTAAACCATGTGAGCGTTAGCCCTACTAATGGAATTGGGCCCACACATGAACCCACGACCTCCACGTTAGATCTCCGCTGCTCTGTACCGACTGAGCTTCAAGGTCAGACGGGAGCAGACCGTGGGAATTTACAACGTCAATTTCACGGCAATGAATATGTACAAGTACAAGGAAGGGACCGTCATACCTTAGCGTGTTTGCAGAGATGGCCACAATTCCCTCAGGACACTGCTCAGATGAGAAACTCGACGCATACTCCAGAGTCTCGTATGATAACGGAGTGAGGTGAAAACGGGACTGATACGAGTAACTTAACCATGAACGACTTGACATCGCAAGAACCTGACAAAAAAGAATATTACGAGGTTCATGTCAACCAAAGAACGCAAAAGGAGGGGTTAAAGCGCCACCACCGACAATCTGATGTTCTTGGGCTGTGTACATGCACAACCTTCTAGAGGTTTGTATCGACCTCATAAAAACTGCGTTTTAGTGACAATTTTTACGGTATTTAGCATAAAAATACTTACAGCATCAGAGCCGTGCATTCGAACTTTAAACAGCTTGACAGCTTTGGAGCCAAGGTATCTGGTAAAGACATGCAAGATGTCGTGCATAGTTAACATGAACAGCAAAGAAAACCATTGCTCTAGATAAAGCTTTACAATATTTTTACAAGTTTACAACTCTCTACAAATACACATGTAACTTCAGCTCTAACGCTAACGCTGGGTTCCTGCACGTTACCATGGTATCTAAACGGTTTTAACGCCGACCTTGCTACGAACGGAACAACTCAATCGAGTAAGTCTTCACAAATATAACAAGCGGGCATGTTTCTAGCGAAAAAAAGCAAACCGTTGCAAAGAAAAGCGTTCATATCTCAGATGACTTTTTTAACACAACAAGGCAACCTTTTTCTTTTCTCAGGGCACGAAACATGAATCCCGTAACGTCATTTGAAAAAGCACATTTCATTGTTCATGTTCGTTTACTTGCTTTGTTTCTATTTGCGAAGCATTTTTCTACCATACCTTGTTCTCGTATCGGACAAATCTCCAGTTACCATATCCAATACTGTTCTTAGAAGCACACCATTCTATTAAGCAAGAAGATATTGACCAATTTAGTATTTTTACGCGTGCTAATTGCATTGTTATATATAGCTACGGTTGGACTTCGCCATTATCTAGCGCAATTCATAGTTTCCACAATATTGCGTGTGTCCAAGCCAGAGTATTGTGCCCCGTCGAGATGCCAATGAACTTCACCGTTTGACACTTTACTTGGTAGTTTGAAATACCACGGAGGCAAATGTCGAATTCATTTCGATAAAGATACGGAAGAATTTGACTTGCATGGAGCAAATTTAACGCTTTGCAACGTGTGAAAGGAGGTCATAAAATAAAAGTGTTTAAAGTCTGAGCTCCATCAAAAGTGATGAAGTCATGCATATCCGTGCACTCAAATTAAAAAGTTAACAAATGATTTAAGGCATCCCTACATAATATTATACGTGAAAGATTTCCTTTTTCCAGTTGAAGCTAACTGTTTCATAAGACCCTTACTTCCTTGTATCATTTTGTTTGTATTATCGTTTCTGAAGCAACCTTAGTCGGGCGGCCTAGTCACCTTAGAGAATATCCGGCGATCAACAAGATATAAATCTCAACTCACAGATAATCCAATATTAAGGAAAAGTCCTCCCAATCGGCCAGATTCACTCTCCAATCCACCCATAGCCATTTCCACAATACACAGTGATTCTGGTGTGGCGGGTAGAGCTTGCATACTGAGTGGCTGCAGACAGTCTTGCGGGTCAAGGGATATCACTCGCACGGTATTGTCATTAAGACCAATGGCAAGAAACCTTGAGCGCTGTTCTCCCGCGGGTACTGTCCCGAGAGCCATGCACTGCACGTCTGAGGACATCTCCTTCCGTTCTGTGTACTCGTTGAGTTGGCCAGACTGAGACAAAGTAAGATGTGAACATCTACCAAAGGTTGTACAATACATAATTATGATGACGATAATAATAATAATAACAACAACAACAACAACAACAATAATAATAATAATTAATGAGAGAGACAGCCGAAAGTAAGTAGGCAAAAGAAATCTAAGAAATTGACAGTTAATCTGTTTAATTCCCTTATCGACAGTAATATTCAACAAACCTCCTTTTCCTCAATACTTTATCAAAACCTATCAGACTTTCAGTTAGTTGAATAGTCAATAGACTTCTGAATTAAATAAAAGTTAAAGAAAGAAAACAAATGGCACATTTTTTTACCAAATCTGTGAAATCTTGATATTTGACTGAACATTCCGTAATTTGGACAAAGAACAAAAAATAAGCACGGGTCAACTTTGCATTACACAACTACTTACTAGCCGTCCACGCTTAGAGACTGGCCATGAATTGTATCAGACAGAACTCCCACTTATGTTGAATCTATCACTCATAATCCAACACAAATTTATCCGACAGCCTCAATTACTTCGCATCACGATTCAACCATTTAATAAAATGCCATGCATTCATACAAGACAGCCGGATAACTCTGTTGCCATGTCTTCGACTACTACGATCGGAATCTTTCCATATGAAGAATCCAATTTGTCATCTTCTACGTACTAGAATATGTCAATTTTTTTTTAATGTGGCCTTTTAAGAGTACTATTAACAGATGGAGAAAATTAATTAATTAACCAATCAATAACTCATGCAGTTGATTAGTTAATTAATTACTCTTCGTGACGGCATTATGCGACGATGTCTTTTCCTTACCGGGTCCATTTCAAAATAAACAATTTCTCCCCCAGTTAACGCAATCACAACCTGAAATGAAATTCATTTCATCATAATTAGTGTTATCAACATGATAATATTCTCGCCGGAATCCTTTCCAGTACCTGGAAATTTCTGCTAATTACATCGCCTAACAGCAACATTGAAAATATTCAATTGTAAATCTCTTTTACATATACACAAACAACATAAGAAGTTGTGCGGTTTATGCACTAACGTGGCCATTGTCGAGCAACTGAATAAAGAAAAGGTCTTGATTGTTGGTCGGGAAAACCAAAAGACGAGGGCCTAGTCCTCAGAAGATAATCTGGAAAGACCTTTGCAGCTCATTTTACCAAAGCTACGCTTATTAACTTTTCTTCCGCAGTACACAGCGGACCTCTAAAGAGCGTTATCTTAGATAAACATTACAGATGCATTCATTTTATTCGGACGTTTAGGAAGTTCGCGTGTTAAAGCCTCGGTTTGGCTTAATGTTCTTACCTTGCAAACAGCGTTTTAAACCACAATCTGCAGGAGCAAAGTTATAGGTATTTGCGCTGCTTCCAGGTTTTCACTCTTAGGGTTTCAACTTCAATACGGTGGAGAAAAAATTTGCCAATTGGAAAACTTACAAACATTTGCATGAACAGTGATAAGTGCTGACGCCTCAGTGCGTGTAAATACTGCGAGGTTTCATGTGGAGATTCAGCGTTCTTATTTGAACAAAATCACAATCAATATGCTAGGGCCTTTCTTTCCTACACCGAAAAGCTTGAATTGATATTTTTATATTGGTGATGCGTCTTCTCCCTAACCTGTTCCGTCTCTGATTACCTCAACTTGGTTTCGTCCTGAAGATGACAGCTTTTTAGTTAACGAGTTTCTTCAAGTCAAAACAATTGCATCGAAATGACGCAGTGTCTGATGCCACCGACCGCAGTAGCATTTCCCTACACACTACACTGCAGCACAAGCAACGACACTGCTCCTACCTGTCTCTCATTCACAGCACATTTGACGATGGTTTTCTTTCCAGGCGTTTTCCATTCGTTTACACGCTTGTCAGCTCTAATGTGACGAATACCATCGGTGTAAACCTACAAGTAAACACAGGCACGAAGTTAAAGCAAACACAAACCCTTTGCACCTACAACTGGTGCAAACAGAAATGGGTAAAACACTGTAGCAACTGGTTAAAAAGGGCACGGATGAATAATGGCTTATACACGTAACATGTACATAAAATGCGGGTATAAGATGATATCTTCTTTTCTGTTCAAATGATAAAAGCCTTGTAAAGCAACTAACATCAAACACTTCCTTGTTTTGATTGGAACAGACAAAGATTACAGAGAGGCAAACTATTCAACGCGAAAGAGGCCCTTGTTTCTTTTGCGTTCACATTTCGTACAGCTGCTATTTTTCTCGCGTTAGCTTTTATTTTTGCGTCAGTTCTCAACGGACTACGCGAAAATGAGAATCAGAATGCTCACAGGGTAACTCTGAAAGGGGGAGAGCTTATGACATCACAAGCATTCTCAGATGTAAATTACCTGTAAAAGTGCATCTTCACCCAGCTGTGAACAGGACAGGGTTGGTGTGGTACCCAGAAAACCGCTATCAGTAACTTCTTCAACTGTTTCCCCAATGGACAAAACCAGCGTAGCGTTAATAAAGGACACCACAATGTACGAATCGTATTCATCTGTAAAGGGAAGCGTAGGTCAACATTTTAGTAAAGTAATTCCGTGAGACTCATTAAGAATACTTGAAAATAAGTATTAAACTTTTCCCTCAATCTTCAAATCATGAAAAGAGTTTTCTAAGGTCACTGCTGGAAAGCGACCAAGGCGCTGAGCATGCTCGGGTACCTACTTATACATGGAGCTATCCCACACGCTGAAAGCTTGCAATACACTGCCATGTGTAAACTTAGGCTTACAATGTATATACCAAAGGGAATGCCTCCATTTAAAATAAAATCAGGCCTAGAGAGGAAAAATCAAAACAGGCATTGTTGCCATTGAAAATAGAACTGGAAACCTGTGCATGGGTTTGAAAGTTGCAAAGAAATTACGACCCCTGACATGGTGAATAAAGCATTACGTACAGTAGTTTGATATTGCAAGTTGAGCAACGGAAAAAAATCAAATCAGTGGTCATGAATTACTTTTGTTTTGGGTATATGGCAAAACCTATCGTGATGGGGTTCCCTAGTTCATTCCTGTCCTCTCCTTGCGAACTGAGGACAGCAAATGAAGGAGTGGTAGCGGCAACTACTACATGGCCCCATCTCGGCGAACAATATCCACTGAGTTCATTTTTGCAGGAACTTTTTCATTTTGTATCTTGATCCAACTTGAACTCACCTTGTGTATGCGTCTTCACTGTCCAAACAGCATTAGGGTTTCCAGGAAGTTCAGATACGGCCATTTCAGATACCTATAAAGGGAACATATTTTTATTTTATTTTATGACAATTCCCTTTCTAACAAAAAGTCTCAACATTAACTTCTCAAGGTTGGATATCACACCCAGGTGCTCTAGAGGAACTTCATTTATTTATTCATTTATTTATTTATTTATTTATTTATTTTAAGGCCACGTGTATTTAGGGCTGGGGCAGTAATTGGGTGGCACTGTGTACAAAAATAAATCAAATCAATTGATAGCATCTTGAGGAGAGGGGAAAACCACGCGGAGTACCCGGAGAGAAACCTCTTGGTGCAGAGTAGAGAACCAGTAAACTCAACCTACATACGACATTAAGTCTGGGAATAGAAGCCAGGCCACATTGGTGGGAGGCAAATGCTCTCACCACTGTGCCAGCCCTGCTCCCATCCCTGATGTGCTCACTTTTCTAATAGTATAAACAAATATTAATAAACATGATACACAAGTATCCAGTATGCTTCAACTTCTTATCAGCAAACTAATGTCTTGAGTACAAGGAAGTACGTTGAGTACGTTTTTGCAAACGTTGGCCGTGTAGCACTTATATTTCAACAGACAGAGAAAAACTCTGATCAGGGTGGGAATTGAACCCACGACCTTCGGGTTAGATCACCGCTGCTCTACCTACTGAGCTACAAGGTCAGACGGGAGCAAGTTTCTGTCCTTGTGTGGGCCCATTTCCAGTAGTAGGGCTAACGCTCACATGGTTCATATGGGGTAGAAAACTAGCACTTCACATTACACTCTAATCAGTTAAGTCTGTTGAAATAATAAGTGCTACACGGCCAACGTTTGCAAAAACCTAACCCTTCCATATACTTGTACATGTTCCTTGCCGTGACTTGAACATCTTCAGTTCCCACGGCCTGCTCCCGTCTGACCTTGTAGCTCAGTCGGTAGAGCAGAGGTGATCTAACACCAAGGTCATGGCTTCAATTCCCACCCTGGTCAGAGTTTTTATCTGTCCTTGTGTGGGCCCATTTCCATTAGTAGGGCTAACAATCACATGGTTGATATGGAGTAGAAAACTAGCACTTCATATTACACTTTAACCAGTTAAGTCTAATGTATTGAGTGCTGTGGATAGATTAAGACCATCTATTATATAGAGGAGCGAATGTGAGAATGATATAAACACATGAGAAATGAAATGATGGTAGAACCAACTGGGATCTCGGAAAAAATCCGAGCCCCAGATGGGATTCGAACCCACGACCCTCCGTGATCTAGTCGGATGCTCTAACCACTGAGCTACTCCTCTAAATCCAAGCCCCACATTTCACCCTTGCTCACCATAGAGTCTCCAGTAGCTCAGTGGTTAGAGCATCTGACTAGATCACGGAGGGTCGTGGGTTCGAATCCCATCTGGGGCTCGGATTTTTTCCGAGATCCCAGTTGGTTCTACCATCATTTCATTTCTCATGTATTATATAGATACTGATGAAATACCAGGATTTCTCCTTTTACTAAAAATCATCTCTTCACCACTTGCAGTGAACATATCATTTTTATCTTTCACAAGTGAGAATACAGGTGTCATCATGGTAATGAACACAATTAGCCAATAAAACGCCAGCTTCCTCTTCATTGTAAGATACTTCTGTGCTTTAATATAATTCTTCTCTACTACATCAAACATTTTTATTGCAAAATTTTACATGATTTGTTTTTCATAACTTTCATATCTTGTTTCATGTTAAACAACATGCATGTTTTAGAGGTTGGTGACCACTTTTCATCATTTCAAAAATAAGTAAAACAAGTTGTTTTAAATCTAGACATTTCATCAATATCTATATAATAAACAGAACATTACATGGCCGCTTGGGGATATGAATTGTATCCTCTCCTGCTGAAAGTATCTCTCACTCGTTCGCTTTGCTCACTCTTGAGAGATACTTTAGCACTCGAAGATAAAATTCATATCCCCGCGTGACCATGACATAATATCCTCTAAGTAATAGGCCATTTTCAAAATATCAAATACGTATTCAGCTTGATAGTGAGGCAGTGAGGACAAAAACCATAGAAACAAGTTGGAATGAATGTGGAAAATATTTGCATAATTTATCATCCACTTTCCTTTGCCTTTGTCCTCTAAACATCTCTTTCGCGCTGAATTTTAATACATCAAAAGAGGCCTATTAACCAAACCTAATATTAATGAAAAAATCTCTATGGGATAAAAATAAAGAAAGGAACATAATGGGCATTTAAGAGCCTGTAAGAATGACAAAGGAAAAACATTTTCCAAAGTCATTTTTTTCGCTATTTATTTTTCGAATTCCTGCCCAATTGCAAAGAGATAAACACACAAAGCTAAGATATAATTACGCTATTCATGCAACTTGTGTCACACAAAAAATAATGTTTACTAATTGCAGCAAAACCATTCCTGTTTGAAAGGACATTGATTTTCACTAAGTTCACTAAATAAATATTGATTTTGCTGGCAGTCTCAGTTTCATACTGAGAACAAAAGGTTCTTACCTCTAGACCATGCCTCAGAACTCTCAAGGAGGAACGAGGACCCCTTCCACATGCAGCATACAACTGCGGTGTATCTTCATTGGCTAGATCAGCTATCTAAGAGCACAAATGTAATGTGAACACGTTATCAACAACACTTCTACAAGTCCAAGAAAACTACATTTTCATTAAAACCACAGTGTACATTACACTTTGTTCAAATAAATTTCCAACCCTGAGCTTAACAAGTTACTTTAGAAACCAAGGAGACATTTACTTTTCAATCTGTACCTGGCATGACATAACAGGTGCTAAACTCTCCATCTCATCCACAAGCACCAAATTCTTAAGGCCTCTAGGAGCAAAGAAGAAAGTGGTCCCCTCTTCAAGCTCCATTGCACTGGAAAACTCAGGCTCATCATCATCATCACCAAGATGGGCAATTTGATATAAGTAACTGTGATGAAAAGGACAAATGCATCATCATGCACCTTATTGAATATTCCAAACTGGATGCAATTTTTCTACAGCGGTTCTTGATCTAAATATTAGTTCTTGTTACCTTAGCTAGTCAAAACTGATATCAGAGGCAAAACAGCTAATATTTTTTAAAGTTTAGTAAAGTTGAGGAACAGAATGGAGAGCAGAAGAGCAATACCAATATTGGTTTTTTTTTTTTTGCTGTTAAAAGAATTATTTTTAATTCTTAAATTGCACTAATGGTTTTTTTTTTTGCTGTTAAAAGAATTATTTTTAATTCTTAAATTGCACTAAACAGGCCAAAGTTTTGAAACCACCTCTTTATTTTTACTTCAAAAAAGTACAAAGATATAAGGCAATTTGATTTTGTCAAAAATCAAACAAACCAAACATAATGAGACTGAAGCAATAAACTGCTAGCAAATGACCACACCTTTTGAGAACAAAGGGTCTGTTTATTTTCCAAACATTTTCTTTACAGTAATAATTATTAATCCTTTGAGTAGTGTCCTCAATGTTACACATGCTTGTACTTGTATTATTATGTTACCAGTTAATTTTTTTCTCCTTTGTGTAAACTAAAATCCTCCAAGGAAACAGCATTAGGTTGAAAAGACTTTTTCAGATCTAATTACATTTGGCACTGCAATGTACATGTGTACAGGACAGTGTATACACAATTATTATTGCCACAGGTTATGAAAGAATGTAAGGAAAATAATTCAGTTCTTACTGGTTTCCAAATTCAGAGGCTGCAAACAGAAAGCCAGTTTTTAGAACACACATGGCAGCAGATACTGGCACAGTGTCAAAGTACTTCATGCGGATTTCAGTTACCTAAAACCAACAAATAATTATAAGCATGCACAGACGAAAAAAAAGAAGGAAATATCCAACATTAATTTTTGTTATCAGAGTCAGTACACAAGTTAGTTGGCAAATGGAAGGAGTGATTATTGTGATGATTGTGCTCTAACATAATTAAATTCATCCAATCATCAGCCTAAAGTTGCAGACAGACTTAGATTCTTAGTTTTCATGAAATCAGAAGTCATATTGCGACACCAACATGGCTGACATTTCTTAGTTTTGGGACACAAACATGGACAATGTGACCTCTCCAAAAACCACAGATTTTGCTGGTACCAGTACACATAGCTGCCCAAATTACATAACTACAATGATGTATATTTAGTGCTGTAATTCCAGAGCCAGTTACTACTGTACATCCACCACTGTATTGCACTGAACACTCCAAAAAAACAACAAGACCCAGGTAACTCTACCAGAATGGGTAAAGCTTAGTCGACAAATTAACGTTGAAGACGTAACAGCTCTATCGTATGTTATCTACGCATCTTCCGAGGTGGTTGATATGTGACACATATATATGTATGTTGAGGTCCTTTTGAGGCTAAGCATGGAAATGATATTTACAAAGTTCTACAGGGTGAGCATTAGCTCAACATTTGCCCTATTTTAAAGTTATCAAAATATGTACTTACCATGTCCTCATCAACTTCCATAGTAATTTTGAAAATATCTCCTTGTTCCGTTTGCATCAGAAAGAAGAACATAGACTAGACAGCAAAAGAACATTGAAAACATACTGTAAATATATGTGTAAAACATGCAAATATTATCAAAATTCAAACAATTAATAATATAATTATACAGAAAAAATTAATTGCAACTTTTTTACACTTCAAACTTCTGCATTGTTAATTAATTAATTCCTGCGTGAAGTATAAAAAAATGTGAAAATACAAACAAACAAACAAAAAAGACATGCAGGTGTATGTGCATTGCACTGTTCCTTGTAATCTTAACAATGTAATAACAAAGGACACTGCTTAAAGAGATGCAGCCAAAAGCATATATGGGAACTGCTACATGCAAAGATGATAAGGTAGGATGGGCATTGTGCCACTGTATGGAAATACATGTACAGGCAAACAGCAGTTTAGGTGGCTACAGTTTTCTAAGGACCACACCTGAAAATTTCAGGATTTCCTCAGCGAGAAAAATAATCATGTATAGAAATAAGTAGCTAAATCTGTCAGACAGGTTTTTCACAAATAGCAAAAACGTTGATTTTTGTCTACTTTGATAATAACTGAAAAACTGTCCGATACATTTTTTTTTAATGTTGACAGTTTCGTCTTCATATTGTTTACTAATTCCCAACTTTAATCCTGGTTATGTGGCTAGTTTTCAAGAAAAAGGCTTATGAAATGTCTAGTTTCCAGTCCCCCCTTCAGGAGCTCAGTCACTATACACATATTTCGCATTTTCACCTGATTTGCACTATTTGTTCAGTAAAGCTCTGTCTTTAAATCAGCCCTTTTGTAAAAACCAAAAGAAATCTATAAAATGCTATTTTATGATAGAGATTTTGGTGTTGATGATGCCTCATTTAATCTGATAACCTGTTTTTGTTATCATTATTTTATAATTTATTCTGATCTTATCAGAGATTCTGCCTGTGATATTCTTTCAAATGTAGCATCACATCCTCAAAAAAATAATTCCAACAAAATAGTGAATTTCATGAAAATTTGTTTCTCGCTGTAACAAAGAACCAGGCTACTTGCAAACAAATTTGAAGGACACTAAAAATGGACTTGGTGCATGTAATATGTTGCAAAATAGCGTATGCTAAATTTGTTGCTGAATTCTTAACTAAAAGGATATGAAACGTTTCCTAAAAAATGTATCCCAGATCACATGAAATGACAGCTACATGTAACTGAATCTGCTTTCCAACTTTCTTGGGAAGGAGACATGCCCCCTGATCCACTCTGTCACCCAAATCAGGGGTTTCAATAGAAGCCGGTTACTGGTGGTATACTGCCACCTGCTTTGCCTCACACCGCTGGCTAGTTTGCCTTGATTTTCACTAAAAATGCTATCATAAACTTGTCAAACTGCCGCCTTCAATGGGCTATCATGGACGGCTATTTCAGAAGTTATTGAAACCCCTGCCAAATGCATGCTATTGTGTGCAAACTGGAATGAAAGCTACCTAGTTTATTGCAATCCGATGGCTACTCGTAGGAGCGACAACCCTGGTGAAGCCTTTTGTGCTAATAGGTGCTGACCTGTTCATTCTAGTTCAGGTCAGTTACATGTACATGCATGACTGTTTTATTTACTCCTCAATGTACATGAACAAAACAAGCATGATGATGATGATGATGACCATGGAGTGGCAAAAACCAGCTTTTAATGTGCAGTCATGAAATAAATGTACAATGACATGATAACGACATTTTTACCTTTGTCTTGTGAGTAGCACCGCATACAAAGATCATTCCTCGCTCTGGGTCATCCAGATCATACTGACAATTAAGAAATAATCATGTATTTGATAATTTTGATTAAGTAACATAATTGGTTGATTGCACTGTACTTGAGGTATAAATGTAAGAATGAGAACAATACATTAACTGTACAAAAGAGCATGACAAGAATAATCATCATGATCACAGCAATACACACAACTTTAAGTAACATACATGATAACTTAGTTATTAAATGAGTTGTTTTATATACATTATGTTAAATGTACATGTATCCACTGTGTAGTATAAATATTACATTAATTAAGTGATATTCACTGTTGACACACATCAAAGTAAATTTGATGTTCAAATTTTCCAACCACTGAACAAAAGACAAAATTATCTCAACAGCTAATAAAACCCTAGTCGGAACATGAATACGACTGATTAATGTCACACCAAACATCCCTAAAAGCTCTGACCTTGTAACCACTATTTTGTTCACAAATGGCTGCTTATGATCACTGTAATAGTGTAACCATTACCTTTCTCTTGAAAACAGCAACTTCACAGAAGGATAATATGATTTTCAGCTGCACTATATATATCATTAACTATATGTATTGTACCACAGATTAACTGGTGTGAGCCAATTTGATTGAGAAAGTTTAAACAATTGTCAGTTATTATTGAGCCCTAATACATAATAAAGGAAATTCATGAAAGAGAATACAAGTGGATAACCAACCTTTCTCCGTGGGATGGGCATTCGAATGTCAGGCTGATCACCAAAGTTCTTGTAAGTGATGTAATTTTCAGAGCAGACCAGTACACCACTAGGGCCATCATTTCCCCCAGGAACAGAAATAAGCAAGTTGCCATGCTCTTCAAGAGGTTCACTGTATTTGCGCACCACATGGTTTAAACCCAGATCTAACTCATAAAATGTCAGGGTCTGCTGTGTGGTGTGGACTGCTTCCCCAGTTGGATCAGAATCTGCATCCTACGGCATGTTAAAATTAAACCACTGAGTCAAAAAATAATACTAAAAAACATGATGCATGACCTGTGCCTCTCCAAGAAGAAACAAATGTGCATGTATAAACAAGCATATAATAATTACTGGTATTGTCTTTTTTGTTATGATAAATTAATAGCTGCCAGAAGTTGCATTTAGAAATCATAATTTTTTTTTCTAAAAATACACATTATATGCTTGCTTTTATTCTGACATGCGCACATATTTTTAAACTCTGAACTCGCTTATTACATGTATATTACCGGGCTTTACCTTACTTTTCAGTGAAGAATGCAGAACATCAATCAACAGACATTTGGTGCAAGTTGACCACCAATTTTTCCAGCAATTACCGGTACAATTCCCATTGTAGTCATGATCAACAGTAATCTTACTTCCACAACAGAGAAAGCAATAAGCTAATTCATATTCGCACATACACATATGCACACAGGTCAATGAGCACAACCATAGGGTCTTACACATGTAATATAGGAGTTTCACTCATATAATTATTTTGGTTCGCTTATCTTTGAGCTGCACTGAAATGGGTGAGGAAGTGCTAGGAATAATAGAACTGCGAAGACAGACAAAGCCCTAAGTTAGAGTGCATGTTTACTGTATAAAGGGTACAGTATTAATTAATCAAAGAGAGTTACGATACTTCTGCAGTGGTCATCTCCTCTCCTCCTGCAATGTACTTTCCTATAAGAGCCCTGTGGTTTTCATGCTTAATATTGCATTTAGTAATACAACATTGTATGTGCAGCACTGAATCTGTATACTACAGTGTATGTTACTTTTATAATTATAATAATATTTACTGCATTGGAGAAACATCAGTGAATTAAAAAAAAAAACAAATGACATCCAGTCATTTGCAGCTTTAATTTATTCACTGGTTTTTAGCAATAATATTTAAAATTTCTGTTAGTGGTGATTTAGTATGATTACAAATACTGTAAACAAGTAATAACAACCCTTTTTTCAGAATACAGAATGATATGTGTACTTAACAGAGTGCAACATTAGCCAATATCAAAAAATACCATAACACAGTCTCTTTGTTTGTCCCTCCAAAAATGTGCATATTAAGCATTGTTTTTATTATTTTTCTCAAACTTACAATTGTAAGTAAAGAAGGTTCATCAAGGCTGCTGCCTAAGAAAGTTTTTCCAGAGCCCTTTGCGCTTCCAGCATTAAAAGTTAGTAGCCCAAGTCACTTTTTAAAGAGGCCAGAATTAATTAATTAAAAGTGAGGATGAATCACCCTCAGTTGTGATAAAGGCTACTTGCCTGCGCTCACAAATAGGGTGCCCCAGGCGACCGGGCGATGGTCAGGCAGCAGTCTTGCTCATTTATACAGAGTGTAGTGGTGGGAATCGGTTGAGATTTCACATTCGATCATCAGAAATAATCAGATTGCCCCAACCGATCGATCATCGATTATAATTGGAAAAATCTACATGTACCAATAAGCATTCCACATATTTTTCATCTAAATAGAAGTCAAAGTGGACCCTTCCTTCACTTGATGAAAATCAAAATATTCCCACACTTTTGACCTGGCGTTTCTAGGATAGCGAAAGATCTCCAACTCGTCCATTTTAGCCGCCATGTTGGACTCGTCAACAACATGTAACCGAGGCATGTCTGAGAGAGGACACTGGGAATTGGGGAGAGATTGGGGAGAGCGAAACAAACATTTTCAAGCCAAAACGAACAATTGTTCATCTTGGATCAGAGGTGACATTATCTTCCTCTGGTGATTTGTAAATACATTTGAGATCTATTTCAAAACTTATTTTGGACGGTAGTGATACTACAAACGCAAAACAGTGAGCTTGTAATTTATGTTTTGGTTCAGTTGTTTACGAAATACAAAGCGGCTTAGCATGCCACATCTTTCAAATAAGCGTGAGGTATTTGAAGTGACAACAACACAGCGAACAGGGTACCGCCAGGTAAACACAGGCAATCTTAGATTATATCTGCTGTTGTGACTTAGAAGTTAGAGTCCATGAAAAAAGACAACTCACACAAGAGTTGAAAATACTTTTATTTGTCCCCAATAAATTTTTAATTTTTCGGCGACAATCGATTATGAAAAAAACAAAATCGATTGTCGCGTCGCTTGAACTTTTCGATCAACTTTCGATTATAATCGATCATCGGCCCACCACTAACAGAGTGTATAATTATCTGTTTCAAACTGGCACACACTTGTGCTATTTTAATGCTAATTTTACCTCATAATCCATTTCTAAACAAGCAAACATTGGATTTTCAAAGCCAACATCAACACCAACAACATGATAAACCAGGGTGTGAGACTTGTGGGCTTCAAGTGGGGATGAAATGGTGAGACGAGCGGCAGCATCTCGGTTCAAAATATAAACCAACTTCTGTTTTTCAACAGCACCTGAAGTAAAGTAAAGTAATGTGAAGTAAAGTAAAAGTAAAGTGAACTAAATAATACTTAAGTTAACTCATAACTCCCTATATGATGATACATTTCCTGAGTATCTTAAGGTCAGTTATTATAGCTTGAGATTTTCGATTGCGCCTGTCCTTTCTACTCCGAGAGAATCAGGTACTTTTCAGCAGTTGGCAGCAACTATTTTTAATAAGCTCCCTGCAGCCAATAGAAACATAACTGAGTACAATTCCTTTTGTTATAGTGTGAAGAGAAATTGTTCATATAAGGAACCTTAAGCAGTAGACAGAATTGTAAAATTAATACATGTATGTACATATTCTATTCTTCATTTTATTTTATTTTGAGTTGATTTATATTGTAGGTATTGTAGATGAAGAACCTCACTTTGTCGGATACTCTGCAATAAACCATTATTATCATTCGATGTATTTTGTCACCACGTGACCTGCAAATAACTGCTTACGAATAAGTGTTTTGCTGCAAATAATATTCTGCTCATGCGCAATTCACGCTCTTGTGAGAAAATGGCAGATTGGTTCCCCGAGCTGTCAGAGAATGATTGGACATCTTTAGTTGATAGAAAGAACAGTGAGAATACTAACAAAGGAACAAAATTTCAACGTATTTCGAAAGTACCTCAAGGAAAGAAAGGTAGACGAAGAGTCACTCGTGTCATCGACACGACAAGTTGGCGAATGCATATGTACTGACGAGATTTTATGCTGAAGCCAGAAAAAAGAATGGCGAGCTTTACACCAAATCTTCCCTTCTCGGGATACGCTTTGAAAACTGTGAAATTCTTCAGCTTTGTTGATGCCTAGTGTTATTGAATGTTAGGCTGTAAGTACAATTTGAAGTCAATCAATCAATCAATCAATCAATCACTTTATTTAGTAATGCAGGTTACAGAATGGCAGCCAAAAGGCTGATGTGGACCTACAACGAACTAATAAAATGTGAATCTAAAATAATTTATAAAATCATCCTATAGTACTTAAATATTCAATACGAATCATTAAAATAAGATTTATAGGTAAATAAGTTACGAATTAATCTAAAATTTACATGCAATATAATAAAACTTAAAAATATACAAAATCTCGGTCTTTCATAGCAATCATAGGCGCTTCGAATGATAAGCTATTTATGTTCTGTGAGAGCCTACGTAAAATGTTTTTAAAACTGTCTTTTTGAATGTTTACATTAAAATTTGTCAGCCTAGCAATAAAATTCCAGATTACAGGTCCTCTATATTGTGCTGATTCCTTTCCCACTTTGTAGTTCACTCTAGGGATTTCAAACTGTAACCCTCCTGTACGTGATGGTCTGTTACCTAACCTCAAATTAAAAGGGGCATATAAGATTTTATCATTTAAAACATCATGCATTAGAAGAAGGAGTCTTCTTTTATATATATGTAAGAAATTGGCAACCAATTTAGCTCCTCAAGACTTTTATCCTGGTGGATAACTCGTGCAGCTCTTGCATGAATAGGGTTTAAGGATTCCATAATAGAGTAATTGCAGTTTCCCCACACCACAATACCGTACGATACCGCTGGTACAATAGATTTGAAATAAATTTCCTCCAGCAATTTCACAGGAAGCTTCTTCATTCTTTTTAATGCACCTACTTTCTGTGCAAAAGATTTTTTTACATGGTCTACATGCATTGCCCATGTAAGCCTATTGTCAATGATTAATCCTAAACAAGTAGTGCGATTCACAACATTAATAAAATTATTTCCAAAGTAGATTGGAGGAACAGGACCAATGAAGCCCGTTTTACTAAGGATCATAACTCAGACTTTACAGGATGAATACAAAGTTTATTTTATTGTACTCCAAAGCAGAAGTTGCTCGAGAATGTTATTTAATTGTGAGCAAACCTGATCAAAGTTCTTCCCCACACAATATAATGTTGTATCGTCTGCATACATAAACACATCTCCAGATGTAATAGCATTAGGGAGGTCATTGACGTAGATAGTATAAAGCCTTAGACCCAGGAGGGATCCTTGGGGAACACCATATTTTACTTCATCCAGATTAGAAGGGTGGCCATTTACCACAGTGTATTGAAATCTGTCTTTTAAATAATCCATCAGCCACTCGTGGAGATTCCCACTTAATCCAATCGCTTGGGAGTTTTAATGACAAGATGTTGTGTGAGATGCTATCAAAAGCTTTCTTAAGGTCAACAAATATTGCACCCACAATCATACCTTTATCCATATTCATCTTCCAGGTATCTGTCATTTTTAGTAACATGCCTTCTGATGATAGACCTTTTGTAAAGCTCCACTGTGAAGGGCTTTTTAGAGAGGAGTTACTAAGGTGCTCATCAATTATGTTACAAACCTGATGTTCAAGTAATTTACTTGGAATACACAGCAAAGATATAGGTCTGTAGTTGGCAATGTCAGTTCTAACTCCCTTTTTAAAGATAGGGGTAACCTTTGCTCTTTTCCATGAAATGGGAACAGTTCTTGTGACAAAGCTGCGCTTGAAGATATTTTCCAAGCCATTAATGATTGCAGGGCCGGCTAGAGAAATAATTGAACTTGATATACCATCAGGGCCTGCTGCTTTGTTACTTTTGATATTCTTAAGACTTTTGAGGATATCTTCAGAATCCAGAACCAAAGAGTTGCAGGAAGGTGCCGAGACTCTATAAATATGTTGTATATCGGTTTGGTTTGGGATGTTAGGGAAGTTTTCTGCGACATCTCTGCCAATATTTACAAAATATTGGTTAAATAAGTCAGCCTTCATGTCATCATCCAAAACCTCCAAGCTGTTTTCATCTTTGACTGGTCCAATTCTGGAGGACTTCTGGCTACCAGATATGCTATGTACAGTTTTCCAGAACATACGTGAGTTGTTGGCTTTATCGAACTTTTCCTTCCAATATTGAGTCTCTGCAGATCTTAATAAAGCAGTGACTTGATTTCGAGTGAATTTATATTCCTCCCAGTATTGCTTGGTATTTGGAGTACCATCACAAAGATTTAAGAGTTTATACCGCTTGTTCATGGCTTTGCGTATTTCACTGTTCATCCATGGGAGTGAATGCCGTCTAATTTTAACTAGACGTTTTGTAACATGGCTATCAACAAATATAAATGGCTATCTACAAATATAATTATGCTGAGAAGGAAATCAATTGATTGGTGCCATAACTTGACTCTGCAAGGCAGCGCGCGCTTACGGCTTCCCGGAAACAAAAACAAAAGACAAACTCGGTGATCGAATGATAAAACAATTATTGAACTCGGCTATCGCAAAATATCGTGATTTGTCAGTGTCTCTCAGATCAAATAATTGATCTGCTCGCCACTGACAAATCACGATATTTTGCTCAACCTCGTCCAATAATTGTTAATATTATTATAAAGTATTATTTATTATTATTATTATTATTATTATTATTATTATTAAGTAAAAGTAAAGTAACTTTATTTAACATCGGTAGTTCCTTCAGCTACAAGGCTGGTATCAATGGAAGCCTGTACACCCTTTACCCTCTTGCCTTGGTCAGTGCTCTGTTTTACAGGTACATTGTATTTAAAGCTATAGCTACACGTATCAGAGGGAAGTCCCCAGAGTACCCAGAGAAAAACCTCTCAGTGCAGAGTAGAGAACCGACAAACTCAACCCACATATGACGCAGAGTGTGGAAATCAAACCCGGGCCATATTGGTGGGAGGCCAGTTTGGTATTATTCGTTCCACTCGATATCCAGTTATCTTACGACCCAATTACTGTTCACAACATTTTAAAATGTTGTCTTCAAACCTAAACAAACATGCTCCAAATAATTACATTTGTAATAAGAGTTTAAAATTTTTCTGCACTCTGCTTAGTACAGTTGGCTACATGTTATCCATACCAATCATAATTGCCCGACCCTTGGGATCAACTGCTAAATACTGTCCAGGAACAATGCGACGACACCCACTCTTGCCAAATGTTTCCTGATGGATCTAGTGGATAAAACAGAAAATAATGACTTTTAACATGTTGGTAAGCAATGCCATAGCACCTGCAATATACAAATATTATTTTTTTAAGACTGCTAAAAGGCAAAGTTAAAACCAAGCCAATTGCAGCAGTTTTGCCTGGGATATTTGGCAGGGTCTCCACAGAGGTTTGCAAGGGCATTGCCATGTGCTTTTGCTTGAGTTGCTCTTTGCTTGTTTGTTCTTGCTGGTTCTTTGTTTGCTCCTACACTTATTTCATCAAAAATGAAAGCACTAAGTACTTTGCGTTCATTCGCTTACAGTGAGTGCTTATTTTGACATATCCAGCAATCCAGAAAAACCCAAACTTGGATCTTTCTCCCGTCAGACCAGAGCAAGTTCTTTTCAGCGGGCTCAGCTAGCATTATGCTCTGTTTATCACGACTCGGGCCCTGGTTTATCCCTAGAATTGTTCACTGCTTCGATTTTTACTCAGGACACCTCAGCTGTATCATTGCTGGCGGCTACATCTTCAGCTACATCCAGTTTTTCTTTGACGGGCCACAGTTTGCCAGCGGCCTCTTCCACTGCACAATTACCAGCTTCTCCAGGCACAGGTAGACCTATTTTGGTTCAGGCTTCAGATATTTAACAAATGTTTGTTTCAAATTGCACACTGCAAAAGTTTCTGTCTCCCACGTTTAGCTTAATTAAATTTTTTTTTTGATTTTCGAGTATTAACGTGGAAAAAATAATAATAAAATAATAATAATAATAATAAAAACACTCCAAAAGTTTTGCGGTTGGCAAGAAATTTTGGCTACCCACTATGGACATTGTTTTTGTTACAAAATTTTCCACAAAATGGGTGATGTTTCAACGAAATCGTTGCCTGTTCGTGTATGATGAAATTATTTTCCATCAGAATTCTCGTATGTAAACCAGACGCATGTTTATTGACGCTTAAACGTCATTTCCTTAGAGCAATTTCGAGATGGATTTTTTCGTTGATATATGAGAGTGTATCGCTAATTTTCAAACAAATGAAGAAATTCAGACCTACAAATGATCGACAAAGAAACATGCACGGATCAATTTCCATGCGTTAATTTTGTTGTTTACAAAACAGATCCCTAGTACAACTATGCATTGTTTTTGTTACAAATTTTGTCCACCAAATGGTGGATGTCTCAATGAAATACTGTAATTGCTTGTTCATATATGTTGCAGTTAATTTTTCGTTTCAGTTAATTTTTTTTAACTAGGTAATTTTTTTAAACTACTAGAAGATAATTTTTTTAAACTAGGTTTTTATATCAACTGTCTTAAAAAGGGATTTTCCCTTTTTGGGGGATGTAGTTAAAAAACAGGGGCTTGGTTTTTTTAGGGGGTCAATGCAATAGTGTAAATGTGCTCATTCCATGCTTAGAAAATGCCCACCAACCAATGGCAGCTCCAACATTCCTCTCTTTGATAGAGATCGACTGAATGGTATAGTCAGGGCTGTCACTAATTTTTCAAGTAGGCGGGGAAATGAAAAAAGTAGCTGGGGGACAAACATTTACTGGTGTGACATTAAAATTAATTTTGTTGGTCTTTGACAGCACCTGAGAAAAAAATTTACCTAGTTTTTGAAAAATTTACCTAGTTACAAAAAAACTACCTAGTTAAAAATAAAAATCGCCTAGTTAGAAAAAAACTAACTAGTTGAAAATAAAAATTAACTGAAAACAAAAATTAACTGCAACACATTCATGTACAGTACCGCTCAAGTGTAAGTCACCAGACAGAGTCATATCACGTTCCAGGCACGATGCGATTCGCGTCCTGCGCTACGCGTAGCGTGAGTCACTGAAGCAGAAATTTTGGGTATAAATTTAGGAGGACTCCTACGCGAAATCAATTAATTTCACACAGCAAGTAACAATTGCACGATCATAAGCTGTGTGCGACAGATGAGTTGCCAACTTACCCAAACCCTTTACAAGCTTCCCCGTCCGGATTTAGATCTTAAAATCTGGATCTTCGGATTTCCTATCGAACACAAAATCTATCTGAAAGCCATTTCCAAATTGATAAAATTAATTATAAAGTGAAAGCGGAGTTGAACACAGTTTTTGCACACAATGCAAGAGAGATGCCAAAGTTTGAAGCGGTATGATTAACAAAGTCACTAACATCTTGTTTATCTTGCTGTAGGAATTGTAGTTTTTAGACCACACAAAAGAAAAAATCTTGTTGTGCAAACACTGACGTATGACAGTATAAAAATTTCAGCAGCTGTGAAACAAACGCCGAGACATGCGTAAAAATTTGAATTTCTTTCGACTGAATGGGCCTAAAGCGATGAGGTTGTTTTGTACACTGTAATACTTGTGGACTCAAAATAATTTTGTTGTGTAAAGATTTCGGATCGACAAAGCCTGTTAGGATTTCCTGACTTTCCATCACATGTCGGGTAATCTCAATTTTAATTAATATGCCGACTTGAAACAAACGAAAATACATGTTGATCTAAACCACAACTGTACTACATGTACATGTATATCTCTTCCCTTTCCAAACTGCTTACGATTCACATTGCCGTGTTTCCTGACAGCACAGTTCACAGTCTTTTTAATTTGGCGCACACCAGCCAACTGTATGGCGGCTTTTCAGTCAACTATGACTAAATGCGTGTTTGTTATGCGTCTGGGGCTTTCATAAACAAATCCAAAAAGCCAATTAAGAATGCACATGATCCTCCAGTTAATGAATTTACAGATTTTTTACACTTGCACAAGGTGGTAACTTACTTTTGAGCGGTACTGTACCCCCCAAAAAATTGGCATAGTGTTTTAATACATAAAAAATTTAAAAAATACATTGAACAATTTGGTACCTTTTCAAAAGTGTTCTTTGATGGAATGTATTCCAAAATGACAATTCTTCCAGAATCACTTCCAACTACCACATAGTCTGAAAGTTGCAATAATTATTAATAATATTTTAGTACAGCTGTAGATTATAGAAGTCAGCATTAAAGGGCAGGAGCAGGAGGTTGTTTACCAGTCAAATAACAGCAGAGATGATACAATTAAAATATATTACTATAATTATTGCAACTTGGTTATGGTTCTTACTTTATTGACTACAATATTATTACATCTACATCAGCTACATGTACATGGCCCAGCACTCGGCAAAGGTTTTTTGACTCATGGCTGCTTTTGCATTGGTGGCCTCATACACCACAAGCCTTTTTGGAGACATTACAGCAAGCCGGCCACTTCTGCTGGAAAGAACACAGCTGCACAGCTGAGGACAGCCACATTACAGGGAAATTCATCCCCTACTCTTCTCGAATAGTCTGAGGGTTCTTTAACACCCCACAGAGAACTTATAAACATGGAAGATATTTGTGAGACTGGGCCTACCGTTTATAATCCTTATCCAAGAAGACTTGAAAGTCTAACAATTTGCGGATGTAATTACAAAGGCAGCACTTTCTCCTCAGTTATTTAAAGACCCTGAGTGTTAGTCCGGCCGGAATCGAAGTCACAACCTCCTGCATGACAGCCCGATGCTCAACCAACTGAGCCACCGGTGCACGGTAGTCAAACAATGTAAAAAATGTCTGACACTCATTTTGCGAGGTATCCTTTAACTTTTTATTTGCTTAATATTGAATTCTGCATGAAGGAAAATTCAAGGTTAGATCATTTTAACCTGTCAGGTGTACAAGAAAACTCAAAAGAAAGAACTGAGTGATCCGCGCACTTTAAATATTAACTGGACAATTTAATTCAGCGATAATTGTCACTTTATCGACACCTGAAACATTCAGGTGTCTTCAATGGGATTCAAAGCCATGACCTCTGTGATGCCATTGCAAAGCTCTAGATACCAACTGAGCTACAGTGTATGTCCAGTACAGTGCAAAAGTAAGCTGACAGCCCCTCGAAACTTGATCCGTGAAACTCTATTCTAGATCCTCGATTCTCAAAAACTTCGCGGATCGACACTGGAGTCTAGTTTCAAAACATTCGAGGGTTTTCGAGAAATTTTCGAGACTCTAGATCTTGAGTGAAGAAAACAAAGGAGTTTTCACTCTATTAATTTTTCACACGTCTCTTCAGTTCTATTTTATGGGTTTGATCTTACTGTACCTTTCCATCTTTTTTCGTGTTTGTCAGAAACTCTGACAAGACACAAATTTTCTTTGTTCAATGTTTTTTAAAATTATTTCACGTACTTGGAAAAAACGTGTTTACCTACAATTGTTTTGCGATATCGATTGGTTGCTTTGTGCCCGTGCTGTTGGTTTCCACTTGAATATTTAATACTCCCTCTGCCGTGTATGAGAGTGGTACGCTCACTACAGTCAAAGTCATCGACAAGATGAGCTTGGGTGCTGGTGCCTAAAAGGTGGAAGGGCCTAGAGTGCAACTGGCAGCATCGCACCAAAGGCAACCATGGACACCATGACAACCATGCGAGCGCCAACCACCAGGCACCGTCACACTGAAACAAGTTCAGTGGAATGCTTATCGAACCTCATACTTACCATCAAAGGGAGGGAGGGAGGGAGGGATGGGAGCAGGAACAAACAGCTATTGCAAGCAATGACTGCAAATGATCCGCAAAGATCAAGCAAGCAAGAAAGTAGAGAGCTAATAATTATATGCAATCACATGTACATGCCCCTGGAGACTAGCAGCTGCCCCACATAAGCAAATGAGCCTGGGGAATGAATGCTGGCCAGCAAGCCCTGTCTAGAGGTTAACTTTGCCTAAATAAAGTAATTTAGCTACAATTTGCAGATGTAATTACAAAGGCAGCACTTTCTCCTCAGTTATTTAAAGGCATACATGCTTTGGGTAATGTTTAGGCCTAAGGTTAGCATTTTTGTAAAGGTTTGGGTTCTTTAAGTTTTCATCTCCTTCACCCCTCACCACCGATATAGTCATGCCACACTCACTACTCAATACTGAAAGCATCTGAACTTAGTTGACAGCACAAGAATCAGTTGGAGATGAATTAAAATGGTCTTCACGAAATATAAAATTCTTGTATCGCACAGTATCATGTAACTTTCCGACTTGAAGTTTGTTTACATTTGGTATGGTCGGTGGAAGACTTCAGCCGCCACTCTCCATTTACCAAAGATCATTCTCAATTTTTCAGCGTCCAGATTAGGGCTGTTTATCAATAGTATTCTGGTAAGAACAATGAAGTCAAGAAAACATGAGCGGTGATTAAAAAAGTGAAGGTTCTTTCATGATTTTTAACACCCCTTTTTTACATTTTCATACTTTAGATACTTTTACTTCTTTGTTTTATACTTATACTGTTGCAAAAATTTTTGGATCCCATATAAGAAGGGGAGGGAGTCCGAGAATCGAGTCTCGAGTCGAGTTTCGCGACTTGCGAGTGACTCTTAACTTTCTTTTGAGCGGTACTGTAGGTAAAATCCCTTCCATGGGGGGTATGCATATTTCCTAGAACTACTGTACTCAATCCTAGATTCTCTAATCTCGAAACTTGAATCTCGAGCCTCAAAACTCAATTTTTTAAAAAAACATTAAGGATCAGGGATCGAGTTTCCAGTTAAGACTGTCAACTTACTTTTGCACGGTACTGTGTTTATGTAGTTAATTAAACAGTTGGGAGCAGGCCAATCTGTTGGGCTCATGTGTTCCCATTGTTCCCAAGAAAGGACGGACAAATGAAAGAACTGTCTATTTGAAGGGCGGTTTACGGATGAAGGATAGAAATACCTTCGCACTTAACTGGACAATTTATAATAAGCAATTGCCAGTTTATCCACTCACAGCTGTAGCTTAAATTGTCCAGCTAAGTACAAGGATCACTCAGTTCTTTTGTATAAAACTCTCACTTCAAATTTACATTTATCTTACTTCAGAAAGAAATTAGAAGTTTATGCCAAAATCATTCCATGTACAGGATTTCCTCAAATTTTAACATAGGTAGAAAAATTAGAACAGTACTGTTACTACAAGTGGGTTGAAAAACAGTGATTTTGCATTGCTTACTGACTTAACATTTAAACCACTTAAACTTTGATTTTCCTTTGTTTCAGATTATGATAATGAACATTGTGCAAAGAAAAATCAGGAAAAAAAAGAACCATGACAGTTATACATGTACAATGGACAACCATTCTGTACTGGAGGGGGGGGGGGGGGGGGTGGTAGTGCTCAATACTCTCAGTCCCTTCATACTACATGTACAAATGTACTTGGAACCAGGATAAGCTCCAGTGGCTCGCGCATGACTTTACTAATAATAGGCCTTATCACGGTTTTCGACGCCATCTTGACGGGTAGGCAAAGCGGACCGCGAACCAAAACGTCTACCAGCCAAATTTACAGAAAAATGTATGGAAAATTAAAAAAAAATAGCTCAGCGATTTATAGGAAAGCTACATCCTTCAAAGTAGGTGAATACAACCTTCTACCTAGTATTTTAACGTTTTGATTCACAAATTGTGTAAAATTCAATTTTGGAAGAAGTTATTTGCTATCGGATTCCCATACAAACACTGTAATTTCTGAACGCTTTGCCTACCCGTCAAGATGGCATCGAAAACCGTGATAAGGCCTATTGCAAGTGCTTACCTTTTGATCCTCCGGTGAGTCTGAATGCAATTAAGTCTCTTATTACACCAAACATTTCCATAGCTAACAAAGGAAATACTTTGCCAGTATTGGGATCAGGACGCAAGATTTCTATGATCTTTCCTCTTGAGATGACAATTTCCTGCTGCTTAGAGCCTGAAAAATTGCCATGAATGGCATGATTGATGGTCGAAGCTTTCTGGAGAGTTAATGCATAGAGATGCATGTTGATCTGCTAAAATTGAGAAAGAAGGAAGATAACAATCGTGAAAATGTACTCTACAGTTAAATGTATACTAAGAGGTAATAATTATAACTTGAGCTGCTTTGTGATAAAAGCTTTTTAAAAATCACAATGTCTGAAAGAAACCCACTGGAACGTAGGAAACGACCGACACTAAAACAACAACCTCGTCAACAATCGAGCTTCGATATAATGTTGCTGTTAAGGCTGAAGAAAACATGTCATAAGTGAAACACAAGTGCATCAACTTGATTGATCTTCGAACTACACAGTAAGCTTTTCATTATGTCAAAAGTATGCTATATCTACTCACCTTAATTGACCTACGATTTCAAAGCTAAAAGGTTCCTACAGTCCTTCCTGTTAAGGCTATCACAAGGGATATCGGTTAACGTCTGAAGATCTTGCAAAGAATTGCTAAAGCCATACAACTTACAAGGACGCCGCCATTACGTTTTGACGCACGTGCTGACATGCGCACTGAGTGTACCCTTCCAATACTAGTGCCTAGCTCTACTCGTCTTATTTGCTTGATATTAAATGGCGGCTCTAACGAGAGGAGTTAGCAGGGTTTTTCCCCGTGTATTCAACTTATCCTGGAAACGGACAGAGTTATGCAGTTCTAGCTATCAACTCAAACGACATCTTCATGTTACTAGAAGGCTCTTAGCAGGTACCAAATTTTAGCTTTCCTCTTCTTCCAGAACGTCTTGGAAGTTGATTTCCACTTAAGGTTGCGCGCGTAAAATCACTTGACACGCGTAAATGGCATGCTGTTAACGTTGTTCAAATGGAAAACACTGGCAAATTTATCAAGCGAATTGGTTGTTTCGTCCATTTGATCGTGAAGAATTGCAATGAAATCTGGTTATTTTTGAGTCAGTTAAATTAGCAAAACAGGTTTAATAGCGCCAGAGGATTATTTTCAATTGAAGGCGGCTACCGTTGATTGACCGCCGGGTTACTACTTTGCCCAGTCCCGTCGGCTACTTTGCACGACCATTTGAAAGTTTTACTGTGTAAGGGTTTTTACAATAATTTTAGTGTTTTACTGCCTAATTTTCGTTCCCTTTGAGAGGGAAATAAATGTACATGTTGGAAACGCTGGAAATGGCATTTCCAAGCTTGTAAATTTTCTGGGGGAGCATGCTCACAGACCCCCCTACAAGCTTACGCCTTCGGCGCTCGCTTCCATGAAGGTCTATCTTACTTTCCCAGCCGTCTACTTCAAAACGTACTGAAAGCACTGTTAGGGTGCGTTCGATTGACCATATTCCGGAATAGGAATACATGGAATATAAGTTATAAATCATTCGTTTTTAGGGAGATTCACATTAAAATTGTCAAACATCTGCTAAAATGCTGTTTTAAACATATTTTTATTATCCTTGTGGCTTCGAAACGCGCCAAACATACCGTTTTAATCATCTCTCCACGTATTCTTATTCCGGAATAGGGTCAATCGAACGCGCCCTTAGTCACTGATCGATACTACATAAGGAGCAATTGCAGAATACCCGGACCACCAAATGTCCTACTTAAAATAGCTGCCAACGCAGTTCGCAGTCCTGAAGTCGATGAATGAAAAGAAAAGTGTTAAAGAGCGAGCAGTGAAATGAACTGCCACCGCGGTCCGCAGTCCCGTGGTCGTTGAATGAAAACTGGTGGTCAACTAGAAAGTCTTCGCTACTTTGACCACCATGCACATTTTATAACCTGTACTGTAATTATTTTATCTTGTAAACATGTGTTGCGACTATATTTTTCTTTCTAAGTTAATTTTATGTAAATAGTGGGAAATAAATAAATGAACCATGTTAAAGGGAAAGCACTAAAATGAACTGCCACCGCGGTCCGCAGTCCCGTAGTCGTTGAATGAAAACTGTTAAAGGGCAAGCACTAAAATGAACTGCCACTGCAGTCCGCAGTCCCGTAGTCATTGAATGAAAGGGCAAGCACTAAAATGAACTGCCACCGCGGTCCGCAGTCCCGTAGTTGTTGAATGAAAAGTGTTAAAGGGCAAGCATTAAAATGAACTGCCACCGCAGTCCGCAGTCCCGTTGTCGATGACAACCTCGTCCCCAGGGAAAAAAGACCCCGGGGACGAGGTTGAGTCGATGAATGGGCAACCATGGAAAACGCACTGCCACCGCAACGTGAAAGCTAGAATTTTACGAGAATGCTTAGGCCTAATTACTGAAGCGAGTGCTTACGCTTAATCAGTAAACGAGTGCTTTCTTCTTCACACGATCTCGGGGAAAGTGTAGTTAACCGAACCGCAAAATGAAAGCTAACATTTTACAAGAATGCTTATGCCTAATCACTGATTAGACCTAATCACTGAAACGAGCGCTTAGGCTTAATCAGTAAACGAGTGTTTTCTTCTTCACTTGATCTGGTGAAAAGTGTAGTTAACCAAGCCGCAAAATGAAAGCTAACATTTTACGAGAATGCTTAGGCCTAATCACTGAAGAAAGCGCTTAGGCTTAATCAGTAAACGAGTGCTTTCTTCTTTACACAATCTCATGAAAAGTGTAGTTAACCGAACCGCAAAATGAAAGCAAAAATTTTGGTAGAGTGGTTAGACCTAATCACTGAAACGAGCGCTTAGGCTTAATGAGTAAACGAATCCTTTCTTCTTCACACAATCTCTTGAAAAGTGTAGTTAACGGAACAGCAAAATGAAATTTAAGAAGTGGAGCGATTGCAGAATGCTGGTTTAGGAATGAATATTGTTTTCTGTCCCATGCCACTGCAGTCAAGCAGCATTGTTAAACGCGACTGCGGGACTGCGTGGGCAGTTTCTTAAGTAAGGCATTTTAGTGGACGCGGAAGTAGCATTGTTAAACACGACTGCGGGACTGCGGTGGCAGTTTTTTAAGTAAGACATTTAGTGGATGCGGAAGCAGCATTGTTAAACACGACTGCGGGACCGCGGTGGCAGCTTTTTTAAGTAGGACATTTGGTGGGCGGTAATTCTGCAATCTAGCCTTAGATAATTATCTGTTGAAAGTTCTGTAACTTCAGTCAGGATTGGAGGATGACTGTGGCAGTGCTCATTACTAAGTACAACATTGTCGAAAATTCATATGGACCTTTTCCTATTATTTGTGAGACACCAGATCCTATATTGTATAAGGCAATTTTACTGTCACGCAAGTAAAATGTAGTTAATGGATCATGACAATATTATCTGTAACCCTTTCATGGCAGCTCTTTCTTCAATGTAGCATTTGTGCCATCTAGTTGCCAAGGTCAGCAAACACTAAGGATTTATTGTATTCTCGCTTCGAACTTCGCAGCTTTGTTGTCGCTAGCAGGCTAGTACGATCCATGGCATTGGCGCTTTTTTCAAAGCTCTATTCATAGCTAAGAGTTGGCACATGTAACACTAAAAGTTCTCTCGTAGTACAGCTCTTTCGACTGGCTATGCCAGCAGACATTTGTCTAGCTATAAAAGCATATGAAAGCTATTTAGAGATCACTTATGTTCTGTTGTTCAGTGCAGTTAGCTCTCAATATATTAGTGTGCTTTACAATTTGGTTGTTTCCCTCCCTCCCTCCCTTTGGAGTCGAGATTGGGCCTCGTTGTCTGTCAATAAACTCGGAACATCCTGTGTGGCGCGGTTAAGCAGGGTTCTCCCTAGTTTTCAGCACAACAGGTATGGCACCTTTTCAAACCTGTAAAGCAATTGGTTAATGCTGGACGTTGTGCAAAGGATTAGTGACTTCTGAGCATTTGCAGGTGGTAATAAGTTCTCTTCCCCATCTGCAAATCATGTCTGGTAGGAGTTAATCTGTTAAGAATGAGTTACAAATAGTTTGTCATCAGGCATAGCATGAATCGTCAATGTGAATGTTTCAAATTTTTGTAGAGCTTATTTAAAAATATATCCACGTGCTATTCTGCAGCAGAGATTGTTAAAGTTGTGGGAGCCACAGTGCGTAAGGACCTGTCAGCGATAGGATGTTGAAATAAAGAGTTCTCTTTCAGCAAAAGTTTTTCTGTTGGTGTAGTGTTTTTTTTTTTCAATTTTCAGAGAGGCATTTTACAAAAAAGCATGAATGGATAAGTGTGGACAATGGAGTAGGAACAGTAGGTGTAACAGACTATGCTCAGGTCAGCTGCTGTAATAATGTCAAAAATTATATGTTAGATGCCAAAACAATTCATCCTAATTTATGTCAGCTTGAGTATGAGCATTTACGTGTACCTGTTCTTTGACTTGAAATTATGGTCCCCCAACCTTGTATTTCATTCCTAAATTGCAGAATACCCAACAAAGTATTTGTATTTGAATGGCGTGTATTCTTACATACTTGATCCTTCAAATGATGCCACTACGAGAACACAGTAGTGGTTGGGTATTTTGCAGTTACTCCCATTTCATCTTGCAGTGCAGATAAAGCATGTGGCTCCCAGTTCATCAATAAAATGACTATGTATAATGTTGATAATTTAGCGAAAATCTTTGCACTTCTTACAGCCTGATGATACAGAAATTGGCCATTGTTTTCTTTCCAGGAGCAACTTGGAGATATTGTATACGTTCAGCTTCCAGACATTGGGTTAGAAGTGGAAGAGGGAGGTAAGATAATCATAACTTGCCATTCATTGTTAATTTTTGTACATTTTAAATAAAATAGGTTGCCCTGATTTGTATTAATTTGGAATTGTTTTGTGCATTTTAGTCTCCTTTGAATGACATTTTTCCATTCATATTTGCCTCCATTGTCAATCTTTACCAATTGTTCTTGCTTATTTGCAGAGGTGTTTGGTGCTTTGGAAAGTGTGAAAGCTGCCGCTGATGTCTACTCGCCAGTATCAGGAACAATCGCTGAAATTAATGGCTTATTGGAAGAGAATCCTGAATTAGTAAATAAATCACCCTATGACGATGGTGAGCATCACATGCACATGGAAATGATGATTGAACAGTCTGTGATTTTATTAGCAGTCACTTAATTCCCTTTCTCCCTATCCCCTATCCCCCATCCCCCCTCCACAGTCACATATCAACCACACAACCTTTAAAGTACTGTATATAAATCTCGGTTTTATTCCCTTGATGTTTTTCACTTCTTATAAACAAAAAAAAATGCTTGCATGGAAAAAAGTCAATTACGAGAGAATAATCTCTTGTCACTGAGTCAGACATACATGTACATGTACAGCTCTGTCTTTGACTGGTTCTTTGTTTAAGGACAAGTTTTCAATGCAAGCACCATGACTAAATATTTTCAGTTGATACTACAATAAGCGACAAAAGGGTTGAGACACTTTAGACCTTCTTTTTCGCCTTTTTGTAGTCTTTCCAGTCTCAACTACTTTATTCACTCATTGAGGGATATAAGTCTTACCGCTGACTTCTCAAGCCTGAAATTTTGAACTTTTGTTTCTGAATATACGTTCTTCTTGCCTCACACCAAAAGCATTGATTGTGACATGACTGGCCACTTCATGTACAACTTTATTTTAGCTATTGACTAATATAAAGTGTTTTGTCATGTACATGTTGTATGATTATAACACCTCACTTGACAGCTAAAATTACGAACAAAGTGCTGGATATTATTGTTTGTTGATGATCTATCCTCTAATCAGTTTGGCTAAGCTGGCAAAAAATAGTCAACAGGTAGCCCAAACTTGTGGCATGAACATGTACATCAAGTTCCCATACAATTTATGTAAAATTGATCTTTTTAACACGGTGTGTGACATAAAATGTCACTTGTGTTTTCTGCAGGTTTGCTTACAAATTAATTTTGTTTTATCATGAGCTTAGGCCACCTGTATTAAGTAGTCTTACTAATGGCCAGCACTTTTAATAACACACTGCATGTATTCCTGTACCTTTATGCACATTGCAAACATTTACCTTTAAACTAAATAAGTTTGAACTTCCTTTTCTTTTTCTTCCTTATTTTGATATGGAAGCAGGTTGGATTGAATTGGCTGTGGAAGCAGCTGTTCCTATGGGTTTTTCTCAGTGTACTCTCTGGCTTTCTCTCCTCATCAAAAACCAACAATTAACTTGATCTGATTAACAGTCCCCCCAATCAGTGTTTTGTTCTACATCATACATGTAGCTTGAGACTAAATTAAACTAATTTTGTTTTTCAACAATAATTTTTTGGTTTTCATTTAAGGTTGGCTAGTAAAGATTCAACTCACTGAAGCTATGCAGCCAGGACTTCTATCGGAGGCAGAGTATGATCAATTTATCAAGGAATGCCACGATGACCATTGAAACAATTGTTCAAGCATTAAGGAAATAGTGACCTCAATTTTGTAATTATAAAATAACCCTTGTTTACAATTTAACAAATTTATGATAATTATTGTCATAATTATTGTTTTCTTGCACACCTATTACAATCATGTAATACATACAAATGCATTTTTGTTCTTCTATCAGTGTGAATTGGTTGTTAAAAGTGTTTGAGGTTGGGATTGAAGAAAAGGAAAGGCTACTGTTTGAACTGTATTAATTTTTTGGTAATGAAAGGTAAAGAAAATACATTTATTGCAATATATATATATATAAAATTATATGTTTATATCAGTTGAAGGATTAAAGAGGACGCATCAATTCTCTGTGACTCTGAGTTTCGCACCTACTGTAAGCGCTCGTCAGGCAGACAAGCGCTTAGGTGCGAAACTCAGAGTCACAGAGAATCGATGCATTCTCTTAAATCCTTCAACTTATATATACTTAGCTCTGCTACCACAGCATTGAGCACTTTATGCCTAGGTAGACTCTACCTCCACATTTATATTATAAGTTTAAAGATGGAGAGTTTTTACTCTAGTTTCACGCATGAAGTGATCATCAGACTAAAATTGCTGCGCGAGCAACCCTCAGATTTAACGGTAAAATTCAAATTTTAAATTAAGGACTTTTGGAACAACGCTTTCCGTGATTGGTAGCGAAGAACTTGGCTTCATGGCGACATTTTGTGATCATTTCAGATCTCTTGTTTAACAGATAAGCACCATGGGTGGACAAAATGCACAATTTCTTGGATAAGCATAAGCTGCAGCGCAAAGGTTTTCCCCGATAAGCGTTTGCCCTCTTGATGATGCGTCATTTGAGATTGTATATATATATATATATATATATAATATCTAGCTGATCTTATGAAAACCGGTTCCTCCCCACATATCTTAATAATGTCTTTAAATTAGACTTGAATAGCTGGGATGGTGGTATCTTCCTTCAGAGCCAATTGCAATGACCACAAAACCATGGAAGACCACATGACAGATTGTCAGGGAAATATGTATTAAAGAATTGTGTGTGTGACTGGAAACGAGTTTTTGTGTTTTCACTGCACGCAATCCAATATCCAGTTTATATATTGTATGACTCTATATCGTAATTTTATAATTCTCCCAGTATTGTTAAGAAAAAGTATTAAATATTTTAGAGTATCATCGTAGAAACTTGCAAATTAGCATCTGTTTTCTGGTTTTGATTGGAATCAATGCTGTTAACAACAGTTTCAAATGTAAACAGATATCCACAATTTGCACTTTAATAACCCTATCAGTCGGTGTGGACTGTGGACTTCGGACTACGGAGTTTAAACTGGGTATTTACCAAGATATTGTAACAAAAAAAAACCCACTGAATTACTGTGAACTAAGAGG
>NC_090869.1:38351655-38354155 GCF_036669935.1 Montipora foliosa
CAATGGACATATGTTATGAAAATTTTGTCCTTTTCATTTCGTGGTATTTTAAAGAAGTTTAAATAAACGTGAAAGGAAAATGAGCTCTGATTTTACATTTGTTTTCCTCATTTTGGCTATCATTCAGATTGATACAGATTGTTGCCTATTTTTATCATCCTCATTCAACTATTGGTTACAAAAAGAGCTTTATTGAGGAAACAACATCGTTTTTTGGTTTCCATTGATGCCAAGCTTCCATTCTCCGAAGTAAGGGTAAAGCCTCATTTACATGCTCTATCATTTCTCAAATAAGAGTCAAATTGAGAGTAAAGGAAAGCCTTATGGTGCGGTGGCCTCATGGTTAGAGCGCTCAACTCTGCATCAAGTGGTCCCGGTTCGGGGCCTGGCCGGGGACATTGTGTTGTGTTCTTGGGCAAAACACTTTACTCTCACGGTGCCTCTCCACCCAGGTGTATAAATGGGTACAGGCATAATGCTGGGGGTAACCCTGCGATGGACTAGCATCCCATCCAGGGGGAAGTATACATGTAAATACTCCTAGTCACTTCATACTATGTAAACCGGAGATAAGCACCAGCCTGATGGGCCTTCTGGCTCGTAAGCAGTGACTTTACCTTTTTTTATGCATATGGGCTTAACCCTTTCACTCCCGTGGGGTTCCCCATTGACGAGTAAAATCGTCTGGCGTTAGACAGAGTAAAATCTATAAGCGGCACTCTTGGGAGTGAAAGGGTTAATTAATGGGGACATAGTTTTTGAGTGAATCTAGCTGTTGCTAACCCTTTCACTCCCGTGGGGTTCCCCATTGACGAGTAAAATCGTTTGGTGTTAGAGTAAAATCTATAAGTGGCACTCTTGGGAGTGAAACGGTTAACGCCCCTTTCAGAATCCAGAGAGAAGAGTAGAAGAATCCCATTAAATCCCATTTCTACAGATCCCTACTGCATTATGCATGCAGAATAAATTCGTTGCAGTACGTATACCCAAGGGAATCGAATATATACATGGCTAATTTGTACTTAAGGGGTGAAGAAAAAGGGATCTCAATTTCTCCCTCCCTCTCTATTCTTCACCCACATCGCTCACACTGTTGCTCCTTTTCGTCCCAGTTTTCCTCTTTCTATCATCCTTCGTCCTGTCCGTTTTTTTCCCCAGCGCCTGCTCGGTTGCCTTGAACTCGACGTCAACGAAAACGTCACCTTAAAGTATAACTTTGCTTTATCATAAGTCTTTCGTGATTATTCCTTTGCTTTGACGTCGTACAATGAGGGCGAAGTATTCTAAAACTGAATCGGTACGAGCGGTTTCAGGGTGAAAATAGAGAATGCAAGGTTTTGTATTCCATGCTCACGTTGTCGTCAAAACTTCAAATTTGTTGATTTCACGTCGTCGTTATGCAGAGTACCGCAAAAATATGCGCTAAAATGCGTGTTGCACGAATTTGTTGCAGGTGTAGCACGATTATTTATGCTCTTTTGTCCAATGAATTGTCCAATGATATCATTGTTTTGTGGCGTTGTCGTCGACGTCGCCATCGTAGATCTTTTAAGCTGCCTCGTCCCCAGTCGCTCGCTCGCGATTATTAGGGAGCTTAAGCAACGACAACGGCGACGGCAACGAGAACGTCACAAATTTGCATATTTGGTAGGCAAAAACAATAGCCTTGCACGCCCTGCACGTGTGTTTTTCACTTTTGTATATTTCTTTGCCGTCGTCAACAAAACTACAACGTGAAACAGCCAAATTTGAGGTTTTATGGACAACGTCATTACTTGAGGATAAATTTTCATTTTCTGCCCTAAACTGAGCGCCGTTCCTACCAGCGTCATTTTTGAGGAACTACCACACCCCCGTCATATTAAAAATGTTGAAATAGTAACGAAGCGATTACAACAACGTGAATTTATATTTTGAGATGACGTTCCCGTTGCGTCGCCGTTGTCGTTGCTTAAGCTCCCTATTGTGGGGAGGAGGCAGGCTTAAGGTCCCTATTTTGCCAGTTGAGGACGCGCTTTAGTGGCCGTTGCCGTTGTAGAGAGGTGGCCGTTGTAGAGAGGTTTAAACAAGAGGTAATGTATGGGCTGTCCGCCGGGACAAAAAAAAAGTGGCCGTTGTAGAGAGGTGGCCGTTAGTGGAGGTTCGACTGTAATGTAATTAACCATTATTCGCCGAAGGTGAAGTGATTATCGGTGATTATTAAATTCTCAACCTCGGATAATGCATTTCGCGTGCTCGGATTGGTTCACTCAATCTCGGTTATCAGCTCATATACCTTAATTTGACCTTATATGGTAATGATTGCGCTAAGCGTTGCTAAACTAAATTTTTTTTCGCCGGAAAGCGTAATTTTTCTGTGAATAAAGCCAAAAAAGAAAAGAAACTTTTTTGTGGAAAGTCTGGATCAATTTCGACGTTAAGAAGTACGCGAAAAGGCAAGAAATGTTTTTGTGATGAGCCTACGTCTGTGTGACCACCTGGTATTACACAACGTCGCATC
>NC_090869.1:38359155-38366655 GCF_036669935.1 Montipora foliosa
ATAATTTCTTTCTAAAAATTTTTTAGTCATTTTTTCGGTTAGGTATGTGGCGCGAAAACCGTGCATTTTCAGATGGCGACATACGCGATAGTGCCTGAGTGATTTCGTGAATTTCCGCATTGCATCCTCTCTGTGTGGCTACAGCATGATTTTGGAACACGAACGTTTTGCTATTAGCAAAGCACTGCTCTCGAGTTTATGTACTGTCGAGTTAACTACTTTATAACAACTTTTATTATATTTTTCTGCTACGTTATTGCGGCGGGAAAATTGTTCATTCGCAACAATTAATGCCGATATAGTCTGCAGTCGTAAACAAAATCATTGTAACTGTAAGGTATTCTAGATCAGAAAACAAACGTTTATGAATTTTGGATGAATTCCAGATGTGCCTGGTTAGGTAGTTATAATAATTCAGGGCTGTCAACTCTCCCGGATAAATCGGGAGACTCTAGATTTTGGACCATATCTCCCGGTCTCACGATTATGGTTCATGGTTCATGGTTCATTTATTTCACACTATTTACATAACATTAACATAGAAAGAAAAGTATAGTCACAACACATGGTTACAAGATAAAATAATTACAGTGCAGGTTATAAAATGTGTGTGGTGGTCAAAGTAGCGAAGGCTTTCTAGTTGACCACCACCTGCTTTTAAGTAAACGAAGAAATGACACTGAGCCTTACTGGGATATAGAAAAAAACATTTGTAGAGCCTAGGACTAATGTACAGAAGAAAATTACATGTATATAACTTAAGCATATTAGAGGTATACTGAAATCTCTCGATTAATCGCCGAATTTTGTCATTTCTAGTGAGAATCGACTTTCACAACAGTAAAATTTCAAATACTTAATTAATGTTGCTTGAGTTATTTTAACTCGATAATAACAAAATTGGAACGTTGCGTAAACTCCAGCAGACCGTTCGTTGTTTTCTTTGCTATTTACGGATTGTAATTATGCACCAGTCAATTGAAACCCCCAGGTCCGGGGGAAGGGTGGGGGATTCATAGGCCACTTCGGAAAATACCATAATACTCTTTGTTCATCCCCCCAAATTCGTATAAGCATTGTTTTTGTTTTCTCTTGGGACCATTGTAAGTGCAAGAGAAACTGGAAACAATGTTTATGCAAAATGTGGGGGGGGGGGGGGAAGAGTATTATGGTATTTTCGTAAGTGGCCTATTGCATGAAGCGCTTTTCAACAACAATCTGTCCCCTGGGGGTGGTGCATTTCACTGATTTTGACTTTGGGTCCTGTCCCCACGTGGGGCAAGAGTAGCACTGGCATTCGAGTTTCTAAAGGTGGTGGAAAGGTAAAGCTTGGTTTACCAAGCATAAGATCTCTTATTTCACCGTGACAATGGGGTTGATGCAAGCATAAGCCAAAGCACAAGCATAAGGATCAAACTTTTTCCTTTTCCTTGTGTTCGCGCTTATGCTTGAGTTCGCTTGCATTGCGTGAAAATAAAACTCAGCATAAGCACGAGGAAATTTGCTACGTCTGGCCAGTTAAAGCACTCTTTCTAGATTCTCTGCGTCTGAGCATTTGAACAAAATGGCGGATGCCGTGGTTGTTAATTAATGCTTTATTATTTTGACGTTGGTTTTCACTAGCATAAGCTACTTATGCTTGTGCTTGCGTCGCTAGTGAAAACCAGGCTTAAGAGCCCCCTGCGGGGGGGGGGGGGGTGGGGGGAGTACCCTCTTATATACGCTATACAGGTATGTGCCACCCGAGAGGGTAGGGCTTTTGAGGTGCTCAGGGTATCCCTTTTTGGTATTTTTGGTATTGTGATCCTTAGATATTCCTTAGACAGGGTCACTAAATTGCTACGCTCCACCTGGAAACCAGCTTTTGTTGTGTGTGGCTAGCGTAGTGAAATAAAGTTGTATTGTATTGTATTGTATTGTATCCAGCCCAGTGCGCAAAATGAAAAAGATACGATTTATTAAAACTGTACTAAAGGGACCTTTATAGCTTTTATGGGCCATAAAAGAGGGTATTGGATCTCGATTTTCTACCCTTAAATAGGGTCAAGGTTTGAGAACCTTGATTGATTGACACACCTATCCTAAGTTGTCGGAATACTTCCACCCCCCGACCCCCGTAGATAAGAGTTGCTTTGATCTACGTATATAATTCTTTAACTTCACCATCCACTTCAAATGATCGGAATTCTTGGGTTCCTTTAAACTTGACTTGAACCAGGCAAATTTAGTATGTGTGATATGCAGTGTAATGTTAATTTCACTTTGAATGTTGCAGGCAGTTTTGTAATCAAATGGTCTTGAGCAAACATGTGTCTTAAGTTAGCATTGTACCAGTAACTAAAATGCAAACTTCACAAACCCAAAGCAGAACATTTGAATTTTTTTCCATAGTAAATGTTGGATTGTTTTAAATTTTTTACCTCAAGTATAGGGGCATTTCATCTCAATTTCTGCCTCAGGAGGTGGGGGTCTTGATGCTTTTTGACCAGGGTCTATGTCAAATCCCCCACCCATCCCCGGGACCTGGGGGGTTGGGTTTCAATTGACTGGTGCATTAAAGCAATAATGTGATTGCTCCAAAATGAACCAATCAAATTAAATGTTTGCAGTGCTAATGCCATCTTTTTTGCGCATTTTTCGACTTTTTGCCTAGGTTGCATCATGAGGCCTTTTGTACTTGTGTCAAATCGCGTAGATCGAAGATGTCAATTGATTTTGGACTTGTAAAGACAAATGTGGCTGAAAAAATTGTTAAGGTTCCCAATTTAAATATCATACCTTGACAGAGTCAATGAGTATTTTTTGCGTAAAAGACATACTATTAATGTGACGTCACTAGAAATGACGTCACAAGCGTTACATATGACGTCATCTATCATACCATCGCAATCAGTTCTCAATACTTGAAGACTTTAGGGGTGGCAGGCGTGAGGTAGTTTTGTGTATGTTTGTTACTTTCTCCCAAGTATTTTATTTTGTTATTAAGCAGCGTAATTGCCGATGTTATAATTATTGCCGTCCAGTGATGTAAAGGGACATGGAAAATGGCAAGAAGGAAAAGTCGAAATCTCTAAAGAATATTGTGCATAGACTTTAAAAAGTCCTTCCTCTCATGGGCCGTCCCATGTAGATAGCGCACAGACGAAGGACAACCTCTCGTGACTTTGTCGCTTGCTCATCCGCTTTACGTCCGAAATATCACACTTTGCTCGCCAGAACATTTTTTTCCTGGGATTCTCGTGAGGTTGACTTGTGGCTAGTCTAAATTATGCATTGACATAACTGCTGACAAAACAGTGAGAAAATCACCGTAGTTTTTGTTTGAGGCCGGAAGCCTATAGAGCGTTATTTGTTAATCTATTATTTAGCCTTAGTACATGTCTGTTTTTGGTTATTTACAAATAATTGGAATGTCAAAGAAAATTATTTATAAATATAATGAACAAGTACTCATTGAATGATGTTTAGATCATTACCTTTTAGTAAACCTGTAATGTGTATCATACGAAACATGTTTATCATTTTACATAAGTAATTCATCATTGAACAACTTCTTTTACTATAATAAACCAGGCTGTCTCTTAAAAATATGATTTACATATCACAAAGTTGTAAATCTATTATTTCTAAATAATGAAAAAAATTTGGTAGGTCAATTAATTTACAAAGTATGAAATTGCACCTTGCCGAGTGTAAATTTATTATTTAGGACCACTTGGTACTGAAACTCATTTATGATGAACCTGCTGATCTGAACCTCTTTGATCTGTTTGCATTTCTTTCACACAATAAGATTAGTGTAGTTTTCTTTTTTTCCTCCAAACACAAGAATTTAAAAAGCATTTCTGAGAATATCATCTATAATAATTATACATGGGACACAGGCCTTCTTGTGAGTTTGCTCCTAAAGCACTTGCAGTCGGCCTTACTACCGAAAATAACCATGTCTGGTACTTTCATTGTCAAATCCAGTACTTTGAAAAGCCATCGAAAACCCTGAAGGAGACATCTTGATAATTATTGTGCCTGTTAGCAAGGCACACCCAACCTTGCCCAGCATCACAATCACATGACAAATTTTCCCTTGGGTATACTCAACTCTAGCAACCTTAGGGCGATCTGTTATTTGATCACACCAGAAATGGAGCACAATTTTCTCCAGCTCGCTTTATTTTCTGACCACTAGCATGTGTTCAAAGAATGAGCAAGGAATCACAGCATTTTGCATAACGACTTTGTATAGAAACAACAAAGACAGTAAAACCTTTTTTGGACATTCAACTGTTTTGTTAAGCAAACTTGTTCCCTTGCCATTAAAATGAAGCTGAAACAATCTTGTTAATCATCTTTAACTCTATGCCGATGAAGTAAGATTGCAAGGTTTTGCAAAACCAGCAGCCGAAAGCGAATTTAGAATTCTATGTATTCATTGTAGCTCTTTTGACTTAAATATTTTTTGAGAATATCTTGAGCAGCTTCCATTCTTCTGGATCCTGGTTTCTGGTTCTGGTTTTCTGATTCTACCTTTCCAATACACCCTCATGAAGTTCTTTGGTAGCTATTTTCGCTGAGGAGGGCTATCAATGCTGAAAATGTCAACTCATACCCCTTACAGTGGTTGGGGGGGTCAGCATTAACTGCTAAACCATTGCTATGGACCCCTTCAAATAGTCCCCAGTCCCTTTAACTCTACAGTTGTCCTTTTCTGCCAAGTGTGTCCTATTTAACATTCTGTGTCTGGTTCAACTCACAACCACATTTGACCATGTGACCAAAATAGAAAATCTCTTTCAAACTCAGCAAGTTATCTATGTTTTTCACAATTATTTTTTAATGCAACAGTATTGAGAAAATTCTAACACAAAATCTGTAGCATGGATTTTTTTTGAAAATTATCTCTAAAAAAATTTATGATGTCATTAGGCCCTACTTTGATACACTTTTCAAAATATCAGTTTCATTTTTTGTCCATTGTCAAATCGAAATTCCATGCTACAGTTTGCTTAAAATGGTGGGACAGTTCCCATCCTGTGAAAAAACGGCCTCTTCCTTTCGTTTCCTAAGAGTTTTTACATGTTTTTCACTGAAACTTTTGGCAGAGGACTTGGACTAGTTGGGCATGTGCCTTCTGATTGAAGTGATGTCAGATTTTCATTGAAAAAGTTAACTTCAAAGAACCATCCATGCGACCTTTTTGTGGGGCTCTTGACAAAAAGCTTCATAGCAATCATTGGCTTTCTGTAGCTAAGAGCTGCCATATTTGTATTCAAAGTATTGGACTGGAAATACAATTTGGGTCAAAAGTCGTTGGAAAGGTTGCGTGCATCACTTCTCTTCACACCTAATTTGATTATTCTAACTATTGGCTGTTCTATTTGGAAAATACCATGTTCTTGCGGTCCCCCTCCCCCATATTCAATGTTCGCTCCTGCAGTTCTTCCTGCAAGAAAAGTGACCATTTCTTTTCCTGGAAAATCCAACATTGATAAGGAAGGGAGGTGGGGAGTTATTGCTAAAGTGATGCTTCCTTCTCAACACTTTTGTCCATGATTGTAGCTTGCATTGGTGGCTAATGTGGGGGAATCCTTTCAAACGCAAATACTTTTCAATATATTCCCCTGCATTAGCCTCCAGTGCCAGCTACAATCATGGACAAAAGTGTTGGGAAGGTAGCATTACTTTACAGAAAACTTCCCCACCCTCCCCCCCCCCTTCCCTTCCTTATCAATGTCGGATATGTGTACTAATCACATGCTCAAATTATGCTGCATTCCTTGTGCTTTCAAATTAATTCCCTTAATCAGGAACAAATTGCATTTCAATTCTGAATTGTTTATATTCACGGCTGCAGTAACACTCTCACAGAACAGAACTTTTGTTGCCATGGTAACTTATTAGGTCACATTGATGAGTGCATCTTGTTAAGGAATTGCTGGTGTTTCGCATTGTACTATAATAATTAATTCCCATTTATGTGAAACAGTTTGATAGATCCTTGTAAATAGTACAGTTTGTCGAAAATATTGAAACTTGTTGAGCCTCGTGGAGTCTTATTTTTGCTCATTATTATTTAAATAAATGCTAACAATCTTAAGGTCTGTAATCAATACAGTAACTAGTCATTGACCAAGTTTTCCAAATGACCTCTTTGCAGTTGTGTGCTTAGTTACCTGGGCCTTTAATTGAAAAAGTGAGGCTGGTGTTGACCTTGTTATGATACAGACCTCCTTCCTTTTGTTATGTTAATGATTTTTTTGTCATGCTAATTAGTAAGAATTTACATAAGAAAAGCAGGGAGGTTTCTATCAAAACAAGGTCAACTCCAGCCTCAGCGTCATTCATAGGCCAGGTAACTAAGCACACAACTGTAAAATGGGCTATTATAATAATTAGTGACCTTGCATTCCTAGCTTTCTACTTCTTGACAATGAATGATGCAAGATGGTACAAACCATTAACCAGGGTCAATCCATAGTATCAAAACAAATGCTTTTTATAACTTTAACATTTTTGGGCCTGTCCATGTAGTGTGACCAATGCAATTAGGAATTTATATGCAGAGGGTCTCTATCAAACATCAAAACCTTTGAAGGGAACCACCACTTCAACAAAAGAAATAACTTTAAATCACAGGAAATAACTGTTACAGTCAAGTCAATCTAAAATATTTTCAAAGAGAGCATTTGTATCCGAAAGAAATAAGTTCTAGAATCGCCTGTTTTTGTTTTCAAATTTTGCGGGTGCCGCCATCTTGAATAATTGTGGCGTGTTACGGTTGCCCTGTTGTTATTAGACAAAAGCTCTTTGTAACAGTATCAGAACAAACCGTACACGTCACAATTATTCAAGATGGCGGGGCCCGAGAAACATTGAAAGTGAAAATGCACGGCTTTTCCTGATATAAACACTTTTTTAAAAACAAATTTCGAGCAAATTTGTTTGTAAACATAATTTCCTTCGGTTTAACTTATTATGTAGTAAGAGTGGTGGTTCCCTTTACACAACAACTATAATACCGTAAAATCTCGAAAATAAGCCCCGGGGCTTATATTTTTCAAAGGCCCTTTTCGAGGGGCTTATCTACGGAGGGAAATTTGCGTTTCCAAAGCGATTGGGCTAGCCTTATAGTTGGAAGTAAATTTACCGTTTTGCTTTGTTTTTTTTTTGTATTTGAGGGCAATTTTCCAAGTATAAGCTCCCGGTGGCTTATGTTTGGAGGGGCGATTTAACGGAGGGTTTTCCTCGTTACCGCTTTGTGGGGCTTATATTTGGAGGGGCTTATACATGGAGGGGTTTATTTTCGGAATTTTACGGTAATACCTTATGAATGTGTAACGCAATGGTGAATTTGGTTTCGTATAATGTCAATAAAAATATCCCATGCAAACTACATAGTGATTGTCGATAAAAGGGAAACATGAACTGTAAACTGAATTACCTTGCGGATTGTATTAGCTTCAACTGTACTTGAACTTGATTTGTTCAATTCATCGCCATGCA
>NC_090869.1:38371655-38374615 GCF_036669935.1 Montipora foliosa
ATCTGTTAACAAATTATATCCTGCGATTTTTATGCTTTCTGGATCGACTTGAGGCGTGATCCATGTTTCTGAACAAGCGACACTAATGAAATTCGAATGGAATGTTGCCTAAAAGATTATGCAGCTCGCCGATATGGTTTACATAAACTTCTGATGTTTAGATGGAGTGGCCGAGAGATCCTGTTTAACGACATTGGAGAGTTCCTTAAGCTCTTCTAATGTGAATATACCATGATCATTAAAGGATTGTAGATTTAAATCTAGGTCATTTTGTGCTATTGGTCATAGGTCTATTTTAAATAAACATTAAATTTTTCACATACGAAAACTACGTCCATAGACATAGGAATCTCATGCATCTTCTAACAACCCTTATCAATGCCAATAACAATTCTATTGATCAATGGATATAAACATATATGTATCTCTCTTTAGTTGTCCTTGATCCCATGACAAGGCATTCCGTGCTTTTTATCATTCATAGAGTAGAATTTCTCCCTTGATAACCAGACTCTAATGTCCTGCCCACACAGTTCCATAGCTTCAGTTTCAGTGCTTCATTCATTTCACCATGATTGTCGTTTGGAACAAAAGATAGATGTAATTGAGTTGTCATCGTCACAGCAAGCGTACACTTGTTTAGATGCACGTCTATTACATTGAAAAGTTTCGCTTGCGTATAACATAAACAATAATGGACCCAAGCAAGAACTTGGGAACGTCCCATCTCAGGTCAAACTTCTCAGAAACCGATTATACCTGTCCTGAGGACATGCTGTGATCTTCCTTCCAGATAAGATTTAAACCAATTCAACACTACCCTATTTGTGCCAAGCTTGGTGGTAAGTCTTTTTATAAGGCATATCGTGGTCAACTGTAACAAAGGCTGCACTGAGATCTAAAATAACAAGTACCTTGACGTGCTGTTTACGTTCCGTAGTTATGAGGATTTCATTCACAATTTTAAGTAAGAGCATTGTTGGGTCTTAATTGTTTTGAGAACTTCGGAGCGATTTTGCTCTCTTTAAATGCCTCGGTGACCCCCAATTTTTTTTCCGGAGGAGGGTCACTTCCTTCACTGATTTTGTCCATTTAAACAACAACAACCATAAAAATTCTGTAGGTGAGAAGCTACAAATAGTTCGCCTTTTTTAGCTCTCGTGCGACCAAAGTTTCTTTCTTATACTAATAGGTAAAGCATTTTTCAAGGTCATTTCACCTCAGAAAAAGTCAGCTACAAAAGTTTATTTATTTATGCTGAATTGAGTACGTTTAACCTGATTAGCTTATTTTTCTGCTGACAGTTGTAAGCTAAGATCGTCTTAAAAAACACAAGCGTCTAAAAATGCACCTTATCATCTCAGAACTGAGCATGGTGATTCCCCCCCCCCCCCCTTTCTTTTTGTCCGCAAAAGAAAATTATTCCCTTCTGCTTGGCAAGTTTAAAAAAATCTGTTCGTGGAAGGACATTTTGGGCGCGAACGTGCTCGCGTCAGGTCATGATTCCGATGGTCACCTGAAATAAACAAATACCGCTAATTTCGCTCACCTGTCTCCTAATTCCTATAATATAATGTAATATAAATTAGACATCTCCTATTCACGAAAACTAACCGAATTTCTACACAAAACACAAGTTAATGGTACCACTTACAATCCGTTTTCTGTTTTTGGCTGTAGCTCCACTCGCGCGCGGCTCGAGTGGGCGGGTGACGCATGCGTAACTTTGTTTTCTGATTTTACAACTTTAACTCGTTTACATCTCTGCTCCGGACAGTGATTTTTGTCATTTCTTGCATGTTAGCTTAGATTGATTTAAACATTTGTCAGTCAAATTAACAAAAAAATTAAGACGTTTCAAAAAAGCTGATTTTTGTGGGAAACACTGGCCTGCGCAGATCTTGTTTGCATTTTAAATATTTTAGAGATTATTTCTAACATTATCTTGGTAAACGCTGAATGGCGGAAGAGTCACCATCCCGTTTTTTTTTTTTTTTTCAAAAAGACAATGATCAAAATAATGTTGCTTTTTAAGTCTCAAAGAAATGCCTTATATCGTAGCCATGGTAACAATTTTTGGAGAAATGTGACGTGGAGACATCTAGGATGGGTTTTTTAAGGCCCTGCCAAATTCTTGAAGTGATTTACCCTAAAAAAGAAAAAATTAAGATGAAATGCAAAATCACTACAGGTCAGCCTGCAACTTCCATCAATTTAATGCTTCATCCACCCCATGAATGGAGCTAAAAAAAAGAAAGGTAAAGTGTTTGCTTTTGGGGTCAAGCCATGGACTCTTGAAAAAGTGGGCGCCCATTTTCAAAAATATAATTTAATGTGCCAAGTAATATAAATGTCATACAACTGAGAAAAAACAAGAACGTTCTTTAACTCTTTGATAGTAACAATGACGTTTAATTCCACCTTCCGAGTTCAAATCGGTGTCAGATGACAAAAACAAACGTCTTTTCATGTTGCTAAAACCACTTCCTGCGGGATATTTGCACTTTAACAAAAATAAAAAACAAGTATTTCAATTGTGTGATGATGAAGAAAAAACCTCACCATGATGAACAAGTAGTTGTTCATTGTGGTGCCACATGCATCCAAGGAATTAATAGCTTTTACTGATTTTTGGTGCACTGGTCCTGTTTAATTTGATGCCTTGAACGAATGCACCCCTTTATTTGCAAAGAACATCTAAACTGAAGTTGGTCTAGCAGTGCAGATCTAAGACGCACCCAGTATTGATCAGTTTCATCAATACTATTGTAAAACATTGAATAATAATCAACTTGTATTTGAGTGATAACTTTAAAATAGTGTCAGTACAGAGAGCCAATACAACACATATTTGTATTTTAGTTGTGTCCTATATTTCCGCGGCTGGCCAAACCAGCCTGCTTCATGTACAATGAGATTTTACACACTGGATTGCTTGTCTGTGTACACATATATATATA
>NC_090869.1:38379115-38394115 GCF_036669935.1 Montipora foliosa
TCAAATTGAGAGTACAGGAAAGCCTTATGGTGTGCGGTGGCCTCATGGTTAGAGCGCTCAACTCTGCATCAAGTGGTCCCGGTTCGGGCGGCCTGGCCGGGGACATTGTGTTGTGTGTTGGGCAAAACACTTTACTCTCACGGTGGCCTCTCCACACAGGTGTATAACATGGGTACAGGCATAATGCTGGCGGGTAACCCTCGCGATGGACTAGCATCCCATCCAGGGGGAAGTATACATGTAAAATACTCCTAGTCACTTCATACTATGTAAACGGAGATAAGCACCAGCCTGATGGGCCTTCTGGCTCGTAAGCAGTGACTTTACCTTTTTTTATGGCAATATGGGCTTAACCCTTTCACTCGCCGTGGGGTTCCCACTGACGAGTAACAAACAATCGTCTCTTTTTGCGCGTTAGACAGAGTAAAATCTATAAGCGGCACTCTTTGGGAGTGAAAGGGTTAATTTAATGGGGACATAGTTTTTTGAGTGAATCTAGCTGTTGCTAACCCTTTCACTCCCGTGGGGGTTCCCCCCATTGACGAGTTGTAAAATCGTTTGGTGTTAGAGTACAAATCTATAAGTGGCACACTCTTGGGAGTGAAACGGTTAACGCCCCTTTCAGCATCCAGAGAGAGAGTAGAAGAATCCCATTAACTCCCATTTCTACAGATCCCTACTTGCATTATGCATGCAGATAAATTCGTTGCAGTACGTATACCCAAGGGAATCGAATATATACATGGCTAATTTGGTACTTAAGGGGTGAAGAAAAAAGGGATCTATCAATTTCTCCCTCCCTCTCTATTGCGTCACCCACATCGGCTCCACACTGTTGCTCCTTTTCGTCCCAGGTTTTTCCTCTTTCTATCATCCTTCGTCCTGTCCGTTTTTTTTTCCCCAGCGCCTGCTCGGTTGATTGAACTCGACGTCAACGAAAACGTCACCTTTAAAGTATAACTTTGCTTTATCATACGGTCTTTCGTGATTATTCCTTTGCCTTTGACGTCGTACAATGAGGGCGAAGTAGTTCTCAACACTGAATCGGTACGAGCGGTTTCAGGGTGGAACAATAGAGAAATGCAAGGTTTTGTATTCCATGCTCACGTTGTCGTCAAAACTTCAAATTGTTTGATTTCCCGGTCGTCGTATGCAGAGTACCGCAAAAATATGCGCTAAATGCGTGTTGCACGAATTTGTTTGCAGGTGTAGCACGATTATTTATCTCTTTTGTCCAATGAATTGTCCAATGATATCATTGTTTGTGGCGTTGTCGTCGACGTCGCCATCGTAGATCTTTTAAGCTGCCTCGTCCCCAGTCGCTCGCTCGCGATTATTAGGAGCTTAAGCAACGACAACGGCGACGGCAACGAGAACGTCACAAATTTGCATATTTGGTAGGCAAAAACAATAGCCTTGCACGCCCTGCACGTGTGTTTTTTCACTTTTTTATATTTCTTTGCCGTCGTCAACAAACTACAACGTGAAACAGCCAAATTTGAGGTTTTATGGACAACGTCATTACTTGAGGATAAATTTTCATTTTCTGCCCTAAACTGAGCGCCGTTCCTACCAGCGTCATTTTGAGGAACTACCACACCCCCGTCATATTAAAATGTTGAAATAGTAACGAAGCGATTACAACAACGTGAATTTATATTTTGAGATGACGTTCCCGTTGCGTCGCCGTTGTCGTTGCTTAAGCTCCCTATTGTGGGAGGAGGCAGGCTTAGGGTCCCTATTTTGCCAGTTGAGGACGCGCTTTAGTGGCCGTTTGCCGTTGTAGAGAGGTGGCCGTTGTAGAGAGGTTTAAACAAGAGAATGTATGGGCTGTCCGCCGGGACAAAAAAAAGTGGCCGTTGTAGAGAGGTGGCCGTTATTGGAGGTTCGACTGTAATGTAATTAACCATTATTCGCCGAAGGTGAAGTGATTATCGGTGATTATTAAATTCTCAACCTCGGATAATGCATTTCGCGTGCTCGGATTGGTTCACTCAATCTCGGTTATCAGCTCATATACCTTAATTTGACCTTATATGGTAATGATTGCGCTAAGCGTTGCTAAACTAAATTTTTTTTTCGCCGGAAAGCGTAATTTTTTCTGTGAATAAAGCCAAAAAGAAAAGAAACTTTTTTGTGGAAAGTCTGGATCAATTTCGACGTTAAGAAGTACGCGAAAAGGCAAGAAATGTGTTTGTGATGAGCCTACGTCTGTGTGACCACCTGGTATACACAACGTCGCATCTTCATCAAGTTTTCCTCCATTTCGCTCAGACTGTCTCTCTTTTTTCGCTCGTATTTCGTACTTCCAAATATTTGAAGTTTAAGGAATTTAATAAAACAATTATTCCATTCGCGCTTGTTGGATATGAGACTGGTTATAGCCAACTCGGCGCTACGCGTCTCGTTGGCTATTACCATCTCATATCCAACGCGCGCTCATGGAATAATTGTTAAATATTCGTCGAGACGACGTCGAGGTTAATATTCACCGATAATCACTGAGCCTAAGCGAATAAGTGTTTTAGTATAAATACACAGGTGATTATTTCAAAAAAGAGAAAAAAGAAAACATTTCAACACGAAATCATCTTCACTTACAGTGCAAAACGACTACTGGCAGCCATTTTGTCCGTCTAGGAGAATAACGGCTGATAATCCGAGATAGCGAGCCAATGCGATCGCGCGATTTTGTAGAATCACCTGTGTATTTATACTAATTTGTGATAATCCGGATTAGCATAAATTGATATTTTGCCGTCACGTAGCAGAGGCCTGGTTGTGAGCGGCAGGCGCTTAGAGGGTCACGTGATCGTGGTTTGTATTTGGCGATCGTTTAGCGAGTGAGGCATTCTACGGTTAGCCTTCGCCGCGTGCACAAGTCCTGTTTGGTTTTTTTGTCCCATCGAGCTGAATTAGTGTTTAATTAATGCCTTCGTTAGGCGGTATATGATAGCGTTTATTACATTGTAAGTAGTGTCTTACAATAGCCCATTTCCGAGTTGCTGCATGTTTCCGTTTCAAAACGAGTCCTGGTGCACAACCATTCAAATGTAAATGAGTTGCGTATTCTTATGCAAATCAAACTCATTTCCCTTACAATGGTGGAGCACCAAGACTCACTTCGAAACCGAGACTAACAGCAACTCGGAAATGGACATTAGAATTCCCTAGAACCCCGAGGGTCGCACCACTGCCTTGGTCGGGGGTACACGTTCCCCGCTTTTTTCCAGTCGCTGGTTTTTTTTAGGGTTTTCGTGTCCGGCTCTGGTGCATTGCTTTTCTCTTTATTTTAGAATTTGATTTATAAATATCTTTGTACCTATTCCAATGCTTAATAAACTGCACAGCGGCTTGGCTGGCCAACGCGCCCATATATTACCTCGTGGAGGCAAAATGACCATTTTACAGTTGTAGCTAAGTCACCTGGCCTACGAATGGAAGCGAGGCTGCCGGGACCCTGTTTTGATACAAACCTCCGTGCTTTTGTAATGTTAATACGGACTAATAGGCCACTTCGAAAAATACCATAATACGCTTTGTTTGTCCCCCCAAATTTGCATAAGCATTGTTTCCAGTTTCTCTTGGGACTTACAATGGTCGCACGAGAAAACAAAGACAATGCTTAGGCAAAATTTGGGCGGATAAACAAAGAGTATTATGGTAGTTTCCGAAGTGGCCTATTGGAATTACAACAACACAATTTACATGATAAAAGCAGTCGGGGCTGTAGCAATGCAAGGTCACCGACAGCCTCGCAGCCATTCATAGGCTATGTCGCTGAGCAAACAAATGTAAAATGGCCTATTGTCTCTGCTTCAGTGTAGCCGATCCTGAGCGGTGCATAGAGTGGATAATCTTCTATCCGCCAAAACTCATCATTTTCTGGCAGTAAGCTTCCTTGAAAAAATATTATCCTTGGCGACCTTTGGCCAGAAAGCTTACGATTGCCTTCAAGAGGAGGGCTAACATCATTCAGTTATAGTTAACCATCGCCTAAACTTGGTCTCCCCAGACAAACGAGCCCACAGCAGGACATTGAAAAGAAATAAAACGCAAACAGCGGTTACAAACATTTGCTTGGAATGCATAACTTTTATAAACTTAACGTTTCGTATGTTACAACATACATCATCAGAAGTGATTATTATTCAGTTACAGATAAATTTAAATTCAAAAATACAACTGTACGAACTGGGAACTAACGAAATTGATTGACATAAAACGACAAGAATATCCTAATAATAGAGATAAAGTTTCTCACTGCCAACGTTTTCATTTAAGGCTGGCTTAAGGTCACGGATCAACAGAGACTCTTTAATTTTGCAATGCATGTCTGATCGACCAGTTGCTAATATTTCAAATGATCCAACTTAATTCTATGGTTGGTTAAGAAAACATGATCAGCAATTGCAGATTCGTGACAATTTGTAGTTAGAGCTTTAAAATGTTCTGTTTTTCTGTCACGTAATCAGCGTTTCGTTTTCCCTATGTAGAAATCATTGCAATCCCAGCAGTTTGCTCTGTACACTACTTTTGACCTGAAGGAAGGAGCTAGTTTATCTTTATAAGGGAAAAAAAAACTTGACTCTTCGGGTGTTTTGAAAAACTATCGTGACGTTGAAAATACCATAGAATTTGTTTATACTGGTTTATACAAGACCTCAGCTGTTTTGTGAGGTGTTTGCTGTGATAACCTAAGAAAGGTAGAAGGATAAGAACTTCTTTTTTCTTAACTGTTTGTACAGGATCTTTTGGCTTATTTTGATGTTTCTCAATGACATCATTCATATGTAGGGTAGCCATTAAGTAACAAAATCCTCTTGAGGTCATCTAGGGCAGACTGTAACAATCGGGGTGACAAACAAATTCTAATGCAGCGATAAGCCAATGTGCGGACTAGGTTTCTTTTGTATTTACGCGGAGTAAAAGAGTCCCACTTGGTGTAAAGACCGGTGAATGTCTTCTTTCGATAGATTGATGTTGAGAAGGAGCTGTCACGATTGCGTTTTCTTAAGGACATCCAGGAATGGAATTTCATCGTTTTGTTCAAACTCAATTGTGAATTTAATGTTGTTGTGTCTCCCATTTAGGTAACGTCAAAAACTCAAAGCATCATTTTTGTTCTTGAAAAGAGTAAAGGTATCGTCCACGTACCGGAACCAAATAGTAGGCTGATTGGTGTTCTTCATCACCCATTTTTCTTCAAAATCGCACATGAAAATGTTCGCCAAAACAGGACCAAGTGGAGAGCCCATTGCGGCGCCATCAATCTGGTCATAGTAATTGACCATCAAAAACAGAATGACTCTTCTTTGTTGCAAATAAGAGTAAATTCTTTAGGACCAATCGGGTAATCTAGGCGTCCCGACTCAAAGTCTTGAGCAATTTCATTGAGCAATGCGTCCTCTGCAGAGCTACCCCGTTTTGGCGGGTCGCCGTTGGGCGAGCAAGTGAGTGCCTCGGAATCCGACTTTTCAGGGTCTGAATCTCCGCTATCGCTCATGGCACTAGCTGCAGGAAGTTTTCTTCTCCTTTTCGGTGGTGTAGCATGGTCTTCTGGTTCTTCAGCTAACCGTTTCATTGCCTTTTCCATGGACAGCATGGTGGAACTCATTTGAGTCATGGTTGACAAGACGTTAGCAAGCACGTTGTCTGTGCCCTGTGGCACGTGGATTTGCAAGGGCTTACAGCTTATCAAGGCAAATTTCAATAGTCTCATCCAGTGGGACATTAGTAAATAGTGAACTGACATCAAAGGAACACATGAATTCGCTGTTGTGATGGTACTGTTTGGCCCATTCTGCAAAACTGAAGGAGTCTTTAATTGATCTTAAGCCAGCCTTAAATGAAAACGTTGGCAGTGAGAAACTTTATCTCTATTATTAGGATATTCTTGTCGTTTTATGTCAATCAATTTCGTTAGTTCCCAGTCTGTACAGTTGTATTTTTGAATTTAAATTTATCTCAGTGTAACGGAATAATAATCACTTCTGATGATGTATGTTGTAACATACGAAACGCGGTTAAGTTTATAAAAGTTTTGCATTTCAAGCAAATGTTTGTAACTGCTGTTTGCGTTTTATTCCTATTGAAACTAAAATGGCCCAAGTCAAAGCGGAATTTTTATGAGAACATTGAAAAGACATGGTGGGGAATGAAACGAAGTATGCCTCGCACAGGAACATCCACTGATCTTTACCAAAGTTATACGTGACTTGAAAGTATCATGGAGCATATTGCGCCAATCTCTACAAAGAGCGATAAAGACAAAAGCTCACGAAATGCACCGTTCGTGATCCTGAAATGGCCGTGCCTTATACAGGAAAGGAAGACAACGGCATACACTCTGCAGTGCTTAGGCGAATTCACAAACAGAAATAAAAACAATTTCGCTAAAAATAGGGCAGGTAGTCATGAAATTTTTGATAACAATACTTTCATTTGGTCTGTTTGTTATGTTTGAGAATCTGAACCCCATTACAACGATTGCTTTAAACTCCACTTCTTTCGCTTATTCTAAAATTGAAAAATGGCTTTAATTAAACTGCAGGGAAAATGCCAAAATTGCAGGAAAAAAGGAAAATGTTCGATTTTCCGCATTTCAGTCAGAAGTTCGACCGGTTTTTTTAAAGTGGATATAGACTTAAGGAAAAAAATCTCTAAGAAGAAAGAACAAAGCGCCACAGTCCCAAAGAACGTCTATTGTTATCGCTATTGTTTTCTTGAAAGGAGTTTATGCACTGAACTGCAGGGACCTAATTTTATTGCTTATAATATTGAATAAATGAAGGAATGAATTCAATTGAACTGAAGCAGAGAAACCCGGAAATGTGTCTGTATCTCTTTGCGTACCCTGTTCCCATACGTCAGAGCTATACCCCAGTCTACCCAAGTTGGTTTTGTCGACAATTCGATGCTGAATAATGTCACGTGACACCTTTCAGAGTCGTTCTGAGGTTGTGGTTCTCGCTTTGCAATGGCGGCACATTACTATGTGGTTGTGTGTGTCTTGTTCATGATAGGTAAGTGTTTCGCGAATCGCCCCAAAATATTAATGGAAATATAGGCTTAGTCGAGCATCTCTCGACGGTTGGTTTCGATTTAAAATCTTATTGTGCTGCAATAGTGCATGCGTGATTCAGGTGATTTCGTGAATTTCCGCATTGCTTCCCTACTAACTCTCGGCTGTAGCTGTAATCTGTAATATTTTTTTAATTAATAAAGCAATGCTTTCCTGATAATTTCTTTCTAAAAATTTTTTAGTCATTTTTTCGGTTAGGTATGTGGCGCGAAAACCGTGCATTTTCAGATGGCGACATACGCGATAGTGCCTGAGTGATTTCGTGAATTTCCGCATTGCATCCTCTCTGTGTGGCTACAGCATGATTTTGGAACACGAACGTTTTGCTATTAGCAAAGCACTGCTCTCGAGTTTATGTACTGTCGAGTTAACTACTTTATAACAACTTTTATTATATTTTTCTGCTACGTTATTGCGGCGGGAAAATTGTTCATTCGCAACAATTAATGCCGATATAGTCTGCAGTCGTAAACAAAATCATTGTAACTGTAAGGTATTCTAGATCAGAAAACAAACGTTTATGAATTTTGGATGAATTCCAGATGTGCCTGGTTAGGTAGTTATAATAATTCAGGGCTGTCAACTCTCCCGGATAAATCGGGAGACTCTAGATTTTGGACCATATCTCCCGGTCTCACGATTATGGTTCATGGTTCATGGTTCATTTATTTCACACTATTTACATAACATTAACATAGAAAGAAAAGTATAGTCACAACACATGGTTACAAGATAAAATAATTACAGTGCAGGTTATAAAATGTGTGTGGTGGTCAAAGTAGCGAAGGCTTTCTAGTTGACCACCACCTGCTTTTAAGTAAACGAAGAAATGACACTGAGCCTTACTGGGATATAGAAAAAAACATTTGTAGAGCCTAGGACTAATGTACAGAAGAAAATTACATGTATATAACTTAAGCATATTAGAGGTATACTGAAATCTCTCGATTAATCGCCGAATTTTGTCATTTCTAGTGAGAATCGACTTTCACAACAGTAAAATTTCAAATACTTAATTAATGTTGCTTGAGTTATTTTAACTCGATAATAACAAAATTGGAACGTTGCGTAAACTCCAGCAGACCGTTCGTTGTTTTCTTTGCTATTTACGGATTGTAATTATGCACCAGTCAATTGAAACCCCCAGGTCCGGGGGAAGGGTGGGGATTCATAGGCCACTTCGGAAAATACCATAATACTCTTTGTTCATCCCCCCAAATTCGTATAAGCATTGTTTTTTTTTTCAGTTGGGACCATTGTAAGTTCAAAATAAAATGGAAAAAATTTTTATGCAAAATGTGGGGGGGGGGGGGAAGAGTATTATGGTATTTTCGTAAGTGGCCTATTGCATGAAGCGCTTTTCAACAACAATCTGTCCCCTGGGGGTGGTGCATTTCACTGATTTTGACTTTGGGTCCTGTCCCCACGTGGGGCAAGAGTAGCACTGGCATTCGAGTTTCTAAAGGTGGTGGAAAGGTAAAGCTTGGTTTACCAAGCATAAGATCTCTTATTTCACCGTGACAATGGGGTTGATGCAAGCATAAGCCAAAGCACAAGCATAAGGATCAAACTTTTTCCTTTTCCTTGTGTTCGCGCTTATGCTTGAGTTCGCTTGCATTGCGTGAAAATAAAACTCAGCATAAGCACGAGGAAATTTGCTACGTCTGGCCAGTTAAAGCACTCTTTCTAGATTCTCTGCGTCTGAGCATTTGAACAAAATGGCGGATGCCGTGGTTGTTAATTAATGCTTTATTATTTTGACGTTGGTTTTCACTAGCATAAGCTACTTATGCTTGTGCTTGCGTCGCTAGTGAAAACCAGGCTTAAGAGCCCCCTGCGGGGGGGGGGGGGGAGTACCCTCTTATATACGCTATACAGGTATGTGCCACCCGAGAGGGTAGGGCTTTTGAGGTGCTCAGGGTATCCCTTTTTGGTATTTTTGGTATTGTGATCCTTAGATATTCCTTAGACAGGGTCACTAAATTGCTACGCTCCACCTGGAAACCAGCTTTTGTTGTGTGTGGCTAGCGTAGTGAAATAAAGTTGTATTGTATTGTATTGTATTGTATCCAGCCCAGTGCGCAAAATGAAAAAGATACGATTTATTAAAACTGTACTAAAGGGACCTTTATAGCTTTTATGGGCCATAAAAGAGGGTATTGGATCTCGATTTTCTACCCTTAAATAGGGTCAAGGTTTGAGAACCTTGATTGATTGACACACCTATCCTAAGTTGTCGGAATACTTCCACCCCCCGACCCCCGTAGATAAGAGTTGCTTTGATCTACGTATATAATTCTTTAACTTCACCATCCACTTCAAATGATCGGAATTCTTGGGTTCCTTTAAACTTGACTTGAACCAGGCAAATTTAGTATGTGTGATATGCAGTGTAATGTTAATTTCACTTTGAATGTTGCAGGCAGTTTTGTAATCAAATGGTCTTGAGCAAACATGTGTCTTAAGTTAGCATTGTACCAGTAACTAAAATGCAAACTTCACAAACCCAAAGCAGAACATTTGAATTTTTTTCCATAGTAAATGTTGGATTGTTTTAAATTTTTTACCTCAAGTATAGGGGCATTTCATCTCAATTTCTGCCTCAGGAGGTGGGGGTCTTGATGCTTTTTGACCAGGGTCTATGTCAAATCCCCCACCCATCCCCGGGACCTGGGGGGTTGGGGTTTCAATTGACTGGTGCATTAAAGCAATAATGTGATTGCTCCAAAATGAACCAATCAAATTAAATGTTTGCAGTGCTAATGCCATCTTTTTTGCGCATTTTTCGACTTTTTGCCTAGGTTGCATCATGAGGCCTTTTGTACTTGTGTCAAATCGCGTAGATCGAAGATGTCAATTGATTTTGGACTTGTAAAGACAAATGTGGCTGAAAAAATTGTTAAGGTTCCCAATTTAAATATCATACCTTGACAGAGTCAATGAGTATTTTTTGCGTAAAAGACATACTATTAATGTGACGTCACTAGAAATGACGTCACAAGCGTTACATATGACGTCATCTATCATACCATCGCAATCAGTTCTCAATACTTGAAGACTTTAGGGGTGGCAGGCGTGAGGTAGTTTTGTGTATGTTTGTTACTTTCTCCCAAGTATTTTATTTTGTTATTAAGCAGCGTAATTGCCGATGTTATAATTATTGCCGTCCAGTGATGTAAAGGGACATGGAAAATGGCAAGAAGGAAAAGTCGAAATCTCTAAAGAATATTGTGCATAGACTTTAAAAAGTCCTTCCTCTCATGGGCCGTCCCATGTAGATAGCGCACAGACGAAGGACAACCTCTCGTGACTTTGTCGCTTGCTCATCCGCTTTACGTCCGAAATATCACACTTTGCTCGCCAGAACATTTTTTTCCTGGGATTCTCGTGAGGTTGACTTGTGGCTAGTCTAAATTATGCATTGACATAACTGCTGACAAAACAGTGAGAAAATCACCGTAGTTTTTGTTTGAGGCCGGAAGCCTATAGAGCGTTATTTGTTAATCTATTATTTAGCCTTAGTACATGTCTGTTTTTGGTTATTTACAAATAATTGGAATGTCAAAGAAAATTATTTATAAATATAATGAACAAGTACTCATTGAATGATGTTTAGATCATTACCTTTTAGTAAACCTGTAATGTGTATCATACGAAACATGTTTATCATTTTACATAAGTAATTCATCATTGAACAACTTCTTTTACTATAATAAACCAGGCTGTCTCTTAAAAATATGATTTACATATCACAAAGTTGTAAATCTATTATTTCTAAATAATGAAAAAAATTTGGTAGGTCAATTAATTTACAAAGTATGAAATTGCACCTTGCCGAGTGTAAATTTATTATTTAGGACCACTTGGTACTGAAACTCATTTATGATGAACCTGCTGATCTGAACCTCTTTGATCTGTTTGCATTTCTTTCACACAATAAGATTAGTGTAGTTTTCTTTTTTTCCTCCAAACACAAGAATTTAAAAAGCATTTCTGAGAATATCATCTATAATAATTATACATGGGACACAGGCCTTCTTGTGAGTTTGCTCCTAAAGCACTTGCAGTCGGCCTTACTACCGAAAATAACCATGTCTGGTACTTTCATTGTCAAATCCAGTACTTTGAAAAGCCATCGAAAACCCTGAAGGAGACATCTTGATAATTATTGTGCCTGTTAGCAAGGCACACCCAACCTTGCCCAGCATCACAATCACATGACAAATTTTCCCTTGGGTATACTCAACTCTAGCAACCTTAGGGCGATCTGTTATTTGATCACACCAGAAATGGAGCACAATTTTCTCCAGCTCGCTTTATTTTCTGACCACTAGCATGTGTTCAAAGAATGAGCAAGGAATCACAGCATTTTGCATAACGACTTTGTATAGAAACAACAAAGACAGTAAAACCTTTTTTGGACATTCAACTGTTTTGTTAAGCAAACTTGTTCCCTTGCCATTAAAATGAAGCTGAAACAATCTTGTTAATCATCTTTAACTCTATGCCGATGAAGTAAGATTGCAAGGTTTTGCAAAACCAGCAGCCGAAAGCGAATTTAGAATTCTATGTATTCATTGTAGCTCTTTTGACTTAAATATTTTTTGAGAATATCTTGAGCAGCTTCCATTCTTCTGGATCCTGGTTTCTGGTTCTGGTTTTCTGATTCTACCTTTCCAATACACCCTCATGAAGTTCTTTGGTAGCTATTTTCGCTGAGGAGGGCTATCAATGCTGAAAATGTCAACTCATACCCCTTACAGTGGTTGGGGGGGTCAGCATTAACTGCTAAACCATTGCTATGGACCCCTTCAAATAGTCCCCAGTCCCTTTAACTCTACAGTTGTCCTTTTCTGCCAAGTGTGTCCTATTTAACATTCTGTGTCTGGTTCAACTCACAACCACATTTGACCATGTGACCAAAATAGAAAATCTCTTTCAAACTCAGCAAGTTATCTATGTTTTTCACAATTATTTTTTAATGCAACAGTATTGAGAAAATTCTAACACAAAATCTGTAGCATGGATTTTTTTTGAAAATTATCTCTAAAAAATTTATGATGTCATTAGGCCCTACTTTGATACACTTTTCAAAATATCAGTTTCATTTTTTGTCCATTGTCAAATCGAAATTCCATGCTACAGTTTGCTTAAAATGGTGGGACAGTTCCCATCCTGTGAAAAAACGGCCTCTTCCTTTCGTTTCCTAAGAGTTTTTACATGTTTTTCACTGAAACTTTTGGCAGAGGACTTGGACTAGTTGGGCATGTGCCTTCTGATTGAAGTGATGTCAGATTTTCATTGAAAAAGTTAACTTCAAAGAACCATCCATGCGACCTTTTTGTGGGGCTCTTGACAAAAAGCTTCATAGCAATCATTGGCTTTCTGTAGCTAAGAGCTGCCATATTTGTATTCAAAGTATTGGACTGGAAATACAATTTGGGTCAAAAGTCGTTGGAAAGGTTGCGTGCATCACTTCTCTTCACACCTAATTTGATTATTCTAACTATTGGCTGTTCTATTTGGAAAATACCATGTTCTTGCGGTCCCCCTCCCCCATATTCAATGTTCGCTCCTGCAGTTCTTCCTGCAAGAAAAGTGACCATTTCTTTTCCTGGAAAATCCAACATTGATAAGGAAGGGAGGTGGGGAGTTATTGCTAAAGTGATGCTTCCTTCTCAACACTTTTGTCCATGATTGTAGCTTGCATTGGTGGCTAATGTGGGGGAATCCTTTCAAACGCAAATACTTTTCAATATATTCCCCTGCATTAGCCTCCAGTGCCAGCTACAATCATGGACAAAAGTGTTGGGAAGGTAGCATTACTTTACAGAAAACTTCCCCACCCTCCCCCCCCCCCTTCCCTTCCTTATCAATGTCGGATATGTGTACTAATCACATGCTCAAATTATGCTGCATTCCTTGTGCTTTCAAATTAATTCCCTTAATCAGGAACAAATTGCATTTCAATTCTGAATTGTTTATATTCACGGCTGCAGTAACACTCTCACAGAACAGAACTTTTGTTGCCATGGTAACTTATTAGGTCACATTGATGAGTGCATCTTGTTAAGGAATTGCTGGTGTTTCGCATTGTACTATAATAATTAATTCCCATTTATGTGAAACAGTTTGATAGATCCTTGTAAATAGTACAGTTTGTCGAAAATATTGAAACTTGTTGAGCCTCGTGGAGTCTTATTTTTGCTCATTATTATTTAAATAAATGCTAACAATCTTAAGGTCTGTAATCAATACAGTAACTAGTCATTGACCAAGTTTTCCAAATGACCTCTTTGCAGTTGTGTGCTTAGTTACCTGGCCTTTAATTGAAAAAGTGAGGCTGGTGTTGACCTTGTTATGATACAGACCTCCTTCCTTTTGTTATGTTAATGATTTTTTTGTCATGCTAATTAGTAAGAATTTACATAAGAAAAGCAGGGAGGTTTCTATCAAAACAAGGTCAACTCCAGCCTCAGCGTCATTCATAGGCCAGGTAACTAAGCACACAACTGTAAAATGGGCTATTATAATAATTAGTGACCTTGCATTCCTAGCTTTCTACTTCTTGACAATGAATGATGCAAGATGGTACAAACCATTAACCAGGGTCAATCCATAGTATCAAAACAAATGCTTTTTATAACTTTAACATTTTTGGGCCTGTCCATGTAGTGTGACCAATGCAATTAGGAATTTATATGCAGAGGGTCTCTATCAAACATCAAAACCTTTGAAGGGAACCACCACTTCAACAAAAGAAATAACTTTAAATCACAGGAAATAACTGTTACAGTCAAGTCAATCTAAAATATTTTCAAAGAGAGCATTTGTATCCGAAAGAAATAAGTTCTAGAATCGCCTGTTTTTGTTTTCAAATTTTGCGGGTGCCGCCATCTTGAATAATTGTGGCGTGTTACGGTTGCCCTGTTGTTATTAGACAAAAGCTCTTTGTAACAGTATCAGAACAAACCGTACACGTCACAATTATTCAAGATGGCGGGGCCCGAGAAACATTGAAAGTGAAAATGCACGGCTTTTCCTGATATAAACACTTTTTTAAAAACAAATTTCGAGCAAATTTGTTTGTAAACATAATTTCCTTCGGTTTAAACTTATTATGTAGTAAGAGTGGTGGTTCCCTTTACACAACAACTATAATACCGTAAAATCTCGAAAATAAGCCCCGGGGCTTATATTTTTCAAAGGCCCTTTTCGAGGGGCTTATCTACGGAGGGAAATTTGCGTTTCCAAAGCGATTGGGCTAGCCTTATAGTTGGAAGTAAATTTACCGTTTTTGCTTTGTTTTTTTTTTGTATTTGAGGGCAATTTTCCAAGTATAAGCTCCCGGTGGCTTATGTTTGGAGGGGCGATTTAACGGAGGGTTTTCCTCGTTACCGCTTTGTGGGGCTTATATTTGGAGGGGCTTATACATGGAGGGGTTTATTTTCGGAATTTTACGGTAATACCTTATGAATGTGTAACGCAATGGTGAATTTTGGTTTCGTATAATGTCAATAAAAATATCCCATGCAAACTACATAGTGATTGTCGATAAAAGGGAAACATGAACTGTAAACTGAATTACCTTGCGGATTGTATTAGCTTCAACTGTACTTGAACTTGATTTGTTCAATTCATCGCCATGCATGACCTTGGTGGCTTCTCGATCCATGTTACAAATTTTAGAAGTTCGGAAATTGTGATTTAATGTTAACTTAAACGTCTTAGACTACACAGTATTTCTTTCCTCTGCACATTTGTACCTGAGCTGTATTGGAATTAATTTCGACTTTCTCTTAAGGAGGGCTCGAAAGGGCTTTCAGCTGAACGTGCGCGCGTTAAGCCACTGCCACACGTTGAAACTTCTTGTTGAAACTTGTGTGCAAGGGCGCTGCGAAACAAGTTTCAGGAGG
>NC_090869.1:38399115-38404115 GCF_036669935.1 Montipora foliosa
AAACATTAAATTTTCATACGAAAACTACGTCCATAGACATAGGAATCTCTGCATCTTCTAACTAACCTGATCAATGCATATAAACATCTATGATCAATGGATATAAACATATATGTATCTCTTCTTTAGTTGTCTTGTCCCAATGACAAGGAATTCCGTCTTTTTATCATTCATAGATAATTTATCCCTTGATAACCAGACTCTAATGTCCTGCACACACAGTTCCATAGCTTCAGTTTCAGTGCGTCATCTTCACCATGATTGTCGTTTGGACGAAAAGATAGATGTAATTGAGTGTCATCGTCACAGCAATGTACACTTGTTAGATGCACGTCTATTACATTGAAAAGTTCGCTTGCGTATAACATAAACAATAATGGACCCAAGCAAGAACTTGGGAACTCCCCATCTCAGGTCAAACTTCTCAGAAACCGATCCCTGTACTGAGACATGCTGTGATCTTCCTTCCAGATAAGATTTAAACCAATTCAACACTACCCTATTTGTGCCAAACTTGGTGGTAAGTCTTTTTATAAGGATATCGTGGTCAACTGTATCAAAGGCTGCACTGAGATCTAAAAGAACAAGTACCGTGACGTGCTGTTTGTTCGTAGTTAGGAGGATGTCATTCACAATTTTAAGTAAAGCAGTTTCGGTCTTAATTGTTTTGAGAACTTCGGAGCGATTTTGCTCTCTTTAATGCTCGGTGACCCCCATTTTTTTTCCGTAGGTCACTTCCTTTCCTGATTTTGTCCATTTTAACAACAACAACAAAAAAATCTGTAGGTGAGAAGCTACAAATATTTCGCCTTTTATGCTCTCGTGCGACCAAAGTTTTCTTTCTTAGACTAATATGTATCATTTTTCAAGGTCTATTTCACCTCAGAAAAAGGCAGCTACAAAAGTTTATTTAGTTATGCTGAATTGAGTACGTTTACCTGATTAGCTTATTTTTCTTGCTGACAGTTGTAAGCTAAGATCGTCTTAAAATAACACAAGCGTCTAAAAATGCACCTTATCTCAGAAACGAGCATGGTGAGCCCCCCCCCCCCCCTTTCTTTTTTTGTCCGCAAAAGAAAATTATTACCTTTCTGCTTGGCAAGTTTAAAAAAAATCTGTTCGTGGAAACATTTTGGGCGCGAACGTGCTCGCGTCAGGTCATGATTCAAAATGGGTCACCTGAAATAAACAAATACCGCTAATTTCGCTCACCTTTCTCCTAATTCCTATATATATGGAATATAAATAGACATCTCCTATTCACGAAAACTACGAAAATTCTACACAAACAAGTTAATGGTCACTTAAAATCCGTTTCTGTTGGGCTGTAGCTCCACTCGCGCGCGGGCTCGAGTGGGCGGGTGACGCATGCGTACTTTTTTTCTGATTTTACAACTTTACTCGTTTACATCTCTGCTTCCGGACAGTGAATTTTTTTCATTTCTTGCATGTTAGCTTAGATTAATTTAAAACATTTGTCATTCAAATTAACAAAAAAATTAGAGACGTTTCAAAAAAGCTGATTTTTGTGGGAAAAACTGGCCTGCAGATCTTGTTGAATTTTAAATATTTTAGAGATTATTTCTAACATTATCTGGTAACGCTGAATGGGAAGATGTCACCATCCCGTTTTTTCAAAAAAGACAATGTAAAAATAATGTTGCTTTTAAGGCTCAAAGAAATGCCTTATATCGTAGCCATGGTAACAATATTTTGGAGGAAAATGTGACGTGAGAAATCTATGATGGGTTCTTTAAGCCCTGGCCAAATTCTTGAAGTGATTACCCTAAAAAAGAAAAATTAAGATGAAATGCAAAATCACTACAGGTCAGCCTGCAACTTCCATCAAATTAATGCTTCATCCACCCCATGAATGAGCTAAAAAAAGAAAGGTAAAGTGTTGCTTCTTGGGGTCAAGCATGGACTCTGAAAAAGTGGGCGCCATTTTCAAAAAATATAATTTAATGTGCAAAGTAATATAAATGTAATGCAAACTTCAGAACGTTCTTAATCGCTTTGATAGTACAATGACGTTTAATTCACCTTCCGAGTTCAAATCGGTGTCAGATTACAAAAAAGTCTTTTCATGTTGCTAAAAACACTTCCTGCGGGATATGGCAATTTACAAAAATAAAAAACAAGTATTGCAATTTGTGATTATGAAGAAAAAACTCAACCATGATGAACAATTATTGTTCATTGTGGTGCCACAGGCATCCCAAGGAATTAATATCTTTTCTGATTTGGTGCAATGGTCCTGTTTAAATGTGATGCCTTGTACGAATGCACCCCTTTATTGCAAAGAACATCTAAACTGAAGTTGGGCTAGCAGTGCAGACTAAAGAGCACCAGAGGTATTGATCAGTTTCTCAATAATGATAATATAATAATCAACTTTATTTGAGTTGAGAAACTTTAAAATATTGTAAGCAAGAGCCAATACAACACAGATTTGATTTTAGTTGTGTACTATATTTCGGCTGGCCAAACCAGCCTTCTTCAGGTACAATGAGAGTTTACACTGGATTGCTTCTGTGTACACATATATATATATAGTAAATGGATGTTTTATCACATTTTTCCAGTATTACGTCAACATCCATTTTACTATATATATGTACATAGAAGCAATTCAATGTTAACTCTCATTGTACCTGAAGAAGGCTGGTTTGGCCAGCTGAAATTTAGTACACCACTAAATCTACGTTGTATCAGCTCTTGCTTAAAATATTTAGTTTCTCAACTTGTAATTACGCCGATCAGATCAAGCCACTGATCCAACGTACACCGACAGGAAGATTGTCCACTGTTGCTTGCTTCAAAACTCTTTATTTTAAGCATTGGAGACTGGACAGAAATAAAATCTCCTATCAAAGGCCAAAAAAGCATTAAGTTGGTTTTTGAGGAGAGGGGAAAACCAGAGTAGCGGTATGTGGAGAAAAACCTCTTGGAGCAGAGTAGTAGAGAACCAACAAAATCAACCCATGTGTGATGGGAATTGAATCCAGGCCACATTGGTGGGAGGAGAGTGCTCTTACTACTGTACCAAGTGTTAAAAATATTGTCATAGTTTATGCAAAGGCAGTAGCCAGCTATTTGCTCAGTAACCCATACTTACACACTATTATTATTTTTAGCTGCTTCTTCATATGGTACTGGAAATAATACTAGTACTATAAGTCCCTCAAGCACATCAAGTTTAATGTCTACAACGTTTATTCTTACTCCAAGCCCAACTTCAAAAAAGACAAATGCTTCAATAGCACCAACTACAAGTAGACTATCAACTACACCTGGAATTCACAGCACATCATCACCAGCTACACCTAAACTTCACAGCTCAGCAGTACCGTTGACAAATCACACCACAGCAAGACCAACAGGGCATCAAAAGCACTCTATGAAACCAGGTGAGTGATTCGTAGCTTTAGTGTCAGTGTCAGGGCAGTTTTTTTCTGTTGAGAGTGTTTAAACACTTGTATGTACATACTTCACAGATAGACAACCCTAGGGATTCGAGGCCATGTGACGGCACTATATTTGATACAGTTGTTGATCTCGTACATATTTTTTTTTTTTGTAATTTGCAATGGCTGATCGTGGCTTGGTTCAATTGATCAAGGAAAGTGTTCCATGAAAACCACAACAAAATACAAAATGTGTTTTAGTGACAGTTTTAGTGCTGTCTTGGGTGATTTGATGGGTTTTTCGGACGGTTTATGCAGCAGTTAATGTAACACCCCCCCCCCCCCCACCCCCCACCCCAACCCTAGGGATTAGGCATTCACCATGCGGGGCAATTTTAGGCCGTCTAATCCCCTGCCCTTTTGTGGAACAATTCCAGATTTTAAAGGGTTTCATAGTAGACGTTCTCAAGAGACAAAAGCTGAAACAAACGAGAGAAAGGAAAGTTTAAATATAACTTTGAACATTAAATGAAAGTTTGCTTGTTTAGTTTTATTTTTTGAATAAAAATGGTCATCAAATGTTGAAAGATACGTCTTCAACAACAAAGAAATGAGAGAACAAAATTTACACTCGTCTGTAAAATTACAATAATATGTACATTTTATCCCAGGCGGTTCTTTGAGAAAGAATCCAATGTGGCGTGCGAATGAGCTTTCATTTCATGCCGAAATTGGATCTTCTAGATTGGATCTTCGAATTTGGATTGCCTGTAATCAAATTGACCAGGCCTGCAAATAACGGCCGGTCAACGGACAATGTCCGGTCAAAAATAGGTTTTGCCCGGTCAAATCCTTAGATGGGCGGACAATTTGCCCGGTCATTTACGCTGTTAAGGAAAAAATTTAGAGTTTCAAGTTTTAAATATTTAAAAGTTCAATATTATTGGCGTTTGTGAAAAAGGAGGGCAAAGGACAGATATTTACCTACCAGACCAAGAACTTTTAATAAATGATTCGTAGTAGTCATGAAATTTTCGCTTTGTCATTCACCAAGTCGTCACCGCAAGTTAGCGGGTCTTACAGATGTGTAGCGGTCACGGGTGTGAATTACTTTATTATTAATCCGTGTGGGGTTTGTAAACATGATGACTGTGAGAAGGACAACAAAACCTCTCAGTGTCGGGGAAAGGGTCATGGCACCCTTTGTCTCCAAAATTTAAGTGTGAAAATAACAATAACAAGAAAGCAAGTTTAGATTCATTTCTCTACTTGACGACATTTCCGTGTGAATCACTTAAGCTATAAATACCGCGATTGACTAAACATTCCATTTTCCAGGCCGGGAAACAAATTCACATATGACAAATCATCTCAAACGATTGACCGCAGCTTTCATTGTGTTACGTGTCACGCATGATGCGTAGGTCGTTTAATAAAATATTTGAAAAATTCTTCTCAAACTTTGCTGAAGCAAAAATGCAGTAACCTTAGATTTAAAAGGCTCTAAGGGAAGAAATCAATCATCACTTCCGGCACGCCCCTCAGTTAGCTTGTATTATGATAAAAATCAACTAGATTGCAAGCATCAGTCAA
>NC_090869.1:38409115-38414115 GCF_036669935.1 Montipora foliosa
TGCAGTGTCAGGAAAGAGAACATCTAAATTATGCCTCGTCGTGACCAAACGAGGAGAAAAAACCCCGATCGCAGTGATGTTAGAAAATTATTGCCGAATAAATGTAACGACTGAAAGATCGCAATAAATCGATGCAAAGGCTGAACTAGTAAATATAGCATAGGATTTCACTAAGCGACAAAACAGCTCGGAGTCAGAATTTCATATTATCTGCAGTACTTTACCTCTAACAATGAGTTTCAGAAGGAAAGTGGTTTTAAGTAGCAACAATAAAAGCAAGGTGACACACGCTTTTTAAGTAGCATTTTTCATCCTTATTAATTAATATTCACGAACAAATTTTGACCGGAAAAAAAATCGTGACAACGTCTGAATAATCGATGTTTGACTGTGCATAAATATGTATAAATTTAATAGTAACATTGTTGCTTCATCATTACGTTATCAACACAAACTGGTATGTAAAGAAACAGATAGTCCAGGTTGTGATTCAATTTCGTTTAACTTTTATGTAACTTTATCAGGAATAATGCTCAGTATTTCTGTCATGCAATCGTCTTTTAGTTTTTCCGATATAAAAATCATCACAGTCTCAACAGGCAGCTCTACATAAAACCTTGGCCATTTGGCCACGGCCACCGCTTGTAAGGAGAGAAAGATTTAATGCAACGAGTGCTTTGAAAAATTATTCTAAGGAAAAATTAATAGTCTGAGTAAATTACTCTACTCTAATTACTAAAAAAAAAACTCTGTTTGTCACCGGTGTTTGTGTATTATTCCTGATAAAACTGAGAGTATTTACAACATTTTTTACCTGGCTGTTTTATCATGATTGGGTATCCAAACAATTTGTCCCCGAAATTGGTTGGCCTAAACTCCTGAAACAATCACAGTTTCAATAATTACTGTGCAACTCAAATATATGTTCACTGAATCAGTGCAATTATCACATAACTAGATCGACAGAAGTAATGAACAGTAAAAAATAACAATAAACAAGAGTTCCAGCAGGAGTTTTATTAGTCTTCGTTGAGCGATTCACATCCACGACCTACAGTACATTTGTAAGTTTCAAGGAGTCTCGGGAGAGCAATTAAATCAAAATTTGATATTTTTCTGCGCCAACATCATGCAGCTGTTCAGTTGGGTTTCAGGCAAGAAATTCCATACTTTCGTATGTCATCCATGAGATCTTCCACGATTGGGACTTACGATAACAGTTAACATCGGACTCGGATCGAAGAAAATCGCAAAGATAATAAAGGAACAACCATGTAGCAAACAGACTTGCCAAATCCTGTTGCAGGTTTAACAAAACCATCATTACCGGTAACGACTGCATGAATAGCTTGCAGTTGTGGCGCATTAGGCACAAAGGTAAAGTGGCATTTCTTAAACGCGAAATCAATTGCCTCCAGAAACTTGGCGTTATAATTTCCTTTCACATTATCCCCATAAATCCAGTGTAAAAGCACTCGGAATAAACTATGCCCAAATACGGAATCTTTTTCCAAATATGGTTTTCCCCCAAGTTTTGGGGAAACAAATGTCGTCATTCCGAGCATGCGCCTGCAAGTAATTCAGGACTCTCTCTTTTCCCGCCTGGGTTCCAGGCCCATTGTCAGGGCGGGGTAAGGAAGAGTCCCGGAACAGGACTAACCCAGGCCCTGCTGTTCTCGTGCCGCAGAAATATTTCATTTCCCGCTAATTCGTTGACACTCAAACGCCGGAAGTACCATATCTTCAGATAGGATTTCTTAGAAATAGGAAAATCCTAGTATTTTATCAGTATCTACATGAAACGTAATGGTAATAGGACTGAGTCCAATTCGGTCTGTAATCATACGAGTGATAACAAAATCCGCGTGAATCCGATTTGTTTATCACGAGTATCACCAATTAGAGCGGTTTTCAAATGAGTGTCGTAAAACCAAAACCAAAGTAATTACTTTGGCCAATCAAAAAGGACGGAGACAATCCAGTAAACCAATCAAGTAGTACAAGTAGCCGACACAAAGCGCGGGAAAATGTGCACGCGCGAGCCATGATTGATTTTGGTTTCACTTCTGATTGGTTGAAAAAATGGCGCGAAAACTTTGAACCAATCACTGGGAGAAGTTATGCAAAACCAATGCAATTCGCTAATTACTCTCGACACTCAATTGAAAACCGCTCTAATCATAAAAATTACAATTTCCGAGAAAAGAAGAAGAGCCAAGATATGAAAGAAAGAGAAATTTTTAACGGAGCAGGACAACAAAGCGAGGACGTCCGCAGGGAATACGCAAATGAGCAGGTTTCCGTGAACATTAAATAAGAACAACGTAATCCGAATAGGAAGCGATTTGTCTAAACCGCTGCTACACAGCTCGACATCTTCACCACCAAAGAATTGTTGAACACAGAAAATAAGTGATTTGAAAACATTTTTTGGAAGCCCATGGAGGCAAAAGCCTCCTCAGTGAAAGTCAGAAAGGGGAGAGTATAAAACTCAGGTCAGTGTCACGACTGCGCCCGGCTTAGGCTACAGATAATAAACAACACCAAAAGTCTCTCTTAGCCCTAATCACTCTTAAAAAGTGTTGTTTCGAGTCTAAGGCAAACTTGTGGCTTAGCTGTTCATAATCTGTGGAACAGGGACTTCTAGTCTTAACCTATGGAGTGTGACCTGCTGTGTTTTAGACTGCCGGCTTGTTTATGAGATGCTCCTTATAAAGGAACGCAATCCAAGTCAATTTGAACACACATACTGGCTGCATTTGTGCTCGACTCAGTTTGTTTGAATAAACAGTTGTACGTATTTCTTGTATTTCTTTTGCCATTGATCTATTATTGAATTTACTATTTATGTATTTCTTATCAATTATACTTGTGATTATGACGTTAGCTTGACGTCAAAACGTTGTCATTTTCTCCCGCCTCGACTGACTGCCACTGGGTCTCATACAGTGTATATGTTTCAGAAGAAATGTTCATTACAAAATGTTTAATTTAACCAAGGAAAGCTTTCTTTTCATTTTCCGAAATACCGTAAATCCAGAGATTATTCCAAGTCTCATTATTTATTTATTTATTTATCTATTAACTTTGCCAGTCAAGCTGGCTGAGCGCCACAACAGCTTACGCCAATTACTGTGGCCCCTTTTTTACCCTACCAACCGTGATACACAACAGAAGACAGCCCACAACACCGGCAACTACGTGCCTTACTTGTACTCGCGACAAGTGTGTGGGTTCTTTTACGTCCCGCAGGATTATAAACATTGAAGGGTTATTGAAGGGTTGTGAGACGGGACCTCCGGCTTATCTGCAGGCATGTCCACATCACGCGCCCTTATATGACCTTTCTAAAAAAAAATGACGTCATCACATCAAGTAAAACACACTTACCCTGTATGTTAGTATATTGAAAAACAAAGTCCGATGAACTGAAATTCCGACAAGGACAAATAATTTTAGTTCCTCTCCCCCCTCCTTTCCCTGGCAGGGCATCTTAATAGCTAATCAAATGGTATACTTGTATTTTACTTGCGTTTTGTCCAAAATCAAATAATTTCCCTCGTCTAAGGGTTTGGAAAATTACTTGATTCTGGACACTAACGCGCGTGAAATTATTCCCTAATTTCACTCGTCACCATTTGATTCGCTCGCGTCTGCCTTTGTAGCTCAGTCGGTAGAAAAACGGCGATCTTAACCCGAGGTTTTGTCGTCAATTCGATGAACACATTATTTGTCTTATGATGCCTTTCACTTGTCTCCTAACTTGTCTGATTTTCCAGCAGTAGAGAATTGGGTTTAATGACGAGTTCAAGTAAACCAAAGTCAACATACATTGCTTTGCGAAAAACATCGAAGGACTAGTGGTCCATAAATTTGTTAATATCCCGTGAGGTAGATAACATACCACTAATGTCAACTGTAGCCACATTGAACTGGACATCGCTTGTCTGTGTCTTGCCATGCGTATTGCGGTGGGATGTTTTACATGGTTTATACTTGTTTTTATTTGAAAGAGTCGGCGACGAAGAGAAATAAAAATGTTTGTGTAACAAAAGATTGACACCATCAAGCAAAGTGACAAACCTATATAGCTGTAATACAAAGTGATGTTATAATTCCAAAAGTAGAATGATGCTCCAAGAACAGCCGTTAACCAAAAGATAGTTACTAACACATATGCTCTCTTCAAAGTGACAACTTGACGGTACCTCACACTTAACGACAGTGCGAGAAGCCTATCGATGCTCAAGGCGGACAATGTCAACAGAGACACTGAACACAGCGTATAGCCTGTGAAAAAACTTATGGCCAATGAATAGCGACAAATGTCCCACTTTTCATATACGTCAGATATCCAGTAGAGAACAAGTAAAGGCTCAGAAATCCCCACGCAAAGATCAGTAGTTGCCAAACAACTAAACAGAAGCCTCGAAGGGGGATGAAGGGAAGAAGTTTTATGAAGAGCGACCAAGATGAGTGTGTTCCCCAGTAACGCAGAAACGGAGAGGAAAATGTTGAATGCCGAGAGGCCAATCAACTGCTTATGTATTCCTTCAGTGAAATACCCAGAGCAAAAGTATTCGCCATACATTATATGACTTTTTCCTTCTGTTCGGTTATGGAACATTTTTTACCGCCAGGATCGGATTAATCAAAATGCAAATGTGCGTTTGAACAAGTCGTTTAAAAGAAACGCATCGAAAGCCACTTTATGCATGAAACCCTCATCACATGTAGTTTATGTACTTAGAAGAAGCAGCTGCTTAGTTACGTAAATAAGACAGACAAATAACACAATCGTTTTCGGACGTGATAATGCTTATTTTCGAAATAAAATATGGAATGGGTACTCTATAGGTAGAAAAATAAAAAACGACTAAGTTATTTTGTCTACTGAAACTCGTGCTACTTATAAAAATGATTAGAAGCGTCTAATCTAATCTTGCTGTTTTCCGGTTATTGTAAAAGTAACGAAAACAGTATTGCAAAAAGTGTCAAAT
>NC_090869.1:38419115-38436615 GCF_036669935.1 Montipora foliosa
TGCTCGGTTGATTTTGTCCTGACAAGATAGCCACTCTCTTTGTTTAACAATATTTCATCTCCACAACTGAAAGCAAGCATTAGATGTTAATTAAGCCCTCGCATATTTTATCACAGGATAAAAATTTCGGGAACGTGCTCTCCATCATAGAAAGCGATGAGAGAGATGCCCACCTATGGAAATGAAGGGAAAAGATTTTATAGTTTACGCATTGATTTCCTTCCAGTGAAAACGGAAGTTTGCCACTCAACAACACCGAAAAGCGAGGAGATTTAATCAGAAGAACATTCGATTATTCCGAACAGGACTCGAATTCATGAACTTAACCTTCAAATGTTCTACCACTAAGGAGTAAAGCCAATAAAGCCAGGTTTAGTTGATACTGGTCCCGTTTTCTGCCAATCTCCTAAACAGAGTCCTCAGGCTCTTTTGTCAGCGGGCTGTCTCCAGGCGGCCGCCCACTGACTAAAGAGGTCGAGGACTCTGGGTACGAGATTGGCTGATAGTATTTCCCTTGAAATGTCAAAAGGTGGCAGTCTCGAAATTGTAATGAAAAAGATGATGAATTTTAAGAAAGAATTAAAAACAGCTGAAGAGTCTATTGATCACACTAGAATCATACCATCTTGGGTTACCTGATAAAAACACCCATGATTCCAAGTTCAGGAACGACGTTACTTGAATCAATACTCGTAAACTCGTGTCGCACAATAAAGTTACTGTTGATTTCTGGCTGGAGACGATCCATCAGTATATACTGTGACCTGCTCTTTGGTTCGCTAAGCAACGTGTGACGTATATCTTCCCCATACATGTTATTGCCTACGTTTGAATTTAAAGAAAAAGGTGCTTACAGTTTACATATACCCAAGGTGGCAAATGGGCAAAGGGTAACGGGAAATTAACAGTGAATTAAGCGCAAGACGGGACAGAGACACGATGTCGCGACCTTCATTGGGGAAACAACAGTTAAGCTCTTACTGTTTAACCTCTTAAAAGAGGTGTAATTTTAAATTCACAAAGATCGCTTAAGAAAATTTCAAACCTCGCATCAAATCTTCTGGAAATGTTGTTTTTTATGCGTTGTTAACACCTCCTAATGGTATTTCTGATGATTTCCTTCAATCTTGTACAAAGGAACTTTATCCTTCCATCCAGCAGTCCCAGCGAATTGGAAACCGGACCATTCTTTGCACCGAATTCTCTGTTCCATTTAACCTTCATATGCCCTGGGCCTTGGTTGTTTAAAAGGTGCTATCCATGGAATGAATCGCTTAAAACCAATTCAGTCATCGACATTCACCCTTAGTGGGATACAACTTAAAATCAAAATCGGCCAGCCCCGCGGCTCAGGTACAATAGCTTGATAGCTCAGTTGGCAGAGCAAGTGCAGCACAATCTCACATTCATGGATTCAAATCCCGTTAAAGCCTTGATTTTTTCAGGCTTGTTTGCAGCTTCTTATGGTGCTTGTCTAACGGCGATGATATTTGTAACTTTTACTTCAGTTGTCCACGGCATGAAGATTTGTCCAGTGCAAAGTACAGTCCACTCCTCTAGCAACTAGGGTGCTTGTTTTCTCTTTAAATTATAGCAGTATACACAAAAAAGGAAATCGATTTTTTCTAAAGCGGTCTAAATTTTGTGGTCAACCTCGTACGGTGAAAAACTCCTCGGGGGCAACATAATTGACTCAAAACCGATTAAACGAGCCCTGACCTCCCGTCTCATGATCAAGGCCTAACCTTGTTGCGAGAGCTTTTCCCGCGCCGGGGAGGGCGGGAGCCAACTCTCTTCCCGGGGTAAAAGCCCTGTGAAGAATGTTCAGTTGACCGAAGCCTAACTGTCTGCAACTGCCTCGTCACCTCAAAACGACAAAAATCAATTCTGAGATAAACAGAGAATAAACACAGTTGTAAAAAGGGAAGATTTACTAACCTCCACCTTCTCTCTGAGGTTTGAGAACGCATTTGTCAACCATTTTAAGGCAGCATTCCATGTTATGATCCCCTTCTTGACCCTGCATTCAAAAAGCAAAACATGATTATCGCTGCAAACAAATGCCATGATTGTTTTTTTCACTGTCCGTGTACTACAAGTTATGTAGAACTGCCAGTGGCCAGAGAGTTATCGCCATTTAGCGAGACGATTCGGGCTCGTCAAGCTGACAGGCCATAAGACAGATTCAAGTCGAACAGATCAACAGACAGACAGACAGAGAGTGTGATAGGCTAGCTGACTGGCTGGTACACTGACTGACAGTCATGTCACAGTTATTCAAAACGGCGGCTCCCGTGAAATTCGAGAAAAAAATAGCAAGTAATTCTGAAATTCATGTGTTTCTTATACACACGCTTTCTTTGAAAAATAAAATTTGTTGGAGTGGAGATACCCTAAAAAAGAATTCCAATTCCTTTTTTTGTATCTATGTGGTAATTATGCGTTCTTGTCATGGGCATTCCTTTTCTTTAGCGCCATAGCGATGCTTGGTTACTCAATCTTTCGTATGTTATCCTACTTATTTGTGTTACCTTTTTTATCGCATAAATTTCATTTGTTTTATCGCTGCTACAGCTACAATATATATCGTTATTTCAGTTCGCAACACGTCTTTTTCGTTACTGTTACTGCTAGTTCGTTCCAAAACTTAGATACTTTCCTAGTTCGTTCTCGTCCTGGAATGTCCTATTTCGTTGAACATTTTGTATCTTTTTTGTTGATATTTCTTTCTATTTCTTTCGGGCTGTATTTTGCGCATTTGTAAGGTGTAAACCTTTTTAACTAACCTGAGCAGTCAATTCTGTAAATACATGCTACAATCATGTGCATTAACTGATGTAGTCGGCGATTAAAGTGAAGATATGGACCTTACTCATAAATGGCGGTCAATTTCACAATTCTAAATTAGCCTACCAAGTCTCGATACCATAAAGCGAACTGAAAAGATTTCTTGCTCTAAATTGAGGCTTGGTAGGCTAATTTGCACATTAGCAAAGGAATAAATAAACAGGTGCCATTTATGAATAAGGTCTATTCCATGCAGCGAAAGACTAGTATATCTCATAATTCGGTGAGTTGGGAGACTTTGCTATATTTTTGTCAGTCCACAGTGCTCCCTACCCTGGTGTTTCAAAAGAAGCCTTTAAAAGATACAATAGACTTTGACGGAAGACTTGATAACGATAATATAATTACCGGATCAAGAGTATATAAACCAGTGAATGTTTTTCTCACTCTGTTGACGGAATCTTTATCGGGTAGGAACCTGTAACAAAAACAGGCATCAAAAGTGGTCTCCTCTGTTTTTGAGGCATGAATTCTCTGTGAACTTTAATTCAATTTTAACCTTTCTAAGATTCCGGGTCTAGCTAATACTTGCTGCATTTTCTTTGTTCCCATTAACTGATGCGCCACTGTTGGACATTTAATACAGCGGGACAATTCTATTGTTAGTCGGGAAGACCATTCCTGTGACATAAAGACAAAAGTATTGGTATAAGCAATCATATCTCTCTCTCCGTTCTTGATTGGATTAGCCGACAAAACAATTTCATCGGTCCAGAAATTTTAAAGTATTAAACGAATGACGTTTATTCCCTGTTGAATAATTGAATACGCCAATCTCGTCTCCGGGTCCTCATTTTTTGTTCAAGACGAAGGAAAAGAGACAGGGGCCCGAATTCGAGGTTAAAAATCCACTCAACGATTGACGTCACACCGTGCCACACAATGCACAACTTCTTGGTTGTCCCCCATGAAGGCCGACCTCCAATGACAACGAAGTTGCTAAACAATTAACAGAAAAAAAAATGCAAAACGTAGCGGCACTTGCTACATTTTCAGCTTATCAACTTAAACACAATAGCCTCGGAATTAGGCACAGTTTGAAGTAAACTCTACGCAAATGTACTGGTGTCAAGAAGAACGATTAGGGATAGCCGTCGAGCTGTACTCCAAAGGTTGCATCGGTATTTAGCTTGAATAGACACTCTAAATGAATGCTAAGGACACTGGGTTGCGAAAGATAAGGAATTAAGATCCCGTCCACACCAATGCGCTTTCAAAAGTATCCGCGGTTTCGGTTTTATCGAAAATTCTTCGATCGTTCCGCTTTCGCTCTACCGTTTTCGCAGTGTTTTCAGCTGCTCGCACTAAAACGCTCGAAAACGTCGTAGCTTGAAGAATATGTGCATGCTCGAAAGAGATATGGCTGCAATGTTTTCGGCATTTCCCGCCAGTGCGAGTTTGAAAACTGTAAACAATTTCGATTTGGCTCGCTTGTTTTGTTCAAAAACCTTCTCGACCTTCGATACGATGTTCCTGCTCCAGCACTATAAATGAGAAGATCTTGAAAACAACACTTTTTCTTCTTCTATGAAAAACCAAGATGAGAAGGGCTCGAGAAGATTCTTTTAGCTCACTAGCCTAGTGGCTAGTATCAGGTCTGGTTTCACTACGGCAAAATCTAAATTTGCACCAGCCATTCTCGCCATGCGCAGTTTCATTCATTTGTAAAAACTATCACAAAAAAGATTCCACATTTGCAAACACAACTCGCGCTTTTAGTAAATATTCTCATATGATCTAACCCGAAGGTCGTGGGTTCAATTCCCATCCTGGTCAGCCTTTTTTCTCAGTCCTTGTGTGGGCCCATTTCCATCAGAAGGGCTATCGCTCACATGGTTCATATGGGTAGAAAACTAGCACTTCACATCACACTTTACAATAGTTAAGTCTGTTGAAATATAAGTGTTACACGGCCAACGTTTGAGAAAACGTAACCCTTCCTTGTACTTGTACATCTACCGCGCACCGGTGGCTCACACTGATTGAGCGTCGGGCTGTCACGCGGGAGGTCGCGGGTTAGAACTTAAAATAACTGAGGAGAAAGTGCTGCCTTTGTAATTTTATCTGCAAATGGTTAGACTTTCCAGTCTTCTCGGATAAGGACTATAAACCGTAGGTCCCGTCTCACAAATATCTTCTATGTTCATAAGTTCCCTGTGGGACGTTAAAGAACCCAAGCACTATTCGAGAAGAGTAGGGGATAAAGTCCCCGGTGCTATGGCTGTCCTGTTCTCTCCAGCAGAAGTGGCCGGCTTGGCGGTGATGTCTCTAAAAAGGCTCGTGGTGTATGAGGCCACCTAAGCAGAAACAGCCACAAGTCAAAAAGGGACTTTGCCGAGTGCTGGAACATGTAGATGTAGATGTAGATATTCATTGCCGTGACATCGACATCTTGAATTCCCACGACCTCCTCCCGTCTGACCTTGTAGCTCAGTCGGTAGAGCAGCGGTGATCTAACCCGAAGGTCATGGGTTCAATTCCCACCCTGGTCAGAGTTTTTCTCCATCAATAGGGCTAACGCTCACGTGGTTCATATGGGTAGAAAACTAGCACTTCACATCACAATCTATAATAGTTAAGTCTATGGAAACAGCAGCCGAGAAGCTCCGCATGATTTCACATGCACGTGATTAATCGTTCGTAACGTGGCGTGAGGAAACTATAATCTGCGTTGGTTTTCCCGTCAGTCTTTTTTTCAACTTATCATTTTCTAAGGCAGTAAATTCCATAGAATCCGCTCACAGTTTCTGTTGTTAGTTGCTATTCTCTCCTTTTGCCTTATTCATAAGAAATAATTTTCATTTTGTTTTCGTCCAGAACTTCGCTGCTTCATAATATTTACTAGCCCCAATGGCTAGTGGAAGCTCAAAATCTACTAGCTAAAATTGAAATTTCACTAGTCTGTGGCTAGTTGGCTACCGTTAGCGTCAAGCCCTGATGAGAGTGAATAGAGCAAGGTTACGCCACAAACAAAATAAGCTTTGCTCGTAACATCGGGTAAAGCATGCTTTCATCATGTTTTCAAAGCCTGAGTACAACTAACGTGGTGCGGATGACGTCATCGTTTTCATTTCGATGCGTTTTCATTTGTATCCACTTTCGAGAGCTTTTCCAAATCGATACGGTTTTGATGAATACGCTCAACGTTTCAGTGTGGACAGAAATATACGCGTTTTAAACAAAAACGCATTAGTGTGGACAGGGTCTTAATGAATTTCATTGGACCGGTGTATTATGTAGCAGATGTAGCTCCATCGTGTTTTGGATTCGGATCCATTGTTTCTGTTGTATATTTTATTATGCCTATTGTTTTCTCAACCAATCAATCCTTGTAATAGCTGCGTCCAGACCCACTTTATCAAGCAAAACTGAAAGCTATCTTCAAGTGAAAAGGTGTTTTGATAAAAGTTTCACAAAATGATTAAGCTAATTTATGCGTCAATGAACAGATATGTCCTGACAAGCAAGTAATTACATGCACGCAGTTTTCAATAAGCGTCACGAAGTGTCCCTTTGCTCTTCTCCCCACCTTCAAAATCACTCGTGTCGGAATACTTGACAATCCATGAGAGGGCGTTGGATATGAGTTGGCTATAACCAGTCTCATATCCAACAAGTGCGAATGGAATAATGGTTTTATTCAATTCTATTAAATTCTGACTCAGCTTGGACACTTGCAACTTGATTAAAGCCAATCAGTTTCCATATTAGGTCATACGGTATGAGCTGATAACCAAGATTGAGTGAACCAATCAGAAAGCTAGAAACGCAATATCCGACCGAGCCTGAACAACAACAACCTTCATTTGCACCGATAAAATTATTGCAACAAAAAAAAAAACTCAGGTCGAGCTGCCTGGAATAACCATAAGGGCTAAAAAGACCAGGCAGCCTGGAACATTTAATAAAGACAATTAAAGCCACAAAGTGTCCCCCAAATGCTGCTCTTTAAGTAAAGATTAACTGCTGCATTTACCCAAAGCTAAAAATAACGCTTATCTTTACCCTCACCTCATTGTTGGAAATAGATAGTAAAACTTAGACTTAGAAGGAACACTTCGTGTTGCGATATCAAAATTGGGCCTGCACCAATGTGCATTTCGGGACATAAGTGACAGAATTGATCCATGGGACCGGATGGTCGAAAAAAATATGCCCACCTTCTCCGTCGGGAAGTGTTTTGGCATGTAACCTGATCTGAAATAAGCCACTGCAACTTCCATACCATCTCTGTTTTAGTAAGAAAAGAAAACACTGCAAATTAGCTAGCAATGAACAGATGTAGTACATCGCCTCACTGTGGAGAACCGATACCTTCACTATCCTGAAACGAGACAACGTCGACTGTTTTCTGAAACAATTTCACAGTCGACAAACATCCATCCACTTCACCACGGAAACTGAGAACGAGTCCCTGATCGCTTTTCTTGACAACTCCACGAGCCAATACATAACATCTGAGCAAGTTTTTACAACTAATGTGCACGCCAGGGGATGGTTGCCTACAGAGCTGATTCTATCTGTTGAATCCGTGGACAGTGATGTTTTCGGGAATGAACATCGTGTAGTCTGTGCATATCGTATAAAGTGGAAAGGGGGATTTGAATCTTCACCAACATACTTGCGACAATTGCAACAATATATTTGATTCAATCCCAGAGGTTTGGTAAGTCCCTGACAAAAAGGTTGCAGAAAAATAGATGAAAACGACTTACAAACATGGAGCTAACTTGAGGGTGGAACGAAATTAAATGACACTGAGGCGGGAAAACTAAAAAAACTTACACTTTCCAGTTGCAGATTAATGAGGGGCGAGTGATAACATGAACAGCGTTTGTCTAGAACAACGTGAAATCATCGTTATATCTTAATTAAATAAGTACTGTAAACTTAGATATAGTGCAACAAGAGATCATCTCTTGAGTGCGAAGACTGTTTTGTGACAGCGAATGTAAGACAGAAAACAAAAGGGCTGAAATATGTGTCGATGAACCAAACAGGACCAACTTACACAAGCAAACACTTCTTGTGATCTGTTTGACTTTCATTATAAATGGTGGTAAGGCTTCGTCTAATCACTCTTACCACAGGGTTTCTGAAATATAAAAAGCGAAAGCTGTAAATTAACGAAGTCTGCAAATCTTAGAAATGAGGTATTTCTTCAGTGAGACCCTCAGAAATCTTGATACATGGAGCGCATTGTATCGGTGCGAGACAATAGGTCATTTCCGAGTTCATGTCTGCCTCTTCTTCAAAGCGAGTCTAAGTGCGAAGTTTTTGTGATGGTAATTAGTTCACTTTACATGTCAATGAAAACAAATCTTCGCACTTCAATTGTTAACGTTAGTGCGAGGATCATTTCTTCAAATTCACCAAAATTATTAGAAAACGGTCCCAAAAATGATAACGAGGGTGGTAATAAGCCAGCAACATCACTATGACAACAAAATACGTAGCCCTTGATACCTCTCTTTTATACGATATTCCAGAATCCTTTGATCACAAATATTTACTTCATTGTCTTCAACAACAAACATGATGACAGCGCTGTAATGAAATAAAAGCAAATAGCAATCAGCATAAACGAAAACCAAAAGAAAGAAACTACTTGCCCATTTCCGAGTTGCTGTTTGCCTCGGTTTCAAAGCGAGTCCTGGCGCACAACCAGGAAATGCGTGGTGTATTTTTATGGAAATCAAACTAATTATCATTTGAATGGTTTAGCACTAAGACTCGTTTTGAACCAGAGGCAACAGCAACTCGAAAATGCCTATTAAAGAGGCCCTTTACAACCTTTCAGATCCGTATAGTTCCCAGGCCTTGATAAGCCCGCCAGCTGCCTCGTCTAATGCGTTATTTGGTGGCACCTTTCAAAATAAGAAGCTCACGTGAGAAAGCATAACAAAGGTAATTCGGCTTCTTCTTCAAGAATAATCTTTTTAAATTTTTGACAAAGCCTAACCGCCGAGGCTGGAAATCACGTAATCAAAAGTTAATGTTAAAGGAACCTCCAATCTTACCAAAAAATCACGGTTTAAACCAGAGGAGATAATCACGGTTTGTTAATTAACAAACTTGTTCATTTTTTTTTTTAAAGAAAGTGTTTGTTTTCTGAAAAAGTTAAGACCCCCCTCTTTCACTTTCATATTTTCTGGGCGTCGCCATCCTGAATCTGAAGGTTGCCATATTGTTCTAGCCTACGCAAGCTATATTGTTCTGACACAACTAGCTTTTGTATAATAACAATAATGCAGCCGTAATATGTCAGAACTTCAAAAAATAAGCAATTCTAAAACCTACTGATTTCGAATGCAACCGTTTTTCTTTGAAAAATCCTCATATAAATTTGACTGTAGTGGTTATTTTAAGGATATTTTGTTTTGGACTGGAGGTTCTCTTTAATCGCAAGGACAAGATGAGCGCCGGAGATAACTCGGGAGAAACTCACGACAGAAATACCTTGCTCCCCTGTTGACCGATCAACTGCAAAAGATATCTATGAGGAAAGAAGAAAGGCATTCACTGCAGTTCCTGAACATTACGTGTGTGTGCGGGTGTGTGTAAAATACTTTGGTTCTTTGAGACTAGGGCGTGGCCAACCACACACGATAGGAAACACTTGAGACACCATTTCCATCATTCAGTTAGACCATTTTTTTGTTTTCTTGGCAAGGTAGCCATCCCACTAATCTACCGGGAAATGAAATCTATTGTTATGTCAACAATTTCTTTAGTTTCGTTTAAAATGTGAAAGAAAACCAGTGATATAATCAGGGGAAAATACAAGGATAGAGGATTTGAACTCAGTCCTTCAACAACGCGCTCAGCGCATAGCGCGGTTGCTAATTTACCTGTGCATATTTGGAACAAAACAAGAAAACGTAATTCCACCAAGAGATATGGTGTTCATTTCGACTTGTTTTATGGAGATTGAGCCTGCATTGTCTGGTCTTAATGCAGGCTCATAGCAAATGTCTGAACAGCGGTCGTGCAACCCGCCTGCGGTGTCGATCAAGTAATCTGAGCGAAAGATGCCCAGTGAAATTGGCTGAAACAAAGAACAAGAGCAAATTTTAAAATCATTTGGAACAATCACATCATCGAATCCCTTCTTGTTTGGCAAAGGCAATATTAAAGGGGCTAGGTCACGGTATTTTTGGTAATTTTGTTTAATTTTGTTAATTATGAGCTCTAAACGTCAAATTGGCAGAGCAAGAGTCTTTCATTTACAAAATCACGGCCTCATAACAACTGAGAATGATTTTCCAGCTGTGTAAATAACATTTTGATATAGACTGATATAAATTTGAAAAAAGGTGGGCCGACGTTTTTCAAATTTACCCAAATTCAATCGATTTCAATCCTCTCCAGTTTTGTCCATCCATGTCCCTTCTTGGCTTCCCTGTGTTTTGTTAGAGTTCTTCTATAGTTTTGAAAAGTTATTTTGATATTTTCGTCAATTCTATGAGCATTCGATCAGTGCTGAAATTGCCTAAAATTGCGTGACCTAGCCCCTTTAACAACTATAGAGTCTTTCAAACTGAATATGAGGTATAATGTAGGTTGCTTTTTATTCATTTTTTTATGTTGAACACCATCACAATGTCTTATCAAAAATCTTTAAGATTACTTTCAGGTTTTTAGGCTGTTATTTACGAGCCCTTGAACAAAGACGACGGTACACCCATCGAAAACGTCACTTGATGATAAAGAACTAAGTGACTACTTTTCGAGTATAAAATCCTGTTCGCGCTCAATGATGACGTGGTAGGCTACGACTGAATTTGAAGGAAAGCCATTACAGTAAACACAGGGAATGGGAAATTGTCCACTGTATGATCACGTTGTCTTCAAAATCTCAATTTGACGATTTCACGTTGTTGTTGTTTTTTTTTTTTTTGCTGCTGCTGACGGGAATGAATGTACTAAATTGATGCTTGCCGCACATGCATGATTTCTCTTTTTTTTTTCTACTTATATTACAAGTCATTAGTGACCTCTGTCGATGCCTCTAGGGCCGCAGTCGTACTTACAGTTATGGGGAACACTCTCTACAATTTAAAACTTTCCAATTTGACTGAATTTATTTCTTCAAGTTGTTTTTCATACATAACATACTCTATCCCGTAAACCATGCTTCGTGCCATTTCGCAAACTGTAAATCCGCCTTTTGGCCTCACCGCGTGAAGAAAATATCGAAAACCTACCTGAACATTTTCCTGTTGCCACACCATATCATAAATGTCAAAGAGTTTTGATGTGAAGGGATCAGCAGCGATTGTTCTGTGGCAATGGAAGAAATAACAAACTCTTTACAACTGCGAAGATTTTTTTAACCTTCAGAGTTTATGGCGTTTCTGTTTGGGAATCTTTGCCGACTTTATTGTTTACATTTTGTTCGTGAACATACGAGTTTGCTCCAGAAGGCAATATGATATTTACAAACTGACTTCAAAAGGTCAAAGAACTTGTTCAACTTAGTTAAATTTCCAGTTTAAAGCCTTTTGAGCTTTCATAAAGAACAAGTTACTATCCGTCAAAAACTGATAAATTCTTGGGTGGCAAAGGGCGCTAATCATCCCATACATTTTTTCTAAAAGATCGAATTTTCAAAAAATCACTGCTAAGGGATGATCTAGTATATCGGGTTCAAAATTTCAGAGATAGCTCATTATGCAATGCACTTTCAATATTCAGTATACTTTTTTCTCGGCTGATTGATTTTTTGGGCCTATTATGTTTTGAACCAATCACGAGAGCCCTTGTACCAGCTGTGTCCTGGGGCCCGTTTCTCGAAAGTCCCGATAACTTTTCGGGACCGAAAAGCCATTTGTGAAACTGCCAACCGCTTCTTTTGGAAAGCCGATTTTTTAAACATGTTTTCAAGGTAACAAAAAGAAAAATGACTGTTAAGTTTGACGACTTTAATCCTCTCTGTTCTTGAGTTACAAAGGGAATTGTGACACCCGAAAATAGCCCGTGAAGTTCCGGGACTTTCGAGGAACGGGCTCCTGACCCGAATTTTAAAGTTGACTCTGTCTCCATACCTCTAGGCTCGACTACAATCCGCTGCTTCGGGAAAGGAGCCCACGCTCCTCACACCTCACACTCTCTCCCTCGCTCGGGGACTCTAGAGAGTGGCGGGAATTGAGCCTACCATACCGCAGGACAGAGTATTGCTTCGGAACAGCTGTGTCATTAGTGTTCCCAACAAGATAATAAAAAACGCTAGCGCTAACTAAATTTAGTGCCTCTGTTATATTTTTAAGTAATGCTCCCTTTCGGAGAGATTTAGAAAGGTGGCTAGCGACACATCCAATTAAATTTTGTAATCTGTGCTTTGAACAATTGGATCGAGTCAAAACGTTATTACGATGTCCATAAGGGCCGCTTTTGAGTGCTGCAAAATTAAATCAATTACAACAGATACAAAAACAATCATATCTCGAAGCAAATATATGGAGCGGGCACTTTTTGCTTTTTCTTTGATAGGCTTAGGATGTGGCGCGAGATTTTTGAGCCAATCACCGAATAGGGGGGGGGGGGGTAACGATTCATATTCCTTGTGATTCGATTCAATCTCGATTATTGGCTTTCGATTTCGATTCGACTATGCAAAATATTAATGTTCTTAAAACATGAAACACAACTGAGTAGGGCCTCATGTCCTTTGCAATGAAAACTCCGATAGACTTCGCTATCGCCGTGGCCCTGTTGCCTGACCGATTCTTCATAACATCCTGAAATTTTAACTGTCCTGTTCCAGTAATGTTTTTCGCACCCGGTGAAGTTTGAGTCCAACACTTCTAACTTTTCATCAATGCTGTGTTGACGTTTTAAATGTGCACTCATGCTTGAAGTTCAACCGGCACAATACTTGAAAGTTGCTGAGCAAATTTTGCAGATAGTTTTAGACTTGTGTGTTGTACCGTCTTTAGCCGGAAAACCATTATATTTCCACACAGCCGACATAAAAGATGCACGTGGATTCACAATCGCTTGGTCATTCGCCGCCATGTTTGAGAACGTGACAATTAGCGTGTCGCACATGGTTTGACCTATTGGAAATCCTCAAGGGGTGGTAAAAGGGAAACAGTTTTACCAAGCAACACAAAATGGAGTACGAAGGACTGCACGAGACTGCAAACGTCTAAGAGTTGCGGATTCTGATTTCACAAAATAATAACTCACGGGGGCTACAATGGGAAAGATATGCAAAAAATCGAACCAAATTCGAAACGTGGAATCAAAGATTCGTGAATCGAACCGAAAGGTCATGATGGCGATTAATCGAAAATTCGATTAATCGTTAAACCACTGTCACCGAACGCTGCAACGAAAAAACCAAAGAAATCGAAGAAATTAGATTCTACACTAAAACACACAGTGTTACGTCTTACCCGGACAGCGCTTTCTTCGTGAATTCGTAATCCTGGGATACTTTGTGAACAAGGAGGTTAAAATCCGTTTGCACTTCCTTCGCAGCTGTGAATTGCTTTTGTGGAAACGGTGAAGGCAACAGAGTGACGGGAATATGGCGCAGTTTTCCTTCGGAATCCTTATAAACCATTCCATTTGATACACAATAATCCCTTGCTTCAGTCTCAAGCCATTTCACGTCCTTTTGGGGGAGTTCATTTTCGCATATATATGTAAATGACATGATGAAAAGATGGAGCCACTTGCATCTACTTCAGGAAGTGACCCTAGAAAAAAAAATCCATCCAAAACCTTTAGACGTGAGTGTCTGCGAGGATTCCGTTCAAGGCTGAATTTTTCAGAAATTCCTTAACATGGTTTTCGATAGCTTTTCAACGTACCGGATTTGACAGGGTTATTTTCCGTTGTAACTGTTATAAGGCCGATTGCAAGTGCCTTGGGAGCGAACCCACAAGGACGTCTGGGTCCCCTATGAATTACTGTAAATAAAATTCTCAGAAATGCTGTTTACATTCTCTAGTTTGGAGGAAAAAAACCTAACTTATCTCGTAACAACAGATCGAATCCGTTTAGCAAGCATCGATTGTCGATTGTGTTGTGTTTATTCAAGCCCCTGGCTTCCTGCGATGATACCAAGTCCAAAACGAAAAATTAAGAAAAAGGAAAAACGGAAGCCAACAAATGTCAAATTTATAGCGTAAAAGTAGCGGACGTGAAATGGTAACCAACCGAATGAAACGTCCGGCCTCAAACGAAAACCCTGAGCTGCCTTAAATGCGATGATCTAAACTCTCAACGTGCTCATTTCCGCAATGCAAATCTCCGTCTTCGTCAAATATATATTGTCTCTTTATAGTGCAAAGACAATGATGAAGCACTTTATCTGAATTGGTCTTGAAAATGCCTAGCAAGATAACATTTGTGTGTCCTATAATGGAGGCCAAATAAAAATACTCTTTTGTTTTAATGCTGCTTATTTTAATTAAAATACGGACCAGAAATACATAGAGGAAATTACAAGACCAACCTGTTCGCAAATGAAGGCCCAATACCTCCAACTTTCGAAACGCAAGGTCAATCAGCACTACAGAAAAAGAGTTCTCTACCGTTCCGTTCAAATTCAAGACAAATAATCATACCAATAGCTTCAGTTCCTGGTGGCGAATACGGACGAATACATTACAGGCCTCAACTACAAGTTTTTCGCGGAAAAGCACGTTTCAACACCCCACAGGACAAAACCAACAAGGGTAAGGTAGTGGGGTGGAAAAAAGACCAACGACTTTGCAACATTTTACAAGGAAGTGTAGACACAGTATCTTGAAAAATTAGACGAACGGACTATTAAGAGCAGAGATTAAAAGTGACAGTAAGAATAAATAAATAAATGTGACTACAAACAAGTCGGAAAAGTAAGGATAATGATTGCCTTCAAACAAACTGATACAGTGTCAAACAGCGTGACCACTTTTATAAATAAACTGTGGTACCGCGTCGAAACGTCAGCTTTCCAAATCTTTCACGGTGGTTATTCGACCTTTATCAACTCGTTTGATAAAATCAATTTCACTTTTATAAATGACGGACGATTCAGGCACGGCGGAGCCGGGGGGCCGAGGGGCTTTAAGGAGTTAGTTCATGCGTAAAATGCGAAAAATGATGAATGACTCATTCAGCGTCTTTGGATTTTCATTTTTAACAGTTAAATGTTACGACGACGACTGAATTTGAAACCTAAATGTCGGGTGTCTCGAAAACGAAGACTTAAGACCCCGAAAACTCGAAAAAAGTAACCCAAAACCCTCAATTTGGCTAACACTAGGCCTACAGTTGGTTTTTTTAGTTACCTCAAGCGAAGTTCAAGTCTTTCATTCGCTACAACTTGTTTCAAAGCGAAAGCTGGCTGATCCGCAAAGTTCAAAACTGGCACGCAGATCAAATCTCACGCGTCACGCGTGACGTAGCTTGACTGTAACTCACGCCGGTAACTGCCGGTAACTGTAACTCATTTGCTAATCTTAAAGGAGTTAGCTCATCTGTAAACTGCGAAAACTGATGAACGACTCATTCAGCGTCTTTGAATTTTTGCTTTTAACAGTTAAATGTTACGACGACAAATGTTTGTAATTGATCGTGTAAAGTTGTCTCACTGCCTATAGATGCAAATAGCGCTAACAAACTGATTGTCAATTGCTTTATCAAATGCCCATTATTCTGCCAGTGAATGACAATGCTTCGAATGTTAATGTACATGCATATGCAGTTCTTAAACGGGTTTCCTTCGCGTAAATAAAGACTATCTGGTTGATAATGAAAGCAAATTCACCCCAAAAATAAAATTGTTAATATGACAAATAAATAGAAATTATCTTATCCCATTTAGCTTCCTTTCACAGTCTTTATATTGACTTGACATGTTTACCTAATATTTGAATGAATAATTAATCACCTCTACTGCTTGCTGCTTCCCCGTTGGGTGAGAGAACTTCCAACCGAGTTTTTCAGCAATTTCAAAACATAACTCTTCCCTAATGAAGTAAAGTTCAGCATATCGGTCACACATTGGTGTTCCATAGTAAACAATTTACTTTGAGCACTTTTCATGCAAAATCTCGCGGTCAAACATACATCCGGTCGAGTCAAAACCTGAATGTGTCAAATACGAAATTCTTTAGAAGAGATCCCTTTGGGTTTTCAACGTACCATTCTACTCTTTCACGGTAGTTCAGTGCAACTCGCAACACATATTAAAATGGAACGGATCTGAGTTGGAATGGCAGCATAACAGGCGGACATGTACTACCTGGCAGGGAACAAAACAAAGCATGTAAAGGGACAATGGAAACTACAAATACCTCATACCTCCGGTGTCCGAATGTCTGGAGATGAAGAAATATTAATTCGCCAATTTCCGTGTAATCAACTTGCTTATTTCAGTGTCATAAGTTCAAAATAGAGTTGAGTGGCGTTGCAATTTAATAGTCATGATGTCACGGACGGACGGACCGCATCTCAATAATTAACTGAGAATGTCACACTATCCTTATTTTCAAAAGACATTTTCACCGAGGACTGAAAACGGCGCCGCTGAACATAGAACATTTATTTAGCCATGTTGCTGAATTTGAAACCTAAATGTCGGGTGACTCGAAAACGAAGACCTTAAGACCCCCAAAATTCGAAAAAAATAACCCAAAACTCTCAATTTGACTAAAGTTGTTTTTTTTAGTTACCTCAGGCCTTCGTCGCTACAACTTGATTCAGAAAGTGAAAGCTGGCAGATCCGCCATATTTAACTGAGTAACCACGCTCCACCGGCTAGTACTTAAACATGGAATGCTGGAATGATGGAATGCTGGAACGCCGGAACGCCGGAATATTTAAACACGGAACGCCGGAATACTTACACACGGAACGCCGGAATACTTAAACATGGAACGCCGGAATACTTAAACACGGAACGCCGGAATACTTAAACCCGGAACGCCGGAATACTTAAACACGGAACGCCGGAATGACACAACCACATTTACATTGCTAACTATCTTTTTTCCAATACAAATGATTCGTATAAAAATCTGGGAGACACCACTCTCCTGGTACGAGAAATGTCCTCTTCCGGTTGCCGTCCGCGTCTCAAAAACGCGCGTGCTTAAGCTCCCTAATACTCTATAACTGAGAACGCAGCAAGCGATACGTATCCCCCGGACACGAGCTCCTGGTAGCCCTAAATAAAACCCAGTAAAAATTGTGACGGTATTCAGACGAATGGCATGTCTACCCTTACAGATTGAAAACCAATTTTTTGCAGACCTCGTGTTTATTTCTTCCAGGAAAATCTTATGGCACGTTCAACGCAACATAAGAAAGTCATTGTCATGGTATTGAAAAATTGCTGGTGTTAATTATGTTTGCAGTTGAAATAAATAGGCTGAATAATGGAATTAATTTGTTTCTGTTTACACAAATACTGCTTCATTGTACCCCCTTGGGACCAACAAGAACAAACTTTAATATTTTCCCACCATTTGGAAATCTATGATAATATTCCCGCCTTTTCAATAATTCAGTGATAATTCATTTATTACTGGACAATCATGGAGCTGCCAAGGTAAAACAGTTGTCATCGTTGATATTGTTGTTCCTGTATGCCATTCAGTCTCTTTACTCAAGGGAAAATAACTATGATTGCTTTGATTAATGGCCTCTTACT
>NC_090869.1:38441615-38446615 GCF_036669935.1 Montipora foliosa
CCGGCCGGACCAACACTCAGGGTCTTTACTACATCTTTACTACATCTGCAAATGGTTAGACTCTCTAGTCTTCTCGGATAAGGACGATAAGCCGGAGGTCCCGTCTCACAACTCTTCAATGTTCATAATCCTGTGGGACGTAAAAGAACCCGCACACTTGTCGCAAAGAGTAGGGCATGTAGTTCCCGGTGTTGTGGTCTGTCTTCTGTGTTGTATCATGGTTGGGAGGGTAAATGCTCGGAGATATTAGCTACACCAAGCTACTCTAAAATCCGAGGGTAAATAAAGATATATGATATGATATATGAGATCTCGCCGCCATCTTGGTTTTTCATGGTACAGCGGGCTCAATTATAACCATCGGTTTTGTCACTAACGGGACGCTCGCACTGGAATAACCGGTTTGATGAGAGAAAACAAGATTGACTAGTCCAGAATCTCGGGCTGCGGCGGCTTTCAAAGAGTTGACGCGATTCGGGCAGAGCCTACTTTTCTCCTCCTCAGTAAAGAAAAAGACAAAAGGAGGCTCTGCTCGCAGGGTGGTCTGTCATGATCTTTTACCTATAAGCAGTCTTACAAACGGCGTTTGTAAGCAGTCTTACCGTGACACGGCTTTTGTATTAACAGTCTTAGAAACGGCCAGCTGTGGTAAGCCGTAGTTACAGTACAGCACTGAAATTCAGTAGTTATAGCTAAGCAGCGTTAGGAATTTAGATTCATTATAACTTCCTCGGAAGACCCAGTTTGTTATCTTGACAAATTTTCGAAGAACCTTCGTTAATAAACTTTATCCATTTCAGTCAATTGTCGCCGGAATGATGTTTGTTAGTTAGGTAACGCTTACATAAGAAACAAGAGTTAAAAAGGGTGTATGTTTGTAGAATTATATAGCGTGTTAAATGTTTACGTTTATCACTGTTTTTACATAGGGCCTCTTCCACAGCTGCTGATCATGATCCCATTTTCTCCCCTAAATTAAATGCAGTTCCGACCAGTGTCATTCTTGAGGAACTACCATACCCTTTTTATATTAAAAAGGTTGAAATGACCACGAAGTGATTGCAAAAACGCGAATTTATATTTTGAGATGACGCTCTCGTTGCCGTCTCCGTCGTCGTTGCTTAAGTTTCCTATTGAGAAAACAGCCGCACTTTGTCACGGATGAATGCACTCCAATTCCGTGTGGGGAATCTTTTATATGTTTCGAATTGACGGAAATATCACCCATCGAAGTCGAAACTCTCATCATATACTTAATTTGGGCAGAATCAGTCTTCGAAGACAAACGAAAAATTCCTCACACGGTATTTGGGGTAGTACAATTATCTATTAGAACTGAAATTTGGAACGATATCTTAAAACCCGTCGGGACAGGAGGTCCGAGAAGTTGTAATTTTGGCGTCAAAATAATGTCCTAGAAAATCGAGCTTAAACTAAGATTTCGCGTGCATATCACGGTCTGCTAAATGACTCCGCCCCCTACTTGAAAGCCAATTATGCTGAGCTAATCAGCGTTCGGGCACGAGCTAAGGTGACAGATCGCGCGTGAAGGCTGCTAATTAATTGTTGAAATGTTACGTCAATCATTTTTCGCGCGCAGCTCATGACGGGAAACAAAGAAAAGGATTTTAGCTGTTTTAAAGTAGTTTTCAGAATTTTCTTCAAGGAAAATATGCTTCACATCCCGCCGATTCAAGATTTGCAAAAACAAGAAATTTGAGCGAGACGCTCAAATTTACCTTCACCGAGACCTTAAAGCTGGATCCGCACTTTTTATTCTGACACAGTAGGTGCAGTTATCAACAATCACGGTTTTGCACAAATTATTTCCGTTTGTCAAAAGGTGTGAGACCTCTCTCCATTTACTTATTTGTTTTGACAACAATATTATTAGCATGCAACAACAACAGCAACATACCATATTAGGCAAAGCACAGTCAGATAAGGTATAAAGATTTAAAATAACGATACCACCCTTCTGAATAGAAATTTTAGGGCTATCTCTTGCTAGCTGTAGTACCGACGTCTGTTTTGTAAGCGCGCCAGTTACTTTTTAGGACTGTCATCTCGTTGAGCAGCCGCATATTAGATCAAAGTTAACACTCTCCAGCTCCGTTTATCCACCTCCCCTATGGTTGCAATTCTTTCTCTCCCCAACCTCGTTGGAGAAAAATTAACGCCCGGGTCGGAGTGTGTCGTATTCAGCGGACATGGCCTTTTGTATCTTTAATACGTGTAAGCTTCAGGTAAAATTACAGGACCCTCCCATGAGCATACATGTCGAGATAACCGTTTCCCGCGTAAAACGTAAATATAGCAGACAAAGGGAACGACCCACTTTCGAAATTTGAGGAAAAAGAAGAAACGATTTTTTAATCGCAGTAGCACTTTAACAAATGACATACAATAATTTCCGCGGCAGTTTTTCATAACGTTTTGAAAAACCGAGCTTATTAGAGAAATATTTTCAAGTTCAGTCTACCCTTATCAGTTGTTTTGAATTCATAAAAATGAGAAGCAGATTCCATATCAGTCAACCTCAGAGTGAAACTATAACAAGTACTCTTACTTATCGCACCACCACTCACTGAAACTGGCTGAAAACATATCAGTGGAATGGAAGGTGAAAAACTGCAGGTTGCAGGTCAATGTTTCACATAGCTGAAAAAACCCAATTAGTTACTAACGCTAGCCTAACATTAGGCCTAACTACTATGCTTTAGATAATGTTTAAGTGTAAGGTTAGCCTTTTTGTAAAGCTTCGGGTTGTTTAAAATTTCAGTTATAGCAAAACAATGACCTGAAACCCTGACCAGCAACTTGAAACCTGCACCTTACCCCGTCCGTCAGCGGAATGGCGTTAGTTGAATTCTGCTTAGGAGACTGCACGTTTTTATCAAGAAAAGACGTTACAATGCAACTTCGTTGAAATTTGAACAGAAGACTACGCGCAACGAGGAACTTTGTGTCTTTTCTCTTATTGACAAAAAAAGGCCATGACGCTCGCGAGAAAACTGTTTTTCAGTCTTCCGGTTCACTTCAAATTCTAGTTTCAAGGTCTTTCACGTTGGGGCTAAGTCTTGTGTGCAACTGAACAAGTGTATTTTGAGCATTGCATATATCCGTGAAAATGGTCACTTCTATTTAACCGTGTTATTGAGTTTTTTGTCTGCATTTTGTTTTATGAAAGTAAATACTTTAAGCCGGAAGGGAAATCTGCCACCTCCTATTAAAGGATGGAAAAGAAAATTTTCCTTCTGCGTACCAGCACAGCCGTCCTCGTTATAAAGCTTTGTTGATTAATAAAAATAAATGAGTTTGAAAAAAGGCTTGTCTTTTAAGAATTGTTGGAAAAGAAAAAGAGAGATTAAATATTTAGTGGTACACATTATCAAAAGTTTCACCTCAGCTCCCTGTATTTGTTGAACTGGAGACATTTAGTGACACGTGCATTCTCCTAAGCAGAAATCACCTAACGCCATTCCGCGGACGGACGGGGTAAGGTGCAGGTTTCAAGTTGCTGGTTAGGGTTTCAGGTCATTGTTTTACTATAACTGAAATTTTAAACAACCCGAAGCTTTACAAAAAGGCTAACCTTACACTTAAACATTATCTAAAGCATAGTAGTTAGGCCTAATGTTAGGCTAGCGTTAGTAACTGATTGGGTTTTTTCAGCTATGTGAAACATTGACCTGCAACCTGCAGTTTTTCACCCTCCATTCCACTGATATGTTTTCAGCCAGTTTCAGTGAGTGGTGGTGCGATAAGTAAGAGTACTTGTTATAGTTTCACTCTGAGGTTGACTGATATGGAATCTGTTTGTCATTTTTACGAATTCAAAACAACTGATAAGGGTAGACTGAACTTGAATATTCTCTAATAAGCTCGGTTTTTCAAAAAGGTTATGAAAAACTGCCGAGGAAATTATTGTATGTCATTTGTTAAAGTGCTACTGCGATTAAAAAATCGTTTCTTCTTTTTCCTCAAGTTAGTCGATATTTACGCCCGTTTGTAGGGGACCCCGTACATCGACTTGTACTTGCTATTCATACGGAATTCTTCGGAGTGTAAGTAAGTAAGTAATAATAATAATAATAATAATAATAATAATACATTTATATAGCGCCTTCACTACAAATATTCGATGGCGCTGTTTGCAGCTGGTTAAAGTTAAATGCTATTAATAACAATAATGCTATTATTCGCAAATAACATCGTAACACATGCGACTGAATCCAAGAATTGCGCCTGTCTCTCTTAACTTAACGAGAAGTTAAGTCGTTGTAGAGTTAAGATGTTTTTTCGTTGATTTTAAAACTTGCTAAAAGAATTTTTGAGGACGTTGGATGGACGATATCGAACTCGGTTCAACTGCTGACGATCATAACTTATGAACATAACTTAACCACTAGACTACAGAAACAACCGCTTTAGGTATGTTAATTTTATTGTATGTAAATTAATCTATCCCTAACAATACATTGAAAGCTAACAAAGGAAAATGGGCATTTAGCCTTAAAGGGGCTATGTCACGTTATTTTAGGGTGTTTAGGGGAAATCTCTAGTCAATCACGAGTTTAAAACTCGAATTTAGAGATAAAATTATCGTTACATCACAAACAAAACGATTCTGAGCAGAAACGACCTTTACCTAGACGATTTGTCATAACCTTGAAAAACGTCGGGCCGACTTTTTTCAAGACTGTTTCTTTCCCTTGCTTTTCATGGAAAGCTCTTATTTGAAACAAATTAGTCGCTTTTCGGTGTTGGCTGAACTGTTAGGAGGTCGGACATGTTCTGTTCGCTGGCATGAGTGGTTTGGAGACAGAGCTCATCATTTGTTGTCACTTTTCGTAAGCATATAATTGGTCCCTTCAAATGGTTACCCGCTTGTTCCAGCAGCTTGTCACGTAACAGTGTAATTATCGCAGAATATATAAAGTGATTTCCAGTTTCAAAACTACCGACGACGAATCGTTCTCCAATTTCATAATAAAAGG
>NC_090869.1:38451615-38459115 GCF_036669935.1 Montipora foliosa
GGCCCTTTGCAGCTAGAGGTCACGTGCTTGGATACCACCTAGCAACACGAAACTGGAGAGCAAGCGTTCCAGTTGAACAAAAGCCAGAAGGTCAAGCACGTGTGGTTTTGAAGAAAAGTTTTTAGACATAAGAGCGCTTAATTTCAGTCCACTTCTACAGTTATTGTAAGTCATATTTCCAAACTTTAGTCTAGGCTTGTTTTTAGCAAAGTAAAACCGTTTTTCGCTTCCAGTTTGCCGTTTTAAACCAGCACCGGCGCTTGACAACATGGTGGCTTCGCAAGGTATGTACTCAAAAAATCTTCTTCTAGAATGATTTCCATGCCTTAGACTTACATAAAAACACCTGTTAAAGCAAGCCTTTGCCCTATTTTAAAATGTGAGTGCAATATAGACCATTTTAGAAGCGGGAAAACACCAATTTTTACCTATGATCGCCGTGACAAATTATACTTATATTATGCGCAGTAGGGTTGCGCAACTTGATGTGTTAAGGACGGTTCCTACTAATTCAAAGGTATTTTTGCGCGGTTTTATGACTATGCGGGAAAAGAAGATGCATTATATTGCTAAAATTAAAATACTCTCAGAACCATTCTGGCAAATTCTTAGGAAAAGAGGAATTCTTTTAAATCCTACTTAAAAATTTGTAAGCTAACACTATTGATAAGAGCGTGTGGAAGAGAGTTCCACAAATTTGTTGAGCGGTACAAAAAAGTGCGCTGCCCTGAGGCGGACCTGTAGGCTGGGATATAAAGATTATCCTTGTATCTGGTGTTACAGTCATGAACGAATGCACGCGTCTTAAATCTATCACAAAGATAACTAGGGGCTAACCCCTTAACACACTTAAATGCTAGAACTCCCAAGTGTATACTTCAGGTAACTGCTCACGGGGAGCCGCTCGACTGATGATACAAAAGTAAAGAATGAAAGTAACTGCCAGTGTTGGGTTGAACATGTTCGTCGTTGCAGTGTAGTGATGAAGACACAGGACTATTTATCCGAATCGTCCGGGTTCGAGTATTAGTAAGTGCATATAGCACAGTTCTTTGTTCCCTTACTACGTTGTAATGTTGAGACTCAATGGGTACCTGTATTAATACAGAAACCGATAAGATGTGTTGACAGAGCTTGAGGGAAGGTATAGTAATCTCAATTTTTGGGAGGTTGATTAGGTAGAGAACAAACTTAACCTAGGTAAACTGAGGATCACCAATTTAACCTGTTGTAGGTAAAAATGGATTCAACCCGAGTACGGATTTTACCGGCAACATATACTCGTTTTAACACTGTATATTTAGTCAACTTGATTTCATCAATTCATATATCAATCTAGTCACATTGGGTCTTAAATCTGTGCCTACGTCCGATTACCATTAACTCGGTTTTTGTTACATTTAAACTCAACGGAGAGCCAACAGTAAAGATTACTGAGTTCAGGTGTTATTGTTACAGTCTCGGTCACAAACGTTGTAACACAGACGGCAATTTGCCCCCTCTCCCCCTTCGATGTTGATGTTTATGAATTGGGGTGCAAAAACCAACCGGTAAATGCAACATTGATGGGAGAGACGAGGAGGGGTACGTTGTTAATGGCTTTGAAGTGCTTCACTTGCTGTTCAAGCGAAGTGTTACAACTATTTATGACCGAGATTTTACCACATTTTGATTATTGCAGTCCGGTCTGGGACTGTTTGAGTGGGCAATTGAATGATAAAGTGCAAAAATTGCAAAATCGCACAGCCAGGGAATGTGTTGCCGATCCCCAGGCCCCCTCGTTTTTCCCCTATATTTGCAAAGACCTCTGGGATCGCCAAGGGGCAAACAAACCAACCGATTGCGCTGCTCGAGTTAAAACATGCCATTACAAACATTCAATGAAAAGTATTTGTAGGATTTGAGCTCGAGTTAAAATTGGGAGATCAGAAACCTTCTATAAGAGGTAATTGTAGGATTTCAAGAAAAAAAAATCGTTCGAGTTTAAGAAGTAGTCATAGATGGTGGCGATCACCGTGCAGCGAGTGTATGGATGCGACAACGACTGTCGATATTCAGAGCGACAGATCAAACTAGTGCTGTCTTGAGGTTTTACTCCTATCGAACCAAGAAAGTAATACAGCTTATATTAGGAGAAACAGCTTCAAAGTACAAACTTCAAGGCCAACAACAGCACTAAAGTTTACTCAAACCATTTTTGGGGTGCAGGGATGGCGCAGTCGTGAGAGCACTCGCCTCCCACCAATGCGGCCCGGGCTGCGTCATATGTGGCTTGAGTTTGTTGGTTCTCTACGCTGCAACGAGAGGTTTTTCTCCGGGTACTCCGGTTATCCTCTCTCCTCAAAAACCAACATTTGATTTGATTTGCGTTAACTTGTTAGTTTCAATTTACAGTGTCCCCAATTAGTGTTCTACAGCGCTAGAAGATTAGACACTTAAATAAAGTTCCTTTCCTTTCCTTTTGCCGGTGAATACCGTTGTGATACTTGCGAGAAGCCCATTTTGTATACGAAAGGTTATCCAGACGAGGGCAATGATCTGAAGGCCAGAGAAAACATCGACACGAACGCAAAACGAAGGCAACATTCAAAGCCAGATTCTGAGCCTTCAGTGAAGCAATGTCGTGATAGCTATTTGGAGGAAGAGTCGGATTAAAGTGCTTCGTCCTCGCGCAATTCCGAGTTACGTTTTTACTTTCAGTCGAGGATGATTTCACATGGTCAATCGTAATTTTATTTTCAGTGGTGTATTGCGTTCCATTAGCATTAGATCGGTTTGAAGAAGGGAATAGTTTCTGATCAGTTTTGCTTTTCCTTTCAAAAACTGCGCGAAAAATGCGTGTGTGAAGACCTAAGTAACATCTCAAGTTATTTTACTTTGCATCTCATTTGAGTCGGAAAGTTAGAACGATACGATGCAAGTAACATGTAAGTAACTTGAAACCCATCCTTACGCCCGACTTGAGGTTTCTTGGGCTGCGCCAGGAGGTCCAAACATGTCCATCACAGCAGACCATTGTGCTTAAGTTTACTTGAAGTACTTGCATTATTTGTGTGTAATGCGTTAAGGAATAAAATAATTACTTGACTTGAGATTTTCCTAAATTTACTCACATCTAGTGTAAAGACGGTTTTTCAATGCAGGAAAAGAATTAAAACATTATGGTCGACTGGTGATTTTTTCTTGTTTATTTGACCTGCAGAGCGTCTGTGGAATGTGAGCTTGCGTGGACGATCTCCGTATACTGATTTTGATTTAAGACATATAAAAACTTAATTATGTCTCTTAATTTGACAATAACGTACTCAAACAGTTTTCATTCCCTTATCAGTAAGAAAATGAAGAAAGGAAAAAGGCGACAAGTTGGCCTCAAACAATTCATGCACGTGCTGCAGGCCTACAGATCTTACACGCATTCGTTCATTCAGACAGCCCCGATAACAATATGGTAGTGCACTGCACTACCACAAAAACGTACAATAAGCAGTAAACATGATGACAGCGACACAGAAAATGGTCCTTTATTTCGACAAAGGCTACATGGTTTTCCACGTTCATGTTTTATCTTCGACGTCTTCTCGCAAACCCTAAACGGAAGAAAACTCATTCTTAATCAAATAACACATTAAGGACAATTTGTAGGCCTCGTTATAAATGGCACTTTACATCTGCCAAACTGACATTTACCCCTTACTTCAAATTACCCGGAGAGTGACTCTAATCATTAGATCACTCTCCGGGTAAGTTAGCGTAAGTTTAACAGGAAGGAGAAAAGATTAAGAAATGACAAAGAATCGAACCAGAGTCGATGGGTTCCGATGTCCAGTCGACTCTAACTATATAATATCCAGACAAACTGCCAAACTCCGCAAAAACTCAACTTATGGAGCAGGGTTGGCGCAGAGAAGAGAGGGAAGTTAGTTATTACGGAAACTTTGAAAGTAAACTTCAATAACGAAATCACTATTACAGTCAGTAAACAGAATCAACTGACTGCTGAAGTATAGTTCCCAAAGCAGAAATTCACCTTTTTTCTTCTTAGCACTCCCAAACTTCCTCTTCACCTGTAGACAAACGTAAAAAGATCAGAAAACGCTTACACAAAACCTAAAACCCCTGGTTGATCAAAGCGTGGATAACTGTTGGGTAGCCACAGCATTTTTCTGTATTCTTACCAAATGGCCTCCAAACCCTTTCTCTTCTCTATAGATCACAGTGAAATTTTCGTTCAATCCAAGTACTACCTCTCTTTAGGTTTTTGACAGATATTGAGTCTTTCTGGTTTGTGAACACATGGCAGCGTGTCAAGGCTGATTTTAAGGAACGATTGTGAGAAAGTGCATGTGGAAATCAGGGAAAAAGGCGCCCACTGTGCTAACGGTTCTCGACGGAAGAAATGTTTACCCTTCTGAAGTACTTTCCACAGAAACTAAGCAAAATCAAATTTACAGCAGTTTAATCTAGTTTACCTTAACTTTTGATTTTTTGCTGGTAGACAGCCTGCAAAAGAAAGTTTGAGAAAATAATAATAATGCAGTATGACGAGATAAGGTTTTGGTGACTAAAACTTTGCCATCAAAACATCATTGCACATTAACAAAAGTTTATCGTCACGCTGAGCAATAAAATGAAAATCCATACCTGGATTCGGCTGAGTGGTCACCACCCTGAAGAATACAAGAGTAGGTTAGCATTTGAAGTAAGGCGCTTGGCTAGACATGATAATGATGAGAAGAAGGATAAAAGAGGATAACGACTCGACGACGTGGTTTGTGTACGAACGCCTACAAAATACTGTATCAGCCAGCTCGCTATCTACATGTATTATTGCCTCCTTTGAGAGGTTATGGGGAAGATATCTTTTGACAAACACTGCTTTTGTTATTCAAATGTCCAACCACAGAAACAAAAGACCCTTTGTTTTGACAGCCAATGAGGCTCTGATTGGCGCATAAATGACAATAGGTGACGTCAACGTCAAAAACACTCAATCCCTGAGTGTTACGGCTGCCCTATTGTTCTGACACAAAAAGCATTTGTCTAATAACAATAGGGCAACCATAACACGTCACAATTATTCAAGATGGCGGCGCCCACAAAATTTGAAAACAAAAATAGGCGTTCCTAAAACTCATTTCTTTCGAATACAAACGCTTTCTTTGAAACGAATTTAGATTGACTCGACCGTAACAGTTATTTCCTGTTAATTAAGGTTACTTTTTTGTTGAAGTGGAGATTCCTTTTAAAGAACCTGTACCAATGTGCCACGGGTTCCGTTTCCGCTCTCAGCGTCATAAATCGGTTGTCTTTCCTGGTTTCTCTACCCTGCTCAGGTTTTTTTTTTTTGCTCTAGTTTTCCCGTCTCATCAAAAATCAACGCCTTATTTGATGTGCTTTCATTTGCTGATGATGATGAAGACTTATTATTACAATTATATGAAGATGTTTGCAAATGTATGAAGTGAACTCACCGCTTTCTCTTCTCCTGCGTTCAAAACAGATAAGTCCGCAAATGACGTCAGTTCATGGAATCCTGACTCAGCGCGCTCCCACATCTGAATAACAAAATAAATCCTTCAGTGTGTGTTCACATGACGTCACGGCAGCCATGTTGGAAGAGCGAAACAAAGAAAAAGCGGCCATGTTGGAAGAGTGAAATATGCTACTGGGAATTGAAATCCATTTTCATGAAAATTCTTCCTTTTGTTTTAGTATGCAAATATGGCTGCTGATCACATGAGCGAAAGCACTCTATACTCGTGTGACTCACATCATAAGCAGAACAAAGTTTGCAAAAATTTATCTGGCGCATCTAAGCATCTATTTCTGTAATACATGATTTTTGTACTCGTTGGTGCGCGAAGAATAGAAACGTTATCGCCGGCTGACAGCAGAAGGTCAGCGTAGACAAAAAAAAACTGTGAAACAGCTTAAAGCCGCCTGTGCGAGTTACCACGTAAATTCAACATTGGACATGTAATTATGTTTCGATGGGATTTCAAAGCTGACTTACAAAAATCGTTGACTTGGACTATACCATATGCTATTATAGCTTAGAAAACCAACCTTTTTCTTTTTCTTAGCGGGTAGCCGAATCAGGTTTTCCTCTTCATACCTATCAAGATGAAAAAGATCAATCCTATGTGTTAACAAGACGCACTTTAATTCGAGGGAGAAAAATTTTCCTTTTTTTTTTTTGATTTTAAGTAAAGGTTAACGTCACACCTGTCGATAACAGAAAAAAATATGTAAAAAGATCAAATATTTCAACACTTTTTCGCCGGAAGTAGAAGTTCATTTTGATTGACAGCATATGTAGACTATCTGAGCGCTTTTCATAGAAAACATCAAATAATTGTCTTCGCTCGTAAACGTTTGAGGAATTTGTATATACTTTTCATAGCATTAAATCGTATTTTAAGAAAGCACTTGGCAATGAAAACCCACAAGCCACGTGAATATCCGAGGTCTGGAGCTAGCAATAGGAGAACACAACGGAAAAATCACAGAAACATAATTATGAATGATGCGAAGCAGGGAAGTTTAGACGAATTAACACAAAGAATCACGTCATCAGAACTGGCCTTCAGACTCCTCTGGCGAAGCATAATCGGCGAATAAATTATCGTACCATCTGAAGAAAAATCATGGGAATTCAAGATGTGCTAAATCAGGTTCTATCAGTACACTGCCAGTGAACGAGAATAAACACACTTGTAGTGATAAAGAAGTAAGACCATAAATGAAAGCTGTACCAGGTACTAATGGCTTAAATAGAAATCACTACTTAAGCTTTAGCCAAACCAGGTGATCGACAGTAGAAATTCTTTCGTGAACCTCCGATTTCGGGAAACAAACTAAGAGAACACAAAAAGTGGCAATATGACCATGGCATGTAGATGACGCAATATTACCATGACACGCAGGGTTGTCAATAAGATTTGAAGTAGGTGGAGAAATTGTGAAAGTAGACGGCACTGGGAGCCGTAGGCAACCGGCCAAGGCCCCCAGCGGGGTACAGGGGCAGAGCCCCGTTGGGTCCAGGGGGCGAAGCCCCCGGAAGCAAAATGAGTTTGACTTATTGACATTGACAAAAATTGCCTTTCCTCAGAGAAATTTTAACAAGTCTCACTTCCTGAAAAGGACATTAAGGTACTAACAACTAATCAGCTGTTTTATATGTTTCTTCTATGTGGAAAACGAAGACAGTCCAGCGGTAATCCAGGCAGATTTGTCACCAGTCTTTCTCTTCTGTCCATTCAACATGGCGGACAGCAGAATCGATCGCGTTGTTTTTCCGTACGCGTGTTGAGTAAATTATAATAGAACTCGTTTAAAATTACCCAACAAGCAAAGAGGGGACAAAATATCACCAAAAACCACTTTTATTGATGACTACCTTCAGGATATATCGAATGTTTTCCAAAAAGTCGGCTCCTTAGTGGGGAGTAGCCGCCAGAGTTCGCCGGTTGCCGGCTTCTAATGAAATCCATGGACACG
>NC_090869.1:38464115-38489115 GCF_036669935.1 Montipora foliosa
GATTGAACAAGTTCAGCACACCAAAGTGCTTTTATGGGGCCACTTTGCTGTTAGTGTTACATTCAATTTTTATAGTAATCTTACTTGGTTCTATCAACAAACTTGACAGACCTATGGCACTTTTAAGTCAAGGCTGTTGCCTAACAGGAGCCCGGTAGCCTGGGGCTCCCAAAGAATAGCTCTAGGCTCCTTAATTTTTCACAGCAACACCTTTCACTTCATATGTTGGGCTCCTAAGTTCTCAGCGTTGAAGTCTGAGGGCCCCTTAAAATTTTCTTAGGCAGCAGCCTTGTAAGTGACTCATGTATGTGCCATGTTGAAAACTAAATTGAGTCATGATCATGCTGTGTTATCATTTTAACAGACTGAGTAATCTTTAGCTGCAATCAGCTTAAGACAGTTTGTGGATAATTCAGGACAAACAGAAGTCAGTTTTTCATTAATTACTATTTGGCTTTTGCTTGGGAATTCATGTTACAGATGTTGCTGTTACTTTATTGGATAATGTCATGTACATGTCCACTGTATCCCTCTAGAAATGAAAACTATTGTGTTGTATTGTGCTTCCTCCACTACTGCATTTTACAAATTAACCAACCAATAATAATTAATTTGTGTTATTATTCACTTACAGGCTTTTTCTTTTCACACAGTACAGCTGTACATGTAAGTGATGGCATTTTACTGCCTGTAAAAATGTGCTTCATTATTAACCCAGTTAGAGTCTGAAAAACCTCTTTACCTAAACAAAGGGAAAACACTACTAGAATAGTGTCTTCTGATCTTTTTACTTTAACAGCACTGCATATATATGTTTACATTGAAGATACATGTACATGTATGTAGCATGGAGCTGTAATGGTATTCTCTCTGTTTGAAGCAGATGCAGGCTGTGTTTCAAATATTTAATTGCATGGATGCATTAATTCTAGGAACAGTCCAGATACAATCAACTTATTGTAATTCAGTCTTACTAGTCTTTTGCTCTTTTCTAGCCTACCAGTATTTTTAGTATACGACCTGATCATGTTTAGTTTCAATTATCTTGACAGGTGGAGCAACTACAATTTTGACTAAAAAAATTAATGTAACACATACAAGACTTACCTTTGTCACCATGTTATTTGGGTTTGGCTTAAATCTCAAAGGATCATTTTCAGCACCTCAAGGAGAAAAAAAATTAAACAAAGAAATCTTTGTCACCAGGTTAACCTGAACAATTCCTTTTTCATAAGATGAATAATTACACCTTTTGCTGTTCTTTTACAGAAAGCATCCATTTCCTTGAGTCAAAAATAACTAAAGGTTAATACTATCATTAATACCAAGATAAACTACATGTATGATTGCCAGGCAGGAACTTTCAATAAAGTCATTTGCATTTCACATGACATTTAACAGCAAAAATTTATCATACATGTACAAACAAAAACTTTCTTGCCGTTTAGACATTCCTGAGTTGAACATTTTTTGCTATCTTCACCCAAATGAAATTCTTTCGCACAATAATACAAATGTACCACCATAATCCAATAATATTGTACATGTAAGACTGCAGTCAAAATAGACAAGAAATTTATTAGTCGGAGCAATTTGCATTTGAAATAACAATCAATTGCATCTTTCCATGAAGTTAACTATCTTTAGTGCCGTGCATATGGTGAGAGCTAATGAAGTTTAACCAATCAGAATTCAGCCAGAGGGCAAAACTGTGCTATCCGACGTCAAGTCAATAGGTTCGCAGTTTTAAAGTTTTATTTAAACTCTTTTGTCAACAAACATTGGCACCAAAACTGGGTTGCCGGAGAGCGGCAATTCGAACGATAGATTTTGTGCTTTTTCTTACTATTTTCAGACGAATTCAGACTGGTATTTTCGAATCAAGCGTAAGAAGACGTCAAAATTGTATTGATAATGTATTTATTTGAGTTAATTTTGTGAAAAAATACTTTGGTGGTATCCTTTCCATAGGGTAGATCGACAACAACGTCATTTACGCACAGAAATGCACCGTTTCCACTGAAAGGGCAAATGATTGACAGGATAGCACAGTTTTGACTGCCGCACGCGCTGCGGGTGCGGGTTCCATATGCAAGGTGTGGCAAGACAAACATCAGAACCATGATAATAACATTTACTTATTGAAGAAGGAATCTAAAATTCACTGAGCAATTTCTGCCTCAATTGCCTTACTATTGAGGCATCATGGCAAAATATGCTTGCATGAAACAGTACCATTGCCCACATTTAGCTGCCGTAATGGTACGACTATGTTGATGTACACTGTAGGGCCTGGAGGAACAGCTGAGTACAATAATTTCCCAGAGCAATTCCCTGTTTCTCAGGACAGCTGATGTCTGCTTTGATTGCAGCTTTCAGCGACCTTATTGCTTGTTCTACAATGTTCAAGAATGGACTGTACAGACCAAGGATGCACGTAACTGCATTACGATGGGCTGGTCATAAATGAAGATACTGTACATGCAAGTGTAAAGAGTTTGTATGGATCAAGGCTTAGTCTTGTTTGTGTCAAGAGGTCATCAAATCAGCCTTTGAACATTCATCCCACCAATACATGTACATCTGTACTTGCAGAGTAGAAAACAAGACTACTGGTGTGCGAAATTGCCATTTCTCCATTCAGCTGGTAACCACAGACCTGTCTATAGGCCTGCTCCCTTCTTCTTTCTCTTCCACTTCATGACTTCTTGCAGTGCAAACGAAATACTGTATGCTGAGCTCTTTTTTCCTCTCATCATTATAGTTGTTCAATAATGCAGTAACTATTGATCATTAGTTCTTATGTACATGTAAATTGTGTTACTGAATGTTTTTTGCTGAAAATGATAGCCCACAAATGCAAATGTTTATTTGGGCAAAGAAAGATATTGTTTATCTTCTGTTTATCTACTGTAATGTACATATTAATTCATAGGCAAAATTAATGTTATTCTTGAATGCTTGATTCAAGCAAATGATTAGGTGGACATATACAAAACAATTGGACCCTAGGTCCATGGTAGATACACTGTATGTCCAGGCTTACAAATACGTGGAGATGTCCATGGACCACTCCTGTGGACCTGGTCCATGGACCCGTTCATGGACCAGGTTCAGGAACATTTGCAACCGAAATAGGGTTTTGAGCCCGTAGGGTGAGTCAAAATACAAGAGGCTAGTAAACATATCTCACGATACTACACACTAAATCGTCCAATGAGAGATTTATTATTCAAACTATCTTACAGCCGTACATGACTATTGAGCAAGCAACAATCCAGGTTTCGCCCGCTTATATTATGTTGCTGTTTATTGGTCAAAAAACGAAAACTTGCCAAGCAAAGCGTTGTGTATTATATTTCAAACAATGATGAAATGATATATGAAATGGATCATATATGAACTGCGGATATGAAATCAAGTAAAGCTATGATCCTCGCAGTTATGAATGCAACTTTTACAATTGCAAAAATTGCATTCATAACTGCGAGGATCATAGCTTTTCCAAAGATGGAATATCAAAAAATTCTTTATTATAAGGTGTAACAATGATGATCTCGGTTCCAAGTAAACTTCCAGTCGAGAAAAACTGACTTTGATGAAGAAATGACAGATTGTCAAGTTCCTTGGGAGGAATTTCTTGAAAGGCCCTTGCTTCTTTCACGGACTCGCACCACTGTTTCAATACATTGAGGTCAGTTTTCTCTTTTTGTCATATTTACGTTTCGGTTTTCTCAATAAACAGAGAAAGTTAATTTAATTGTCGCGTATCTTAACATTTGTCTCTAGAAACTTGTTTTTGCCAAAACTCCCAAAATTTGACAAGCATTCGCCCTTTTTTTGGGTGGGGGGGAGTTTTAGCATTTTCAGCCATTTCTACTGCTTTCGTAAGACTTGACACATTTGTGAAAAACCGGTCAAACTGGCCTTCTGGAGTACAAATACCATGTGATACATGTACATTTGTACTTGTTTTGGATGTTATTTGTTCTCTGCTGACTTCAGTTTGATAATATGCATTATGGTCCAAGTTGTTTGTTAGCACTAACCATACATGTAGATTTTAATAGAACTCTACAATGTAATTAGAGTTACATGTAGCGCTAACCATCCTCTGAGAATCTCTCCCGTAGGAATAAAAATGGTTTAAAACGGCAACAGTATCATCCACAATTTCGACACATGCTTTCAAGGCATTTTTCCGGAGTCTTCCCCGCCTAAAAGCCCTGGGAACATTGTGACATGGACCAGGACCAGGTCCATGCAGGGGTCCATGAAACGGGTGTACCATGTTTTGTAAACATCCTGATTACAGGTGACATTGTCAGGCAGGGTTTTCTTTAAGGTTTTAAGTAGCCGGAGTTTTTTGCAAAGTAGACGGTTGTGGGTCCGGAGGATTTAGCCCATCGCTTCTAGGGGGGGTCCGGGGGCAAGCTCACCCGGAAAATTTTTGAAAACTGAATGCCGGAAAATGCATTTCCTAGCATTTTGGGCCATGAAACTCAGACATTAGAGAGATGAATCAAGCTGCAATTATACTGTTAAAACCATGTAGAGACAAAGCGACATTTCAATAATACAACCCTTTAAACAAAAAGTTGAGTGATATTTTTTGTATCTTTTTGGTGGTTTTGCTGGAGCTAACGAGCCTGGCAAATATTGCCACTTGACAACTTGTAAACATGGCACATACTTTGAAGGGCTAGACCAGCAAACGCTTCTGATTGGTTGTTAAATAAAGAAGCTGATTGGAGGATACTAATTGGCCAATGGCGTACAGGATGTTTCCATCCTGTTTCCATTGTGTAATTAGCGGGAAAATATGCTTGCGGAACTTGGTTGCAGTAATTTCGAAAATTGAAAATCACTTGAGCGGTTTAAGAGTGATGTAGTTTTTTTTCCGAAGAGTTTAGGAGTTCCGTAAAGCAGTAAGAGTTGATCAAGAGTGACGTTGGATAAAGATCCGTTGTCATGTTGAAGCGTAGAGATGCCCTCGAGAGGACGAGCACTTACGCGGGCAAGTAGGATTTAACTCCGAGGAGCGTTAAGTTCAAGTGTTTAAATAAAGTCTACGAGTCCTCAGCTTCTAAGTTCGCTATAAATGATCAACTGAAAGGTTCGAAGTGAAAACGAAGGAGCGGTTAGTGAATGATCAGGGGCTAGTTTTGTTCCTCAGTTGAGTGGTAAGAGATGCGTGAACGCAGGCTGAGCGTGTTGCTAGCAGAACATCATATGTAAATTTCCTTCTGGATTGAGAACAAACCTTTTGAAAGTGTTTCTTTGTTTATAAGTTTTTTAATGATTGCGGCGTGATTAAGGTAAGTTTTGCGCGGACTAAAACGTCCTTGAATGATTTTTCCTTCCGGTAAGATACAATCGGTGGCTGTTTAAAGATATCGAAATCCAATATGGCGGACAACAAATCATATTGTTCCTACTTTCCCGCCACCGCAGCAAGAGTTTTTCAAAACGAAAGTCTCAAGCATAACGTTTTTAAACTGCCCTTGAGTCAGAAGTCTTTTATGTGTTTTCAGAAAAGATAGGCACTGCAAATTTTTATTTGTATTGAGCCCAAGTAGTTTAGACCTCACAAACATCATCTCCTCTACATGTCTTGACTCTTCAAACAATGAAAGTAGCCGGCGAAACCTGACAGAGAAGCCGGCGAACTTCGCCGGCTGCCGGCTCTTATATACAACCCTGGCCAGGTACAACCTAATAGGAGTAGTCATGTACATTTATATTGACCATAATAAAACAAATATTGACTCAAATGAATGGCCATTTTCTGTAAAATGGACAGCAAAACGGTACATGATTGTACAGTTTATTTCAATGGCACTGTGTACCTTTTGTAATATGTTAATTATTTATTATTATTTTTGGATGAAACCAGGGAGAACTGTTACTGCAAAAAACATCTGCTTTCTGTTTCAGGAATTCTGATCCTCAGAATGAGCCAATAAACTGTCCAGGATTACATGTACAAGCAATTACATATATAACTATCCACCTTATTGAATGGTTTAAATTAATTAATGGGGACAATTAATTGACTCCTGGGGGTTCCCCATTGATGAGTGAAATCGTCTGGCGTTAGACAGTCTGGCCGGTTTAGGCCAGTTTGGATGTTAAAGGGTTAATGTATAGTGCGAGTAACATGCAAAATGTCCGCACATATTATGTGTTAAAGCTTTCAATATTAGGATTTCATTATTGTTCCACTATTACACCATTTTCTTGTATTTTGGCTTCTTCCTACATAATATTAATAAGGCGTGTGCGAATAACAAAAACAACACAGACAAAACCATTCAAATGTCCTTTATTTGATTGGATAAAATGAAATGACGAGTGACAAGCAATGAAAAGCTTTGTATTGTATTGAAAACAATTATTATAATGCAAAACTCCTATTCTATCCGTATTTGCTCTGTTTTATACTGGTCAAACAGTGGCACTCAGTGTATTTGTACCATCTTACATTTTGCAAGTTGTCTTGACCAAATATCACACGACTGTCAAAATGGCTTAATCGTGGAATAATACAGTGTTAGTTGCACTTAACCCTTTGGTGCCTAAACGGCCTAAACCGACCAGACTTATTCTTATTCTTAGACTTACTCTGTCTAACGCCAGACGATTTTCCTCATCAAAGGGGAACCCCAGGAGTCAGTGGGTTAATCACTCACTGAAACTCACCGATGTCCCATTAAACTTCAACAGCACTTGTTTTGAGAAACATGAGCAATAAAACATGAAAAAGTGTCTCATCTATTCCCCTTTTTTGAGTGAACATACAGCTGTAATTAATATCTAAATCAAACTTTCACACAATGAGGACAAAATAATTTAGTACACACTTCCAGACATCTCCACACCATCATGTTCATAAATAAATACAAAAAAATCACTTCAAATTGGTGAAACTTACCTACTATTCCAGTTGTGGCAGACTTGATCATTTTATCAATCTGATATTTCATTTTTTGGTCAATAGGCCTCATTTTCTCTAGGACCTACATGCACAGTAAGGGAAAGATACATCTTATTGTAATACATAATAATATCATTATTTCTTGCTTAATTAATTCAAACTTGGTGAGTATGCAAAAAGAACTGACAAAGTCTGATAGGTTGATAGGTAGTGCACAGTATATGTACCCATGTATAATATTCTTCTCTATTAATTCTACGTACATGTATGAATGACTGATTTTATTAAAAACTGAACTACATATATCAGATTTCCAGCATTTTCATTGGCTTGCTGGACACAGACTATCAGTTCAATAAAAGCAAGCTGAAAAAGTTTTGCAGCTCTGAGAAAAAATGGCAGACAAAAGTGGTTCTGGACCGGAATTGACGGACGCAGAAATGGATGCTTTAATCGACGGTACTACCTCCGGGAACATGAAAATAATCAGTGGCATGTAACTGAATTTTTTAATGCCTATCTAATTATTTATTTATTCATTCATTCATTTCATTTTATTTCTTTATTATTATATTTATATTTATATTTATATTCATATTCATATCTATATTTATATTATATTATATTATATTATATTTTATCGGGAACATCTTCAACATCTCAACGGACACATAAATTTATAATTTATGCAAGGACGATGTGATATTGCTTGCGTCAGATTGAAGTTTCTCGCATTTTGTCTCACATCTTCTCGTGTTTTGACCCCTCTGCCTTTTTGTTATTATAAAAAACAAACTGATGTCAGTTTTTCATGCATCTGTCCTGTTATTGACAATGAATTTCGTCATAACATTGTGGAAGTAGTCTGCGGATCCACTCGGCTATCACCTTGTGGATCCACAGCTACTTTGACAATGTTATGACGAAATTCATGATCAATAACAGGACAGACGCATGAAAAACTGACATCAATTTGTTAAATTTACAACACACAATGTACCTTTGAATTCACTTTGTGTGCTGTAAAAATAATAAATAAATTAATAATCACTTATTAACCAGTCCCTGTTCTGGAAGCCTGACCCAATACGACAGGAACAAGAGGTAAGCGTTTTCGGGTAATGGCAGGTTTGGTACATGTACTGTACATATAACTCTAAGACTTACTACTCACAATGATTATTGCTTCATCATTGTACTGACGGACAGCAACATTCATTAATTTCTTAAATACTAGCATTAGCTTCATTGACAAAATAACAGAAATATACTGTTACGGTACATATACGTACATGTATAATTATACCATAACCAAATTTGACTTACCGTGCGAGCTTCAATGAGTCTTTCAACGGCTGGATCTCCCTGCCATGATTTTCCCTCAGCCTTTGTTAGCAAGTAGTATGAGAGATCAATGACATAACTATAAGAAAGATTCAGAATTATTGCAAACTGTATGGTTGTGAAATGGAACACAGCTGAAATAACTTTTTCTTCTAAATTAAAGGGCAAATACAAAACTCTACATGTAGGGTACAGTACAATGTACCAGACATTCCAACCCTCCCAAATTGATCGGAAGTCTCCTGATTCGATGTGTTGCATCCCGCTCTACCAATTTTTATCAGATTCCCCTGATTTATCATGAAATTCTGGAAAATAAGGAAAAAAGTTGCTTCTCTTAAGTATTTTTTTTGCAATCTGAGTGTAAAAGATTATGTATTACACTTTCTTATCCTATAATGTCTCACTCATTCTCTCCATTGAACACCCAGTGTTGTGCAGACTCATAAGGCCAGCAACCTTACTACATGTACACTATGGTGGACAAGCATGGCTGAGACTCCAGTGCCATGCAGATTACCACAAAAATGATGTCAAAATGCAGGAAAGCAGGAAATTCATGAGAGAAACTAATTTAAAATTGATTATTTTGTAAAATATCCTGGGGGGGAGGGGGAGGGGGAAAGAATACCCCTAGACACCCCCTACAGGCTCATGCCTTACACACTAAAAAATAATCCCTATTTTCCTTCAAAAGGGGTTGGAATCTCTGATATACAATGTACTTTTTGAAATGCATACAGCTGTACATTGTGGTTCAAATGTTATTAATCTTTTTCCCTAATCCAAAAATTCTTGAACCCAGTCCAATTTTGATTTTCCTTTTTTCAGCATTACAATGTAGTTATCATAATGAATCTTTTGACAAAAAGAAATCAAAATTGAACTGGTTTGAAAAATTACATTTTAAAATCAAGAAAAAATATGAACCACAATTCATGCAGTGTACAGACATGCAAAAAATATACACTTCTTTCAGGTTCAGTGTACTTGTTTGTTATCAAGTTGTGGCTTAATACGGAAGATACATGTAGCAAAGAATGAAATTGAAGAAATTTAATAGTGTACATGTGTATGTGTATGTCAACCTGTGCATTATCAGACCAAAGGCACACATAGGAACTTTGAAGAATGAAAAGAGTTCAGCAAAGCCAACAATTAAAATCATAACAATGAAAATATTTTTAAAAATTCATATTCATATCCAATTAATAATTAAAGTTTGTTGCATTTATTACTGAGAGTTAAATCAGGTACAGAAATTTTAATGTTCAATATCATTGTAAATCAGTAAACTTTTCTTCCAGAAAAAATGTTCCAAACTAATAATTTTTCTGAACATTTCTTTCTTTTCATAACTAATTTTACTCTTTTAGCTGGCACATATACAGCATAATCTCATCACAGCAAAACAAAGTTTTTTAACGCTGTAATATTTGCTTCACGTAATGTGTCATGCATGTGTCATGCACATGCCTTGATTATTGTACTGTACAAGCTTCACATCAACATTGATTGTGGGTACCACTTGCCTCAAGAGCAGATGAAACTTGACCTCTATGAAGCTCACACCCTAACAAAAAAATATCAATTGAAATTGAACATTACATGTACATTGTACATTTACTTTACTGATTACGTTACATTAATTGAACCACTACAAGATTCACGCAGCTTTAGAAATACGAAAATTGTCCATTTTTGGCTGCTGCATATTTTTTCCCAAACCTCTTCACATTAAGGAGGCTTGAAAGGGTTTTTAACTGCATGTGTGCACATACTGTAACCTACACACGCCAAAACTAAGAAAAACACATCGGCTGAATGAATCAAATTTTTTTCAAAAGTAGAGCACACAACACACCGGCAGTGATACGGCGTAAAATCACCTGAACCGGAAATAAAACCTGCAGAAAAAATTTGTCTTTCTCTGGAAATTTTGCTCAGTGACCTATCTTGACTTTTTGCATGCACATATATCATTCACGATGGCACTTCAAATAAAAAAGTTCCAGGGAACGTTATAATATAATATTATGTAAACTATAAAAAGCCCTTTTTCAATACATGTATCTAGAGATAACTTTTTGTTATATTCTCTAACAAGTAGGTCACCAACTTAGATTTCCACATAATTTTCAAAAAGTGAAAAGAGGGCCTTTTTGTGGACCTGATGTGTTGCCATGGTAACCTATATCACGTCATAAGTGCCCTTAAAGTATTACCCAACATTAGAGTTGCAAAGATATTTATAGTTTGCAACACTATGAAATATCCTTCTTTGGTATAATACACTATAGCAATGAAAAACCATTTCAAGCCTCCTTAAAATACTATTTTATAATGGTAAATAATCATTTCATTATTTCCAAAATGACTCCTTAAAATACTATTTTATAATGGTAAATAATCATTTCATTATTTCCAAAATGACTCCTTAAAATACTATTTTATAATGGTAAGTAATCATTTCATTATTTCCAAAATAACTATTAGTTTTAAGGTGTTGTTACAAGGTGATGACGATTTTTAACACCTGGCCAGTTTTTAATCCATGTTACTCAAGACAACGTTTGACACAACTTTGTTGTGGCAATGGTATGTTAAATGAGATGATTTTTTCAATGCAATATTGCTTGCAACATTTGAGCCCAGGCTCCTGCTCGACAAATATGGCTGACACTGTTGACATGCCTGTTGACGTGACTTGATTTAGTTCTGCTTGGCGCATTCTGGGGCGATGTTACATTAATTTAAAAATCTACACCTGTGATGCAGGGGTTTCAATAAGCACCGATGGCCAACGAAAAGCGTCTGCTACTTCGCTCAAAGAAGTTGCCTACTTTTTCCTCTACAATGAATTAATTGAAGGATTCCTTCAAACCTAACACAATACTGCCATCTTCGAGCAAAACGGCTAATTTTTTTCCACATTTCCTTTCAATTTTTTGCCTAGACCAACCGTCACATTTTTTTACGCAATTCAATAATGTTCAGTTACATCAACAAACATATCAAGACGTTTTATGCAAAACAGGTTGTTATTGAGTAATCGTTGCATCAAGACTTGTTTTCCACTAAAACAGTATTAACTTTTCATTTAGTTTCATTGGTTAAGCCTTTTCGTTTGTTCAGATTAAAATGACCTATACTTATAATAATTGTTCTACAGAACTGATTTCTCATGTTCACGGCAGCTTGAAATTGGTAGTGAATGAGGACATAAAGTCCTCGGTACGCCATATACTGTTTAAATCATTAATTTTCCTTTTGAAATGTTTCCCAAAATATCTTAAAGTTTCTTTGCTGGAAATTATCAAAAGAATGCGCTTAATTGCAGCCACATAGTCGCTGATTTTAAGAAATTTTCCTTTATCTTTGTACTCAATTTAGTGCCCAGAACGCTGGAAATCGCATTTTAGGGCTTCCAGATTTAAAAAATTTCTGGGGGAGCCCCTAGACATGCATTCAGTCCGATCCCATTGAGCCGGTTGATCCTAAAAAGCCCTTGTAGGGAGCAGTCAACTAAAGCACATTTACATTTACATTTAGACGAAGGGAACGGCCCCCTGTTCATACAGTTGGCTACTAGACTTAAATCAGCTGCCTACTTCACATTTTATTGAAACCCCTGGGGGTGTTACATGCACAGAGTACTACAAATTCGGGCAACAATGATGCAGGTCTTTGAAAGCAATTCCAAAACCTGTAACATGTTACCACAACAAAATGTTGCATGAAAAATCGCGCCGTGCTCATTGTTACACGAGATAACTTGTAACGCAACAACGTTGCATTAAAAATTGGCTTGTGTAACATCACACGCACAATCAGGCCCTTGTATCGTATTTGGGCATGTGTTTCTAGCCGATTGAAATGAAAATCCCTCATGTAATTGGACATTTACCAGTGTTTTTCATGAATAAGCCTGTGGTTGAATGAAATTTATGAAGGGATATTTTCTCACATTTCCCTGATTGTTCAAATCATACACAGTCAAGTACAGGTAGTTACAGTACATGAAGCACTAATAATAAAAAATTATTATTACTATTATTATTATTACTATCATTATTATTATTATTATTATTGGGCCGCAAATAATTTTATTGGTTTTCAACTTAACTTTTCCTACAGTATTTTAGAAAATCCCTGGTAATTAACTCTCTGTATTCTTATTATTAAAGCACTCTCATGCCATGGTAGGCAAAAGTCAGAACAGTACCAGTAATGACAATTCTGCACACCCGAGTAGTTTAAAGTTGGATTCTCATACTCACTTTAAAACTTGTAGTCAAATCTACACGTTGATAAATCTTGTGTTTAGTGCATGTGACCAGGACCAACAATCTCAGACAACACTGAGCACATTTTCTCCCTTCCTCCATTCAATGGAGATTCTAAATGATTCAGACAGTATCAGCAGCCTCTATAAAGCTCAGTATTGGAGGGAGAAGGGAGGAAGGCTATTCTGTTTATGTACATGTACACGTAGTTCATGTTTTTGTGCTACATGTAGAACGTGAATTACCTTCTGGTCTAGGAAAGTGTTAGAACTATGTTTAAAATGACTAGCATTATAGGTACATGTAATATCAAGCTTAAGATCGGATGAGATCACTAAATAGGTAAATTGTATGCTCAGACAAAAAGAAAATAATTAATTTCAGTCCAATAGTAAACAAACCTTTTTGGTTACCAATGCTCCACTTGTAATTTTTTGCATCAGCTTCTCCACATGTTGATCAACGTCTAATACCTTCAATAATAATAATTATCATTTAGACTAACAGTCAATACCATTGACCTTTAAATAACAAATAATTTTATTTTCTAAATACCCTAGATGTGACTTCACATCTGTACATGTAGTTCAAGCTAGTTCAATACTACTTGTAGTAACATTAGTCACCTTGCCACCCGGAGGAAGATTTACGACCAAATAACTGGCTGGCTACCAATATGAAATCAAAGTCAATCACCACGACAAGGAGATGCTGTATCTTGTCATCAAGCAAAATACTAAACAATTCAAACAGCTCACTTCACTCAAACATTGTAAGGAAAGGGTTTTACTGGATAATACCCCACTACTCCAAAACACTTCAAAAAAAACAATGTGGCCACGCACAAACATGCAAACTATGGCTTTGTAGCTGTGCACCCGCCTACTGGGCTAACTTCAAACAATTGCAAAAAAATTCTGGGTATACCTTTTTCTTAAAGCATCAAAAAAGGTGAGGCATCCAATAGCAATGATCATCACTCATCCATGCAAGAGATAGAAGTACCATGAAAACTCACATAAACGTAAAGATGCGGAGCCATGTACAGTACTGTAGGTGCATACTGTAGTCAAACCTTGTCCCTGGCCTGACATAAGACAGACTCACACCAAAAAATTATTTGCAGGCTAGGACTGAGTAATTTGCAATTACTCCAAGGAAAAACACTACTGCTGACAAGAACATTGGTTTGTTCCGATTTGTGTAGTTGAGTTTTGTAATTTAATAACAACAATTTGTGTAGTTGAGCCTTGTTAGTAACATGGTGTTATGGGATACCCTTCATCTTAGCCATTCAGTAGCCTCTTTACAACAGCAAAGATTAATTTACAGTATTTGTTTAGTGAACAGGACGCACTTGGACTGCTGGTCCCACTCCTTCAGTCATTGTTTAGAATGATAACCTTCAAACCTTCACATCAGAAAATGCCACACACTTCACATAGCATAAAAAATAATAATCAACAATTAGACCTGTAGCCCACAAGGGCTACGGGTCAATAGCCCATGAGGCGAAACTGAATGTGATATTGACCCGTGGCCCTTGAGGGCGCAGGGTCTAATAATTATTAGACAATTATTATTGTCTTAGTATCACCCAACTAGTCGGATAGAAAAGGCAAAAATAAAGTTAACAAATGCAAGTTGAAGAACATTTATTTGGGAATAAAACGAAAGAAAGCATCACTACTCGAGGACTATTACCAATAGTCCTCTGGTAGCGTAGCCAATTGAAATGCACGATTTGCATTAGTCCACTAGTTGGGTGATACTAATGAAAAAGTAGCCAGAAGAAATTACAAATAATTATAATTGAATAACAAGAACAGAGTTCCTTTGGTGGTGACTCTGCTGGTGTTCCAGTAGAGTTCCACTCTTCCAGGTGGCGAAATGAGCAGAATTTCAAATTATACAAACATTATACGAAATTCTCTTCCATGTGACTCTATTTTTTTGCTCCACACCAGCTTCAAACCAACTGCCATTAATCACGCGCTTGTAGAATTGCCTTGTTCTAATCGTCCTTTTCTCTATATTGATTTTAACTCAAGTTTAACCAAAATTCTGCAAAAAGGGAAAGATTAGATTAAACTTAAATTTTAACCAGTTCCTTACTTTTTCTCCCATTTCCCTCATGGTATTGACAACCTCCGGTAAATCCTTTGCTATTATCTGCAGTAAATAATGGACATTGTTACGACAAAAACTATATAAAAGCCCAGAAATATTGGGAACAGATTCGATCAATTTCTCATAATGTACCTTCTCATGATTAGCCATGTCCTCCGCCATCTTTATTAAAGGCAGAACAAATTCTTATTGGCAGCGGTTTCCATTTCTGTTGTGTAAGTCAAAATACAACTGCCACAGGCAACCCAATCGCATTAATGAAGAAAACCGGATATACAAAAAGTAACGTTGGCGGTCATTTTGGCCTCCAATATTCATCTGTATCTACAATCTTGGACAGAATAAAATGGGAAAGAAATGCCCCCTTTTCCCTTAATCATAGATAAAGCCGCGCGAAGGCCATAACGCGCCATTTTCCCATCAAGAGCGCGAGGGGTGGTCTCAATCCTCCAATTAATCTGTCCAAGATTGTAGGTCTGGGGTTTCCTATAGTGAAAAAGTAAATACTTTGAACAAGAGCAAATGCAACGTAGATTTCATTATTTGATAATTATCAATGTGGCCAAACCTTAATACAAACAAGCCTTCTTCAGGTGCAACGAGAGTTCACATTGTCCAAGGTTACTTGCTTACAGAGCTCTCAAGTCTCACGAATTTCGATGCAATCTCAGGCTCTCCCGCTGACACGAGCATTTCTCACGCATTGGCACTATTCTGGTAGGTAACTCTACCTTTAAAGCTTTCAGAAGTGCTCTTGAATTCCGAATTCGTTCCTTCACTGGCACCGGTGGCTCAGTTGGTTGAGCACCGGGCTGCCATGTGGGAGGTCGTGAGTTCGACTCCGGCCGGACCAACACTCTTGGTCTTTAAATAATTGAGCAGAAAGTGCGCTAATGGTTAGACTTTCAAGTCTTCTCGGATAAAGACGATAAACCTGAGGTCCCCTCTCACAAATGACTTCCATGTTCATTAGTTCCCTGTGGGACCTTAAGAACCCACACACTATTCGGCTGTCCTCTGTTTGTATATGGGTGGGTGGGTATAGCAGGTCCACATCAGCTGAATAGCTGCCAAAAAACTTCAACCTGCTCAAACAAATAAATAACAAACAAACTAAACTTCGGTCAATGTTCAATCTGTTTGTGTGCGATCAATTTTCTTGTTTCTTCAGGACTTTCACCCGTTAATATATCAGGTATAGGCCGATATTTTATCTCAGGCTTACCATAATAACATGGGCTCTCTTAGCAAGCAGCATGAAAAAAAAAAACAAAATGGCGGACTCGACGGCTCATTTCCAGCGATTTGAGAAGTGCAAATTTCAAACTTTTTTTATGCCCCTGGACCCCCCTAGAATTCTTTGGCGTATCCGGCACAAGAAACGCAGTACACTTGTACCTTTGGGAGTGGTCCATGGAAGTGGTCCATGGGGTGGTCCATGGACCGGCTTCACAAAGGTGGTCCATGGACCAGCGGTCTATGTTCAGTGTACGTCCCTAATCCTGCGTGTTTCTCCTCGTTTTAAGCAAGTTCTATTTAATTTCGCATTATGTGGTTTATCACGTTATTCTCAACATTGGTGTTGCAAAGGAAATTCACAGGAGGTGATGATTAGTGTATCACCTAAAAAACAGTGTTTGATAATTGAAGTGAGGTCTCCACTTAAGGCCAAACGCAAAAAAATTAAGTACGGAACTGTTTAAGGATTGTTATTGACTAAACTTTTTGGAATTTTACAAAAAAAAGTTCTAAGTGTATGAAAATGACGAGATATGAACTTGTCGGCGCCACTGTTAGAGTTGGTTTGACGCCCATTTGAAAGGAAAAAACTCGTTTATTGATTAAGAGAATTGACTGACATATTTACCTTCAACAACTATTACTTCCCGTTCAGTGATAGAAAGTCGTATTCCCAAACCTCCTCATTTCAGAATAAACACAAAAGAAAAAACAGCAGAGCTTGGACTCCGCTTCTTAATTGTCTTTCATTAAAGTATTAATTAAGTTCAAATAAATGTGACTATTTCACCACTTTTATGATTGCTAACGCAGGGCCGTAGCCAGTATGTGGCAAACCGAGGCACTTACCCCAGTAATTTTTTCGTTTTTTTCATTTTTTATAGAGCGTGATTCCAGTGTTGTCTTTAAAATGTAACTTTCTAAGCAAGGACCCACCTAACAAAACACCTAAAATACCTAAGAAGTGAATTTAACCATGGACATTGCCTCAGTCATTTTTTTTTCTGGCTACGGCCCTGTAAACCCATTAATAATAAGAAATAACCTCTATTTCTGTTTTTACAACAAATACCTGCTATTTATATTACAGATTCGTCTTTCTGGTAAACTCTCGTCATTTTATCCGTAGTTGTGCTTAACTATAACTGGACTAACTGTTTATGCATCCCTCGGATACGCCCGTATAGTGCATAAATGGCGGCAAAAAAGCCTTGCTCTCAGGCAACATTTCTAGTGCATGCAAACGAGCCTAGTGAGTCTAATTAGCACATAAACAAAAAAATATTTTTTTGGCCGATATTTATGCATTTGGTCTTTAGGCGTCTTGTTTATAGCCTCAGTACATACATGTACAGTCAGCATTTCAAATGATGAAAAATCACTCTCTCCTTTTTTGAAAAAAAAAAAAGATCTGCGGCTGAAACCTCAGGATTTCGAGGTCAAAATTGAAAAAGTAGTTGTATTCTCGGTTTTCACATGACGTCACGACCGCCATGTTGGTGCCCCTAAACAAAGAAAATGCGGCCATGTTGGTGCCCCGACCAAATTCTCCGGGAATTTAACTCTATTATTATGCAAACGCTTCCTTTTGTTTTCTTTGAAAAACATGGCTGTTGATCACGTGAGTGAAACCAGCAACAGTTAAACTGAACAGTGTCGGGATCAATTATCGACATTATAATCGTGCACCGCGTTCATTAGTTAGTAGAAAATTGTTTTTCTAACAGTTTTGATTCTTTTTTGTTTGCTTATGATTAAGCTTGGAAAAAAAAACGACTGACTTAAATATAGAAGGATTTTATACAGTATGCTTAAAACATTGCCAGATTTAGTCAAATTAATTGTCTTTTTAAACTGGTGTTTGGCCGATGGATTTCTGACATTTTATTTACCGTAACGCTCCCCGCAGACTGAAATGATATTACAGTCGATTCCCTTAAGTTTGAATTCTTCAGTCAGAGGAACGAAACTTCCTTTGCCCTGTGACCTGGAGTTGTTAGGGGTAAAACTGATACAAGTCAGGATATGAAGGAAATATACTCGAAAGGAAAGACACTCACTTCTAATTACCAAACCATTAGGTGAAAGTTTTTTTTTGTAAAAATGACAGTGTACTTTGCAACCTATTGAAAGATAAGCTTACTACCTTGAAACGACTGAAATAAAAAAGGTCAAAAAAGTCAGTTCACACCGTTATTCTTTTCAAGAAAAAAATCGCCTTGACTGACTGGAAATTACTGAGTCCCTTTTTCCTAACTCACACCTGACAATACTAAGTCATAATCGATCCATCAATTAAGGAACAAATGTAATTAAAAAGTAAGGAAAACTATCTGATTGCTTTTAACCCAATACGTCTTTACTTTGAGGCAGGTGTTGTCAAGGCTAACTACTGACGCGAAGTCGTTTTAGGTCCAACTATGCTTGAAAAAACCGACCGGCGCATATTATGTTTTAAGGTAATTCCTTAGTATTGCATTGCGCATCCCTACTGCGCACGATTTTCGCGTCATTAGCGTGCGCACATGAGCACGTGCGCATACAAAACGTAAGAGATTTCACTCAAACTAAACCCGATAGCGAAATAAATGCTCCTTTTATCTCAAACGAGCACGGTGAGCCCCGATTTTTTTTTTCAGGTATTTGCTAGAAACAGTCTAATAAAAAACATATTTGAAGAAGAAAAAAAGTTTGATAGTAGAACATGAATTTTTTTTGGAAAACAGTTCCGTACTGGGTGTATTTTACCCAAGGCGAGGACTTCAAGCTAACCACGGAACTGTCCCAAAAAGCGCACTACTCCCACAACCAGGGAATCAAAGTCGGCGTAAATGAAGCATTACTGCTTATGTCAATAAAAGAAGCTTAATTTTCAACATAAAATTTTGTGTCTTTGAAGTAACCAACATGCAGGAGTACCCAACGGAGCCGCTCTGCAAAATACCCGCTCTACAGGGCAGAATTGCGCTGGCTGGGAAATTGAAGATTCGCTACTGAACTTGCTGGAAAGTCTTTATTACGATGGCCCAGGAGGGTCACAATCCAGTTATAATTTTTCACAGTCCAGTTTTAATTTTCACAGTCCAGTTTTAATTTTTCACAGTCCAGTTTTAATTTTTCACAGTCCAGTTTTAATTTTTCACAGTCCAGTTTTAATTTTGTGATTCGTCACCAGCACTCTCACAGGTCACAGGTTACAGGTCATTGTTTACCAATACAGAAAGTATCCTAATTAGCCTAATTAGACCTAAGGTTAGCTTTTATGAATGTTTAGGATACTTTCTGTATTGGTAAACAATGACCTGTAACCCGTGACCTGTGAGAGTGCTGGTGACGAGTCACAAAATTAAAACTGGACTGTGAATAAAATTAAAACTGGACTGTGAAAAATTAAAACTGGACTGTGAAAAATTAAAACTGGACTGTGAAAATTAAAATTGGACTGTGAAAATTAAAACTGGACTGTGACCCTCCTGGGCCATCGTACTTTATGAACACCACGCTTGCTGGGAAATTACGTTGCAACGCGGGTTCTGGCTAGATAAAAAAAATCTCTTGTTTGTAGAGTTTGTTTTTCTCGTGGCAAACGTACTATAAAAAATATATCTATCTTCGCACTGTTGAATAATTCCTCATTTTCCAGGGATAGTAGAGCGAGCGAAACATGCAATTAATTGAGTGTGAAAATCAAGCCACGCGAGAAAGGCGAAACGCGATCTCGCGCAAATACCTTCGAAATCGCCCTAATTGAGTATTTTGCCAGTACAGTATTTTGTGCTATCCATGGTGCTAATTATTGCTTGGGGTGTGCCAATGTTAAGTTATGCAATAAAGCAAGGCATATCATGCCGTGAATTCCTGCGAAATAGTTTCAACACACTGATTTGAGCGCATAGCACCGCTGACGGTCTCGTATTGTTTGCCTAAACGTCTTGTTTGCCCGATTTCGCTTTCGGTTTACATTAATCTTATGGTAGCTTGGAAGAAACCTCCTGCTTGTTTGGTTCGATTGTTGGGTTTTTTGTCTAGTTAGCGTACTGGCCACTGATTGATCCGTATCTGTGAAGTCAACCAAAAGTTAAGGTAAGCAAAATGTTGCGTTTTTTGTCTGATATAGTCAGTTTAGGAAACCCCTCTGGAAATGTTTTTTCCAAACAGTTCTCTGCCAATAGAAGACGCATAGTCTTTCCGTTGAATAATGCACAACATTAGCAGAACATATTCAAATCTTATTTCATATGTCCAGTCTGTATGTTTGTAATTAGGTAAGCTGGAATTTTCCGTTGGAACTATTTGACAATGATTTCTATTTTAATATACTGAACATTTCTCATATAGCCTTAGGTTTTGCTTCACAGAGGACAAGAAGCTAAAAAAAAATTGTTACGTTGTTTTAGGGGAAGAAATCCAAAACTAAGGTTTGTTTAAATGCACTCTCCTTTTAGATCCTGTAGATCGGGGCGGCGGGAAACGTCGTTCAATTGCGGTCATTTTGAAGGCGTTGAGCAACTGGCCAGATATCTTTTTGATCTTTGAAGATCGCAAACGGTAAGAGAATTTTATGTTTGTTCTTCTTACGCGTACTAGACCGAATTTTTCATCGAAATCGAGAGTCCATTTTCATTGTTACATAAGGCTAGAGCAACTTTTCGCCTTGAAATGTGGCATTTCAACGCTCACTGAGGTGGACTGTGCCGTGAATTGTATTTGAGATCGCCACGTAGCTATGTAGCTGAACTGAGGGATAAAGAGCGATTGTTCGTTTACCCTAATTTCATCTTAAGTTTGTTTATGATCAGTTGTAATGGAGTGAACCTTATTACAAGTTTGTCCCTCTGATCTCGGGAATTTTGGAATTTAGTTTTCGGTTTTCTTTCTTATGTTTTCTGATCCGGGTCGGTTCGAGTTGATCCGTCGTGGACTGCATGGCGGCCCGAGTCAGTTGATCCGGTCCGACTTTTGTATCTGCCTCTGCAAAAGGCCAACGAGGGCTCTTTTCATGCAATGTCACGTTTTTTAAACGTTTCCGTTTATGACTTTGCGAATCTGCCACACTGATTGTTTATTGTTCCGAGCGCTCTAGATCTGGATATGATCTTTCACTGATCTTACATCCCAACTAAAGACAGACTGTAAAGAAAATTTGTACTTTGCAGTTGGTCAAAATGAGCGATCTTTCTCTCAACCTTACTCTGAGTAAAAGAAATATTCCTCTACAACGTAACAGATTATTAACAAAAAAACAGTTCAATAGTTTGTCCAGTTTTTGCCTTTTGTCGGCAGTGTTTTTGAAAAAATTCTTCATGCGGAACTTTGTGAAGACGCGACAGACCATCCCGCGGCATTTCAGCGTTGGTGAGGACAGAATCTTTGTCAAAATAAAGAAGTCTTACGCTATTGCGAATAGGGCCAAAAAAGTAAATTAACGATCTTAATATCCTAACGTAACCAAAACCTTGAAAACATTGCTTACGCTGGCCCAAATGGCCCGGAGATGTTGCCTCAGTGCATTTTTCTTTTAATTGTTACGGTCAGAAATCAGTGAAAGATCATATCCAGAGCGCTCGGAACAATAAACAATCAGCAGGGGCACCCAACGAATCTGTTCCTCACATTATCTGTTCCCCAGATAATCTTGCTGGCTGGCAAAAATACGGGTGTTTCGATGGGCTGGCTGGGAAATTTATTTTTGATAGAGGTTTTGCCTGGGAATTACTGACTTTTTCTAGCATTTCAACCCGAGCTGGCTGTAGAAACTCTGAAGACTGAGGGCGACTAAAAAAAAAAGGAACCCTTCCCTCTCCCAGAGAGTAGTCACAAACATACGACGGCTGGTCAGAGTGATTGTGCTTGCGGAAAAAACCTGTTTTGTCCCGGTTTGTCGCTTTTGTTCGGTCGTTTTGGATCGAGGGATTTGACAGCGCGCGGAAATCCTGGCTGGGAAATAAATTTGATCAGCTGGATGGGAAACCAACCAATTTTATCTAGCTGGCTGGAAAATTTCTTGTGTGTCTTGCTGGGAAAAAGGAACAGATAATATTTTCCCAGCAACACTGAAAAACACCTGAAAATACCTTAATAACATTTATTTTCATTACCTGGGGTATAATAAGACATTTTACAACAAATTGGTCGTTGGGTGCCCCTGAATCAGTGTGGCAGATCCGCAAAGTCATAAACGGAAACGTTTAAAAAACGTGACATTGCATGAAAAGAGCCCTCGTTGGCCTTTTGCAGAGGCAGATACAAAAGTCGGACCGGATCAACTGACTCGGGCCGCCATGCAGTCCACAACGGATCAACTCGAACCGACCCGGATCAGAAAACATAAGAAAGAAAACCGAAAACTAAATTCCAAAATTCCCGAGATCAGAGGGACAAACTTGTAATATGGTTCACTCCATTACAACTGATCTTAAACAAACTTTAGATGAAATTAGGGTAAACGACCATGGCTTTTTCTGTGAAACTTTGTACCAGCTCTGGTGTGAAACTTTTGCGGTGATTGTCTGACCACATACGACCATGGCTTTTGCTGTGAAACTTTGCACCAGTTCTGGTGTGAAACTTTTGCGGCGATTGTCTGACCATATGCGACCATGGCTGACTGGCATTCTTGGCATGTTATTACCTTCTCATTGTTATTTCTCGCGAAAGAGATTAATTGACTGTGCATTCTTGGCATGCGATTACCGCCCCATCGTCAGCATCGTTACATTTCGAGAAAAGGTTTAATTGACTGTGGATTCTTGGCACGGATTACCTCCTCATCGTTACTTTTCGCCGCGAAAAAGATTAATTGACTGTGCATTCTTGCCATGCGATTACCGCCCCATCGTCAGCATCGTTACGTTTCGCGAAAAGAGAAAGAAAGAAAGAAAGATCTGATCTGCTAATCGCCCTTTCTCGCAGTCGGAGACTGAATTACTAAGGGCGCAGCTCAACGAGGTCGGGCCGAAGGAGCTGTGCTGCCGGCTAGGCGCTCGGCCCCTGAACACGACCCATGTTTGACCTCGGAGCACAGCACCACAGCCTGATGGAATAGGCCAGGAGTCGATTTTGAGGAGGGAGGAAAACCGGAGTACCCGGAGAAAAACCCTCGGAGTCAGATTGAGATCGACTGAAACTCAACCCACATACGACCCGAGGCCAGAGTTGAACCTGGGTCACAGAGGTGGGAGGCACGGTTGATGACCAAAAGGAGAGAGGGAATGGTTTCCATTTGATTGAAACAGCAAGATTACTTTTCGCGTGAACGTCCTTAAATGCCGAATTGTTATAGTGCAACACCATTGGAAAAAGAAACTATACTAACATTTTGCCTCTGTGTTCATTGCGTTGTTATTTGTTTACGTGTCATCTTGATCGCCCTGCAACTACTTCCCAAGTTTACATTTTAGCGAAGACCTCTCTTTCGAGAAACTGTAAGTACAGATTATTATTATTATTATTATTATTATTATTATTATTATTATTATTATTTATTACTATTAATTTTCATTTATTATGTAATTATTTATTACTATTGATGTTGAAACCTTGCTGGCTGGCTCATAATGTACGCCACCGCTGGCTGGCAAACGTTATGCGGTGGCTGGCAATATGTGTCATTTCGCATTTTAAAATATGATGGCTGGTTAAAAGCCGTCTCACACGATGGCTGGCTGGGAGTTTTATTTCCTGAAACTCTTGCTCGCTGGCAGTGAAGACCGGGTATTTTTTTTCCCAGGAACGTTAAATATTAACGAAGATTGACGTAGAAACATTGTAATAGTTGCTGCAACATGATATGAACAATTTTGTCAAAATGGTCGTTGGGTACTCCTGTAACCAAGACTTAATTCTGTATGAAGGTGATTCGAATTTTTAACGCGAAAACAGTAAAAATACCCCATTTTACGAGCCTGCTGACGCGTAAACAAGCACGGTGACCCAATTTTTTTATTGCATTTTTTTAATGTTCATATCATGAATGTTAATTATGCCAAGTTTCCAAAGAAGTTTGAACAATTGAACAATTTCAAGGGAATTACCTTAAAGGCTGGAATGATGCTGTTAGCCTAGTCTCTCTTCTTTTCTAGGGTTGACAGATGATCTCGTGAACTAACGCCCAAAGCAGCTCCGAAGAGGCGAAAAACATTGATGCCGAAAATTTTTTCCATCAAAGTCTGCGCATGCGGACTAGGCTTAACTCATTTCCGAAGTCAACAAAACCAGTCAATAAAAAGCCAACCCAGCTGCCACCCATATTTTTTAAGCGAAGGATAATTTAGATTGCAGGTTGCGATCGACAACAGAAAGAGCTTCGAAGGAAAATAGGTTGTCGGTAACTAAATCCTTTTTGGGTTTATTTTCCTATTCTGTTGCGTTGCTAGTGGGAACAAGGCAATTAATACTTGCGCCTGCGGTATTTACCAGAAATCCCCTTTGCAATCGGCTTCTGGTCGAAGATGGGACTCATAGCTAGTAGGGGCATTGAATACGAAGACAGTTATCGTTCCTTCTCAGAGAGAGAACGCCAACTTCTTTCATCTCTCTTTGAAAAGTTAGCCACAACGAATGAGCATGGTGTTTTGAATGTGGAGATCGGACCTTTCCGGGTGAGTTGCAATTTTACGCCAGTTGAATGTAAACAAACAGCAAGACACAGCTTGCAAATTAAGCAAGTACATAATTGTGCACAGAATTATGATTTATTTCTTTCTCAATCAGCTCACGAGGAATATACTATATATAAGGATTGTAAACATTATTTGAGGAAAAAAGAGACGTTTAATTTCTTTGCGATGTTCGGTGTTCTGCATATACTGTTTCGAAATATCTGCAGAATCTAACACTTAGAAGGCGATACACGCTTCCTATAGACCAGCTGTCCTTTATTGTGTTTTATGTACTTTTCGCAAGTAATATTTTTGAGACAATATTATTTTTTTTCCTGTTAACTTCGGGGCTGGACAATCTGCGAGCCAGCGAGTCATGCGAATCTCGCATGGCTCGGGATACTTTTCCATTGTTTCGTAAACTTTTCTTATTTCTTTGATGTAAAAACAATCGATCAATTTCA
>NC_090869.1:38496615-38506615 GCF_036669935.1 Montipora foliosa
CTAGACAATTTAAGGAATTGTCAATTGTTACTTTATACATATAGACCCCTAAAAAATTCAAGTGGCCTCAACAGGATTCAAACCCAGGACCTCTGCGATGCTGGTGTAATGCTCTACTAACTAAGGGCGCGTTCGATTGACTGTATTCCGGAATGGGAATACATGGAATATAAGTTAGAAATCCTTCGTTTTTGCAGAGATTCACATTAATATTGTCAAACATCTGCTGAAATGCTATTTTAAACATAGCTTTATTATCTTTGTTGCTGCAAAATAAGTGTTTTAAATCATCACTCCACGTATTCTTATTCCGGAATAGGGTCAACTGAATGCACCATAAAGCTGCATGTCTGAAGCCACTCAGTTGATAAAATGACAGTGAAACTTTAAAAAGATGACTTGTGAGCATTAAAAAAAATTGAACATTTCACTCATAAGGTACATGTACAAATAAACTCTGAAGATTTCACTTTCACCTTCTTATTCCCATTATTTCTATTTGCAAGGGGCTTCAGTCTTAGATTGGTACAATTGTACATCTCCAAATTTAATAGTGTGTCTCGATACCTCCTTCTTCGGGGTGCAGGGAATTGGCGCAGTACTAGTGGTGAGAGTACTCGCCCCCCACCAGTGTGACCCGGGTTCGATTCCCAGACTTGCCGTCATGTGGGTTGAGTTTGTCGGTTCTCTACTCTGCAGTGTCAGTGACACTGTCAGTGTCCCCAATAAGTTCTCCAGCGCTAGAACGACTAGACACTTATTACATAAATAAAGTTCCTTTCCTTTCCTTTCTGTCCCTAATGAAGAATCCTGCCCCAGTCAGGATATAAATGTCACGTCTATGACTTGGAAATTGAGTCGGTAGGTGTATAAGAAGTCAATTTGTCCCTACAGTGATGGATTAATACACCACTGGTACTGTGCTCAGTATTTTTCAGTGAACGGTCAATTAAACACACAAGAAAGCAAACATTTTCTCAATCTTTTTATCTACACTAATCAGTGATAAGTGTTTTTTAGACTTACTAGGTTTTGCTTAATTTAACCCAATTCACCATGCACTAACTCTGTTTAAAACAACTCACACCTTTTAATATTATTATTACATGTAGCAACAGATGTAGGTTTACTTTTCAATTTTTTTTAATCATTTCAGATCACACATCATGATCCCATGCAAATTTGAGGCAGATTTCAACAAAATTGATCCTTTGTTAGATGTTCCATCCATTGTGCTTATAAATCACCACTTACCAGCATCACTGCAGCATCGATGGAGACTTCTGTTCTCGACTCGTGTTCATGGAGAGAGTTTCAGTTCTTTCATTCACCAAATTATGAACCAAGGACCTGTGGTAATTGTGGTGCAAGACACCGGTGGACACATTTTTGGAGGCTTTGCTTCCATTAGTTGGACAATCAAGTCCCATTTTGTTGGTAAGAAATTGGCCTTACGCTGTAGGGGTACACAGGGGGATCTGAATTTCCAATTTCAGGGCCCATTAATCCCAGTTTGAGGCCATGGAAAAAATTGGCTAGAACTGCTTAGGTGATCCTACCAATCAACAGAAGCTACATACTTCCTTGGAAAGATTAATAATTTAAAATTATTATCATTCAATATATTTTTTCCTTCCTTTTCATTGGCCGAGAGCCCACCACATGACCTGAAAATATCTGCCTGCAAATAAGTGTTTTGCTGCAAATAACATTCTCCTCATGCGTAATTGAAACCACACTCTTGTGTGAAAATGGCAGTTTGCTTTCCTGAGCTTCAGGAAGTGATTTAATTGTTGGGAATTGTGGAAAACAAACTCAGCCATCGAATGATAAAACAATTATTGTACTTGGTTATCACAAAATATTGTGATTTGTCAGTGTCTCGCAGATCAATAATTATTTGCCTGCCTTTGGCTTTGGGAAATAATAATTAATGATCTGCTCGCCACTGACAAATCATGATATTTTGCTCAACCTCCCCCAACAAGTGTTAGATAGTGTAGTATGTGGTTTGAAATAAGTCTTCCTTACCACCCAACCTTTTTGTGCAGAGGTGCCTCTTTGCTGCCCCACCCATATCACTTTGATTCCCCACCCACACAACCAATCTCCCCCTTTACCAAGTGCCACAAAGTAACAGGAAATGTTAGACACCGCACACCGGTGGCTCGGTTGAGCACCAGCCTGCCATGCGGGAGGTCGTGACTTCAACTCCGGCCGGACCAACACTCAGGTTCTTTAAATAACTGAGCAGAAAGTGCTGTCTTAAAGTTTGTAATTACATCCGCAAATGGTTAGACTTTCAAGTCTTCTCGGATAAGGCCTATAAACCGTAGGCCGGGTCTCACAAATATCTTCCATGTGTCATTAGTTCCCTGTGGGACCTTAAAGAACCTAAGTATATACACTCTATTCGAGAAGAGTAAGGGATGAAGTTCCTGGTGTTGTGGCTGTCCTCTGTGATTATATGGGTGGGTGGGTATAGCAGGTCCACATCAGCTGAATAGCTGCCAAAACTTCAACGTGCTCAAACAAATAAATAACAAACAAACAAACAAGTTACCAGCTCCCGTCACATACAATTATGGCCTTTGCATTAGAAGGTTCTAATGAGGGTGGGATGTTACAAGTGACAAAACATACAACATTAAGCGGGAAGATTTTTGTAGCTCTTGCAAGGAGCCAAATATTTTATCTTTTTTGGAGCATTAGTTGTCACCAAATCCATCCTTTATCATAATTATGGTCTCATCTCAACAAATTATTTGTTGATGTTGATGACGATGCATATGTCATGATTGATCCTTTTATGACCAAAAGTGTACAATCACTAACAGTGCTGTAATCCATGATTTTCATAGCCCTAAGGAAATATCTACACTTTAATTTCCTAATTTTCTTATTCAGGTGACAGCCATTGTTTCTTATTCAGCATCAAGCCAACCATGGGTGTGTACCAACCAACTGGTTACAATGAAAATTACATGTATCTTAATACGGGCATGCAGACTATGCCCAACGGACTGGTAAGTAATGCTACCAGTAAACAAGGCTTTTATACGTCTTTCCTGAGGATAAACACAGTGCTCTGCTCGAGAAAGCCCTTGCCAGCCGGCCAGGACAAGTACTGTAGATCTCGTGCTGAGGCTAACAACTTTCTCGGGGTGCTTTCAATTGACCGTATTCCGGACTGGGAATGCATTGAATACACGTTAGAAATCTTTCGTTTTTACGGAGATTCACCTGCTAAAATGCTATTTTAAACATATTTATTATTTATTATCCTCGTTGCTTCAAAACGCCAGACATACCGTTTTAAATCATCATTCCACGTATTCTTATTCAGGAATAGGGTCAATCGAATGCACCAACTAAATTAATCAAAGGATTCAAAAGTTCAAAAGATGTCTAGAGACCAAAAATACACAGTATTTTTCTGTTTTTTCTCCGTAATGAGTGAACCCACGCAAACGAAGAGACAGCTCAGGCAATTGGATCAAACATATAAAACAAGCAGCGGCTATAAACATAAACATTTGTTGTTGTTGTTGATAAAGCGCATTTTACTTTTGACTTGACGTTTCGTATCCTTCAATATACATCTTCAGAAGTGACGGTTGAACCATTTACTATCCATGGTTGAACAAATAGCCCATTTCCGAGTTGCTGCATGCCTCAGTTTCAAATCGAGACCACCATTCAAATGGAAATGAGTTGCGTATTCTTATGCAAATCAAACTCATTTCCCTAATTCGCCCTTGTCACACGGCGGCCATATTGTCCCGGGAGACCAAAAAATCTTTTTTTACCACGCCAAGCCTCGCAGTGGAGACCATGGGGGTTAGGCAGCAACTCGGAAATGGCCTATTCAAATATGATATATATAAAATTATGAAGACTGGTAACTAGAAAGAATAAGATAAAAATAGTAAGATAAATAGCAGTGAAAACTGACCGTTTGATAAAGCCACATCAAAGGAGTAACTGAACCCTTGACACGTGGCCTCAAAAAACACGATGTCACGGTTGTAAACAAGCCATTTACCACTCTACAACAACAGTTCCCAGCTCCGATATTCCGACCATCGATGGAATCGCAGACCAACGTCGTGTATAAAATTCCCTGTGCAAATTGTTCGTGGAGTTATATTGGGGAAGCTGGCAGAGCTTTTAATACCCGAAAAAAAGAACATTTGAAAAACACCAAAACTGCGGCCAAAGGTTCTAGAATTGCTAATCACGCCTGGTCCAACAACCACGCCATTGATTTTGAAAACGCGGCAATTATTGACAAAGGCACTTTTCGAACCAGAAGTGGCATACCAGAGTGACACCTAACGCAGATAACAATAGGCCAGTTTCGTATTCTAACGGTTGGACTGGATCTAGCATGAAGTGGAGGCTAATGCGGGCAAATCTTAATTTGCCCGCATTAGCCTCCATTCCATGCTAGATCCAGTCCAGCCATGAGAATTTGAAAATGGTGTATTCTTGCCCGTTACCTGGGCAATATAACATTATTTTTAACAAACATTCGTAACCATTTACATTTTTATTATTTCGCAAGTCACGCTTTTTATTCAAATTTTCTCATCGCTTTCTTATCATTCATTTTACCCGTCGAAGAGTGCAGTTCGGGTAGTCAAAAGCTCGTAGTTTTTAATCATTTTAGCTAGAGATTATGTTTTTGATTAAGTTTAAATGGCCAAGGAGCAAGAATATTTAAAAGGGATCAAAGGTCTCTTCCCCAGTGGGCAAGTTAGAATATTCAAGTCATCTTTCTCGCAAAACAAGCTCTTTTTTTAAAAATAAAGATGGGGTCTATCTGAATTTTCCTGCAAAAACTACGAAGAAATCAAGGAACCAGAGTGTAACGCCAATTTTCGTCATTTTATTGCTGGCCGAAGTTCTAGATTTACATCCAAATTCTTTGATTGCACTCACGTGATAAGACGGCCATGTTGTTGCCAAAACAATAGAAAAGAATTCTTCCGATTCATTCATTTAACGATGCCAAAAGTCGCAGCCTTTGACGAGCTTCAGTGAAACGACGCATAGGCATTGTTTTCGCCGATTCTCTTTATGTCCCAGGAGAAATTGCAAACAATGATTGTGCAAACTAATTTTTTTTTTTTTTTTGGCGGGGGGGGGGGGGGAAGGAGTAAAAGAGGTGTATTATGGGATTTGTGCTAGTAGACAATAGGACATTTCCGAGTTCATGCCTGCCTCCTCTTCAGAGGGAGTCTAAATGCGAAGTTTTTTTTAAAATGAAAATTAGTTCTCGTCCATATGTAAATAGAACTAATTGCCATCGCAAAAGCTTAGCACTCGGAAATGGCCTATTCTCATCCTGCACAGCCCATTATTTGACAAATGGAAAGCCTGACTTAGTTTGATGCTTTTCTTGTTTGAAGAAAATTAAATGTGACGTACAACGCTGCGATTGGATAAGCCTGAATTCTTGAATCGTAATTCTGTAGGTTACTTTCATTATTTTTCGAACCGGAGTAGCACCAAAGCGTGCCTGATTTTCCACCTGGTTGCAGTTTCTACCTAAATCAGTCTACCTTTAATGGTAAGCCGTTCTGGTCGAACCTACTGACTGTCATTTCTTTACTAAACAGGGTATGGGTGGACAATTCGACTACTTTGGACTTTGGTTAGATGATGAATTTGGTACAGGGCACAGTCGTGGTCAGCCATCCTGCACAACGTATGGCAGTCCACCACTTGCAGCAGAAGAAGAATTCAACATCAACCGGTTGGAGGCCTGGGGTGTCGGTGTACCGCCGGAGGATGAGGTGAGGGAAGATTACGCGATACATCTACCTTGCGGCCGTTAGAGGAGACGAATACCAGCAGAAGGCATCTTATATAGGGTATATTACACGGTGGCGAGAAGATATGTATTTTATGTTCCAGTGGCAAGAACAATATCTCAGGAGTGAGACGAACGAGTGAGATATTATTCTTGCCACGAGAACATAAAATTCATATCTTCGAGCTAACGTGTAATTTCCGTTTTGTTATATAGACAGGAGTGTTTTTCTTTCTAATACCGAGCACTAACTTTATCGTAAATTCTTGCAGCTCGGCGGCAGGATTTTTCTTCAATCGTCGCATTTCTCCTTTACTTCCAAGGAACTCATTGAATAATTTTAAGTTGTATGAAGTTTTATTCTTCGTGTTAACATTTTCTTGTTTCTCAGAGATTTTACGATTTTGCGTCAGCTTCAGAGAACTTCACGAATCTATCGCTCGCCATTTTTCACTGACTGTTTGCACAAACGTCATCAATATCCTCACTACGGGCCCTGAGGATATGCAAAATACGCCATTCGGGTCCCGGATGTAGTTTCGTATTAGCCCATTTTCCGAGTTGCTGCATGCTTCAGTTTCCAAGCGAGTCCTGGTGCACAACCATTCTATTGGAAACGAGTTGCGTATTCTTATGCAAACTCATTTCCCTTTCATTAGTTGACGCACTTCGAAACCGAGACAAACAGCAACTCGGAAATGGTCTAATTATGAGTGGCGTTTTTTCTAGTAAAACACTTCTGTCTATACAATTAAAAAATATATATTAGCTTTATAACCTCTTTCCCCCCCCCCCCCTCCCCCTAAAAAAACCTCAGTAATCTGGAGCGGCTAGTTTGTTTTCAGTGCTTCCTTTAACAGCTTTTAAGGATGCAATGTAATTGCCTTGCTACCAAAAACGAAAAGGAAAACTAAACAACGTAATGAATGTCATAAGCTACAAAGAATAGATGCTAGGCCGCTTTTCACAGCCCTTTTCTGTTTATAAATTCCTTGGGACGTTAACGAACCCAACCCGTCGCTAAGAATACTGCTCAAAGATCCCGAGGTTCCCATTATGGCCTGGCAGGGATTTCTGAAAAAGGCTTATGGTTTACGGGGTCAAGGGGGCATTGCTGGGTGCTGTAGATGTAGACGTAGATACCACGACACAAAATGATCGCCAGCTTTACCCTGAAACAAAAAAGAGACTTTAAGAATTCGGAAGGGGGTATATTAAGAGAGAAACAAGAGTAAAACAACGAGAGGGTCCTGAGCCTGCGGTAAGAATAGACTGAGGTTTTGCATTTCTGCGGCTGCTGGCGGCTGCAAAATTCCGATCGGTTACTGAAAAATAGGCTTTGTTTGCGTTGTGAATGGATCACAACTGCTAACTGGCGGCTGACTGACTAAGCTTATCGCTTGAACTCGTCACAGCCTCAATTGGTGGTTGTTATCATTTAGCGTGAATTTCCCTCCCCTTTTCTGCCTTTTTGGTGTGGACGGCATTTCTCAATTTTTTTTACTTCGCTGCCGGTGAAAATGAAAATCCGCGGGAAGCTGGTTACTCAAAGACGACTGAGCGCGCTTATTTCTGATTCACGTAGATATTGGCAGGTTACATAATTTAATTGCATGAAGACGAGAATGCAAAAACGTAGGTGTTCCGCACTCCTCTCTTCCACTTTTTTGTTCTCGGTTTTTTTCCATTCCCCTCCTCCTCAACAAAGCCTGAAATGCTGGCTGCAAATCTTGATGTGTATTCTCGGATGTCATCTCTTGCAAGATTTTATACATCGTGACAAATTTCTTTTCTTGCATTTGATGAAAAAGTCTACGCTACCCAAGCTTCTCAGTGAAGCAAATTACTCACATTCTTGTCGTAACCAGCAGACATTTAGATGCCTTGCAGAAAACCCTATCTAACGGTTTTCCCACACCAGGGCGCATTATAATTATCCCGTTCCCATCATAATTATCCCGTTTCCATTACAATTATCCCGTTTCCATTGATCATTATTATCCCGTTCATCGTTAAGGCTTTGACTCGACTCTTGACAAATTACTGCATTTTACTATTTCAGTGCCCCCTCTCTACCTAAACGCGTAAATTATAAACGAAACCCCCTCAGTTGACTAATTATGACTCTGTAACTTACGGCTTATCCAATGTCCAAAACATGGAATTTAGCTTGAAGTCCTAGGGTACCTGTCTTTCGCCTGGAAAAACAATTTGTCTTTGACGAGACCGTCCTCCACAACCGTTTGTTGGGACGTCTTACGACGCTTTCTTTGGGGGTGGTGTCGCGCGATACCCCAAAAGAGCTGCAAAGCAGACAAGCATTTAAGATCTAGTACGTATTAAGCTGTGAGCGTTCAAGGTTATTGAAGCGTTTTCTAACCAACTTTTTGTTACCGTTTTCAAACAGCTAGAGAAAAGGAGTGTCTTGGATACAGAAGTGGAGGCGAAAGCTTTCTTAGAAGTTATGGGAAAAACTATTCACAGTGAAGGATACAGGGAACCAGAAACAGATTGAACGTGTTCCACTAAGCTGAGTGTGTAGACCTTTAGGTTGCGCCTAAGACCTTTTTACAGTTGTTTCTTTCGTATCCAGGGCCCGGTTGTTCAAAAGCCGATTAACGCTAATCCCAGATTAAAAATTAACTAAGGAGTTTATTTCTCTACTCCCAAATGCTGTTCAACATTGATATTCGGCAAAACTTTACATTAGAAAAAGTCGATCTTGAAAAACAAAAATAAGTGAAAGAAAATTTCACCAAAACATTGAAAACATGAAACAAAAGTTTACGCTAATCCTGGATTAAGGACGGTGCCTACTATTGTTATTGCGCATACGTTCTGCGCATTTCGAGATACTCGGATTTCCTATGGGTGATGCTTATTAATACAGGAATATTTTTGCGCGGTTCAAAACCATGCGGAGAAGGCAGAACTTAGCATGTGCTCTTGGTATCCACAAAGAAAAGTGGGGGTAACCATGCATTTTTCAGAGATAATTAAGATTCAATTTGGAAAAGAACGCCATACATTGCTTTGTATTTCAAAGCTTTTTACAAATATTGTTGATTAATTATCTTCGAAAAATGCGTGGCTACCCCCAATTTTCGTTTTGGATATCAATAACACTTGTTGAGATTTGCTTTTCCCGCATATTCAGTAAACCGCGCAAAAATATCTTTGAATTAGTAGGCACCGTCCTTAAATTAATCGGCTTTCGAACAACCGGACCCAGGCCTTTAAATTTCGGGGTAAACTTTATTGTTTTTCTTACGTAAACACAACCTAGTTAGCGTTGAAAAGCATTAGTGTAATTACATAGGTAATTATTGAAAACTCTCTACGCTGAGTGGTTGCACTTGACGTGATTATTTTGCGATAATCACCTACCTAGGCGGTTTTTTTTTTCAAAATGGCCGCAAGCCGTTTTGTCGAGGTGAGCGACGAAGAAATTAATTGCTTTAAAGAAAATGCCTGTTTTTCAAATAATCTGTCATGTAATTATACTAAAACAATTATTCACCTCAGGCTTGGTGAATATCGTTGAATAAAGACCTCGACTTCGTCTCGGTTTTCATTCACCTCACCTTCGGCTTATAATAGACCTCTTACAGTTGTGTGCTTAGTTACCTGGTCTTTAAATGAAAGTGAGGGGCTGGTGTTGACCTTGTTATGACACACACCTCCCTCCTTTTCTTATGGTAATGATGTTGTTGTCATGCTAATTAGTCAGAATTTGCATGAGAAAAGCAGTGAGGTTTCTATCAAAACAAGGTCGACTCCAGCCTCACTTTCATTCATAGGCCAGGTAACTAAGCACACAACTGTAAAATGGACTATTGTAAAAATAGGTTTAATTAACAAAAACAATAGTTCTGCACGCCCTTCACGTGCGTTTTACTTTTTGATACATTTCTTTGCCGTTTTCGTCTTGACAACGACGTGAAATGATCAAATTTAAGGTCATGTCCACATGACCTTAAATTTGATCATTTCACGTCGTTGTCAAGACGAAACGGACGAGAGCACCTGACGATGAATTGTCAATTTTCTCTCTAAATATCCACACCGTTCTTACAAATTTTATTCTTGGAATTTGGACTCACATTTTCCACCCCGAGCGACTTGGAGTAATCGAACAAATTATTACAGTAACCGGAAGCATAATATTTTTAGACAACGTTC
>NC_090869.1:38511615-38537244 GCF_036669935.1 Montipora foliosa
AATCACAATGCAGACAAGCACCAAAACAAAAGAATGGTTAATAAATATAAAGTTGTTCACTATCTAAATGTTTTTGGGATAGATTAAAGCGATATACTGTTGAAAAACCATCCTGTTAAAGGAGCTATGTCACCCAAATGATGTAATGTAAACAATATTCGCACTAGTAAGTCGTAGCAATAAATTGGATTAAGCAGGAAGTTAAAGAAATAGTGTTGGTTTTACCTGAAGACTGTCCAGAGTTCAGCACAAAATAAATACAACAAGAATTAGTGAAAATTCCAATTGTTACCGGAAGACTGTGCAGAGTTGAGTACAAATAAATACAAATAGCCAGACAAAAGAGATCACAGATCCACTTAAGGTGTCCTATTTATCCTCTGTCATTCTTAAACCCATAAGTTACCAGAGAATTTTCCAGTTGATTCAGTGTTGTATATAACACTACACTTGGTAAAATATTAGAAATACAGCTCACTTTGATTACGAGTCGACGGGCGAGAGCGAAGTTGTCGAAGTCCATTACTCGTCGCTTTTAAGATAACAGATATTTATTTTTCACCGCCTGTCTTCTTTATCCAATTGCCGTTCCATTCTTGAGCTCCGTAAGGGTATATTTTGCTTAAAGATCCACTAAAACGCCGTTCTCGTTACAATGACTTTCGACGCCATTGCAGGTTAATTAAATATTCTACTGTGTCCACCAGATAAAATCTACGGATTTCTAGTACCCCCTGAAACCTGCCAAAAATAACAATAAAAATGAAAAAAACGACGAAATGAAACGCAGATTCTGACTGGGTTTGAGAACCCAATAATAAAACGCCGTGCTGAAATCAACGCTTCTGGTGCAAGAAAAATGGTAGCAACCAAAGCCCTTTTAATGAACGCCGCGAAGGCTCATCGAAGCGGCGTTTTGTCGGGGGTGGGATCCTTTACATAAAGACAATACAAGATATTCTTGGGATCATGCTTCAGTGAAATGGATATCCATTGCTTTAATGAAATAACCCCCCCCCCCCCCCCCACCCCCAAATCAACTGTATTATGGGATTTGCGGATATAGCGAATGAACAATGCCCTCTGATCCTCCCTCCCACCCCCCCTAAAATATCTCAACCAAGTCGTGTCTCAACAGTTTTTTTTTGGAGGGGGGAGTGGGGTGGGGAATGCGGAATAATAGGATTTACCAGGAGCCCACGCCATTGACCAACTACTGATTTATTTTATGTGAACATTGAAATTAAAAAACCTCTACAAATTTTTTCAGTGTATTTGGTATTTGCATTTAATTAAAAGCATTCGTGGTGCCTGAACTTCCTAAACAAAGAAAACGACAACAGCAAAACTCGAGTATTTCATTAATTTGTTCACTCATATCACTGTGTTCTAGCGTTTATCGCAAGATTTTAAAAACATCGTCCAGTAAAGTATCCTCACACCAATCATGATTGCTGGCCAACGCTAGTCAAAGAAATTTCAAGCTCTAAGAAATGGGCAACCACTTTCCGTCTGCGGAGCTGATAAAAGGAAGTTTAAGATTTACGACGGCGACGGTCGACGAAAACGTCACTTCAAAATATAAGTTGGCTCTATTGTAAGTCTATAGCGCTTATTCAGTCTCGTTCACGTCCTACAATGTGGGCGAAGTATCCTGAAAAGAAATTGGTACGAGCGGTTTTAGAGTGAAAATAGAGATTTCGTTGGATATCGCGAAGCAGAGTATTTACTGATTTTATACCACTTATCGCACTGGTAGAGTAGTTATCATGTGGTCACAAACAGAACGGTTGTTTCCCATAACCTTTCATTAACTATTACAATTTCACCGGTTTACAATTTTGCGGTCGTCGTAGCAATTTTTCTTTTTTTCCCCTCGGGCTTATGGAGAGAAAGCAATTTGAAATATTCAACTACAGAACGCGGGCTCTCGTTGTCTCCCAGAAAGAGGTGGACACCAAATTTGACTTTAGGGAGGGGACGTAGTGAAGATGATGGCTACACTCGGCTGTAAAGTTTGTCGAGCAACTTCGATGAGACATAGACCTTATTCATAAATGGCAGTTGTTTTATTATTCTTTTGCTAATGTGAAAATTAGCCTACCAAGCCTTATTTTAGAGCAACAGTTCTCTTCAATTCACTGTATGGTATCGAAACTTGGTAGGCTAATTTGCATTTGGACAAAACAATTATAAATTGACCGCCATTTACGAATAAGATCCATGACCGGCGCTTGTGAAAAGCTTTTTGCATGCAGTGAGTCGGATCTTTTTCGCTCAGTCAGAGCGTTCATAATCAACCAAAACTCAGATTATATTTGTTCTGTAGTATCCTGTAACGTGGACTTTTTCATCAAAACCCACGTCTATTATTCATCAGCTTTCTTAGTCAGGGAACCTTCATGTGTAAGGATAACGATTGAAGCCAAAAGTTAGGACTTCGATTTTGAGCGAAAAGTGCCTTAGAATGTTAAAAAAATTATATCCGCTTCTTTCGACATGAAAAGAAAAAAACCGAAAAAGGGAGTGGTTGGTCGCGGGGAGTCACCCAAGCAGGTCCAAACAGGTGTACCTTCCACGACGGCGGACAAGGGAAGAACGGAGCGATGAAAGTAATACGGCTTTAAGTTAAATCAAAGTATAGTCATAAGCATGAGGCTGTCCACAGCGAGAAGTTTGACTTCGATCACAGCACAAACTTTGTCTTTTAATCAATCTCAGACAGCAAAAAACATGTGGTTTCGTTATATATTATGGGATATCACTCTATCATAAGATTGTCTAAAGAGATCCTTCGGTTTGATTTCTCTTCATAAAATACACTCGCGCTGGTAAGGGACTGCTAACTCGGAGAGAGTAAGATCCAAACAAAACTTAACTCCTTCGCGGGGGATTATCTTAGCACAATACGTTTCCTCTTTTAATCTTTGTCCATGATTGCACACTTTGACCACGTGTAGTGAGGTTAGAAGCATCTTACAAGCACAGAAGATCTTAGCAAAAGAAACATCCAAGAGCAAAGTGAACTACTCACACTCGGCAGATAGCTATAGAACTAGGGATAAACAATCGGCACGCGTTCAGCAGCTGTACTTTCTGACAGCACGATTCCAGTGCCAGGATCTTCCTCTCTCCGAGTAAGCAGCAAATAATCAATGATAGCAATCAGTTCAAAAGTAATCACTGTTTTCGTTATGACTGTGTCTGACCTGGTGTCATTCCCAGCATAAGTAAAATCTGAGAAGTGTCTCTCTCACATAACGCAAACTATGGTTATGGCAACTGTCAAGAATGTGAGCGCTGACGCAGTAAGGGAAAAACATCCAGCTATAACGTCTTTAGACACTGGTTTAGTGATCTCCTTAAGCCAGTCGTACACGTCGTCTTTTCTTTGATCTCTTAACATCTTTCCAACCTTTTCGAGGCAGTCTTGGTGGTATTTGTTGAGCCAATCAATCTGTTTCGAGATCAACAGAGAAGTTGGTGGTAATTAAGTGGGGCAACTCCAGCCTTTCGAGTGACAGAAATGTAGAGACTAGCATGTCCCGAACTGGACGTCTACTCTGCTGCAAGAAGTGTTTTCCAGAGTAATGAGGTTTTACCCTCTTATCACAAATCAACAACTGAATTCATTCAGTCTAATTGATTTGTAAGTCGCCATTTACGGATGTCTAAACAAATATTAAACTAAATACAAACTGAGCCATGTTTCAAGTTTGATTAATCAGCTGAGCAGCCTTAAATCAACGTACGTATCCTTGCATTTACTGAATCTGTATGTAACCTACGTTGTAACTGTGATCCGACTCATGAGCTGGTACCGGCGCCGAAACATCAAACTTTTTTCATTTACTGAACACGTGTCCTTCCCCCGCATCAATCAGAATTTTCATATACTGGTGAACGATTTTTGCGGCTATAATTATTAGAAATGGTTAGAGATTGTGGTTTTTGTATTTTTAAGGTTCGGGTAATTCTTTGAAGCCATAGTATCCATGAAAGACTGCGGGATCAGTGCCTTTTCACCAGGGTTTTCGGGATCCAGTCTTGGAAAAACTACTTGCTCCAGGTCAAACTTGTTCATTTAGGGGCTGTTTACGTGCTACCAAAATGAGTTTCGTTCCACAATGAGAATCGTACCGCATTGACGAGAAAGTATTTAAGTATATGTAATCACATGATTTCGAGTGCAATTTGGAATAAACAAGCACGAGTAAATTTTTTCAAAGACGACCAGAATTACACTTATTGCACTGTGTTAAGACTGCTGTACTGCTGTCAGCCAATCAGAATCGAGTACTTTTTTCATGTATATTATTATCGGTTAAATCAAAGTATTGTGTCTATTTTTACCACGCCAGGTCAAAACAAACGTGGCGCAAGCTTCGTGTAAAATGTTACTGTGCGGTGACAATTGATGGCGATATATGTTTGAATTGAATTTTAAGTAAAAAGTTGAGCAATAGGCTGTCTCTATTGTCCTAACAGAAAAGTTGATGACGTTTCTTCTTTCTGCGCGCAAATTATGGCCTTCAGTTATCATATGGGCATCATTAGTGCTAAGAGAAAAGCCCGAAGAAGACAGAAAACATCCGACGTGGATAAGGCACGGCAGAAAAGATTTGAGGTGGCGGATATTCGAGTCTTTTTTGCCCTTCTTCCCTTTTTCTTGCAAATATTTTCCTAACGTTGTCCGCCATCTTGAAAACGATCATAGGAGTATGCGCCACTCGCCCATGACTGAACAGTTCACGTTTTCATCTCGAAGAGAATTTCGTTTTCAGTCCCAATACTTGATACAAGATTGATGATACAGTAATGACATATCATTCCAGTCGGATTGAAAACCGGAATGTCTTGTACTGGAACGAAATGTCGTCACGGCATTGCGTAAACCGTGAGATGACGAGAAATATGTCCCGTTGGAATGAACTTGTTCTGGAAGCATGTAAACAGCCCCTAACTTCATGCATACCTCTTCAGACGTCATTATGTCCAGGTCGATCAGACTTTTCCAGTAAGGAACCTATCAAACAGTAATTAACAGTTAAGTTACAATCTTGCAACTAATCGTAGACGTTGCTGAATCCTTTAGAGTAGAAACACTCTCCATTCACTCTTCAGCAACACCCGCATTAACCGGTTGATCACTCTCATTCGCGTGCCAACTGCTCTCTTGCATAAGCTACAAAAGACCAAACATTGCACTACCACCTTTGCTTATGACTGTGAAAGGTACAAAACTTTAAATAAGTAGGAAGGGGAAGGAAGGTTGAGAATATAGCATTAAGATTCTAATTTGAGTTTTGGAGCTAATAAGCTGGTCACTGCATTCAGATAAGCTTTGGCTTTACGTTGAACCAAAGCTTTAATTACTGTAAATTTATATCAACAATGAAGCAAGTCAAAACTGATATACTTACAAAGGTGACTGGTTCGAATGCCACATATTGGACGTCGTTAAAGGTTTTCTAAACATGAAGAACATAAAAAAACATTTTGTTAGGCTATAAGTCACATTTAAAGTGCAGTAAACCATAGACCTGCTTAGAAACACCCTTTAATACAAGAAACAATTAGCAGTAGTCATCTTACGCGATATTTCTATCCTCGCATTTTTTTTTTTTAACAAAGAATGAAAACCGGGACGATTTCAAAATTGACCATTAATTAAGGCCCATTTCACAGTTTCAACATTTGCTTCAACATGGAATTAACAATTTGTAGAACCAAATGTCCGGAATGTTTTAAACAGATCAGTCAACATTGATGAAACAGTAACAATTGTTAAAGTTTTTTATAAGCGTGTTGAATCGAATCTACACTGATTCAAATTTTCATCGTTCCCTTTGTTCAGGGAAAGGAAGAATGAAGGCTTTTCGAAAATGGGCCATTTTCGAACTATCAAGGCAGTGAGGACAAAAACAATAGAAACACGTTGAAATGAATGTGAAAAAATTTACATATCATCCACTTTCCTTTTGTCTTTGTCCTCTAAACCTCTCTTTCAACCTAAATTTTAATATGTGGAAAAAGGACAATTGTCCAGCACACGTGTGCTCAAACCACATTGAGGCGTAAACCTGGACGGTTTTTTGTTCTTACTTCTTTGTAATCAAAGCGTTGGCTGTAAGGTTGACACAATGTTACACCCCTTTGAGCGGCCTCCGCCCAACTTTTTCTTCCTCTTTTTTGCTTCATTACAATTGCGAGAATGTTGCCTTTCAACAAGGCTAGCAGTGTGATGGACATATGTCACCTAAATATTGTTCTATGGAGTGCCGTGCTGCCTCATCCACTAAAGACTTGCGAGAATGAGTATGTCCGAATTTGAACGAAAATACCTTCTGTATTATTGTCACATTATCTACATTGGGAAAAACAAAATGTACAAGCGAAGGTCTACTACATCATGCAGTTATACACCATCTTTATTTTTACAATAAAGCCATCCAATTTGCGCCAGATTGAAGGGGAAGAAAAAGAACTCGTCCTGGGACATTAGACAGTGTTAGCATTGACAACGAGTACGACTACGAGAACGAGGTTTTACCATTGACTATAATGCGCATGCGTTTTGCTCAGAACACGTGCTCAACTCGTTCTGGCAACTCGTTCCACGACGAGATTTCCTCCAAAACTCGAAATGCGAGGAACGAGTTTTTGAAAGGTAAAGTTTGTCTTTTGTAGCGGGTTATCTCTGCCATAGGTGTATCCCATAAGCACTTAAACTCTTCATCGAAGGCCTCGGATGGTATTTTTGGGCATTTTTTTGATTTGAATGGCACATCAATCCTCCTTCCTTTCTGTCAACACCGTGTCAAAATTTTAAACACGAGAAGCTCTCGTGAAGTCGTACTCGTATGTCCTGCTTATACATTTTTTACAAGAACGACAACGAGTACGAGTACGAGATGGACTCGTTCTCGAACTCGTACTCGTTGTCAATGCTAACACTCTCTAATATACTCTAATACAACGACCGCTTAAAGGGGTTTTAAGAAATAATAACCTCAGTATTTGCTGGGACTGCCATCACTACGGTTTCCAATCTAATTCCAAAATTACGATCTTCGTAATAACCTGGTTCTGAAATATAGAAAGAAAGAAAGAAAATATGGCAACACAAATTCTACACGCTTAGGGTTAAAATTAAACTTTCTATTAACCAGCCTTTAGTGAGGGACGACATACCAGCATGAGATGAATGCGGCTATCGTTGCCTTTGACTGCAGTCTCTTTGATTTTAATTTAGCTCAACAAATTGACTTCAAGAGATTGCTGTAGTGATCTTGAGAAATAAAATCAACTTACCATCCGACTGAAACATCCCAGGAACTATTGGCCTCTCCCAGGGCTTTGGACATCCAAAGGAAATCCTCTGTGGTCCTATCGCCAGTATATGATGTAAGTCGTTTGCGTTATGGTTTAAGGAATGTCCTTTAATGGGCATTGAGTCAGGGGACGTCAGGGGAAAATGGGATTTAGGCGTCCGTCTCGTCATAAATGTTACTAACGTAAATTGCCTCTGTGCAAGAACGAACAGCCGTCTTAACCAGCAAAGACAAACATTATCAATTTTCTTATCTAGCCTTCTTTGAAAGAGCTGCAACCGTCATAAACTGTGCTGCTTCCCTTCTGTGTTTAACTTTGGAGGAAAGCCTCAGTTCTTTATAGCAGCTTCCGCACGGCCGCAAATTATATAGCTGCCGGATCAGCAATTTCCTAAATAAATCGAAAAGAACCTTTGCTAAACTCACCTTCATGGACGCTTAGAAACATTCCAATACCGTGACCCGTTCCGTGTCTGTAGTCCAGTCCGTTTCTCCATAATTCTTTGCGCGCAATGGGATCCAAAAAGCGACCTGATATTGAAGAAAAAGACGATGTTATTTTCCGGGGGAGACTACAGTTTCGGAGCAGGTTCAAGGTTTTCAGACACTGAACTTAAAGGGGCTATGTCACGATATTTTAGGGTGTTCAGGGGACTTTTCTAGTTTATCATGAGTTTAAAACTCGAAAATGGTAATGCAGAATTACTTTACTGATAAAATTATCGTTACATCGCAAACAACATGATTCTGAGCAAAAAAGGCCTTTATCCAGGTGATATGCCATAAACTTGAAAAACCGACTTTTTTCAACATTACTCAAATGGAATCCGTTTCAGTCTTGTCCATTTGCGTCCATCCATGCTACTCCTTCCTTTTGCTGTATTTCTTTTATGTTTTTCAACGGTTTTAAGTGGTTGTTGCAATGTTTCATTCTACTTTTTGGGCCTTTTGGTTGTCATAAAATCACACAATTTTCCGTGATATAGCACCTTTAATTATTCATCAATTTTAATCCCTCATCTTTAATTCGGTCCTTTGAAGAACAAACAAAAGCTATCGATTTTTTAGAGCAAACGATAAATATTGAGTGCAGTTTTAAAAGTAACCAAAGAACGTAAACATCTCCAAGAATTGCAAGAAAGAAATAATTCGGCACACAACGCATCGATTGCGGCCGCTTTATATACAATTTTCTCTTGTCATTGACATTGTTTGCTTATTTTGTTTGTTTGCTTGTAGACATGTATTTACCCCTTCCTACTTGATTGCGTACTCATTTGCTGCCGTCAACGATTCGGTTTTGCCTCAACAGTCAATGAACCGTTAAAAACTAAAAACCGACGAAATGGATTGAATTCAGCCAATAAAATGGCTTAATGTGAACCACTTACCAGTTTCGTTAAAGTGATTGAAGTCACTGCTTACGAGCCAGAAGGCCCATCAGGCCGGCGCTTATCTCCGGTTTCCGTAGCATGAAGCGACTAGGAGTATTTATGCCCCCCCCTGGATGGGATGCTAGTCCATCGCAGGGTTACCCCCAGCATTACGCCGGTACCCAATTATACACCTGGGTGGAGAGGGGCACCGTGAGAGTAAAGTGTTTTGCCCAAGAACACAACACAATGTCCCCGGCCAGGACCCGAACCCGGACCCCTCGATCCGGAGTCGAGCGCACTAACCATGAGGCCACCTATGGAAAACGTATGAATCCGAATGATTATGAAAACAGCAGTAACAAGATTTTTTACTACTATTCCGCTATAAATTAAATTTCCAGTGATCAAGTAGGTTCGATATCTAGCTGTTCCTGCATGGGAGTTTGGTTTTCTTAGTAGTTCCAAAGTGAAGAAATGCGGCAAAGTAAAACGGGTAGAAATCGAACCCAGTGATAATTATGAATGAATACCTTGAGTTGTATTTGGAAACACGGTCATCGCCAAGTCAATTTGACCCTTCAAGACACGCGTGTAGGCATCCTACGCACAAACAGGGAAGATGTCAAAAAATCTCCAAAAACAATTAACCTCATTATGAAGGGACGTATTCCGTGTCAATGTGTGGCGTAGCCAAATGGAAGTGAACTCATTCTGTTGCCCAATTTCCTTTGATTCGAGAGAGCAAACATACTCTTTATTATCACATGACCTGTACGGGCCCGCGAGGCGCTTTCATTGTAAAACTACTGAGGAAGTCTCCGTACGAGGGTCGTATACATGTGCATGAGAAGGGCCGGAAAGAGCCGTAGCGCCCAGTTAGGAACACATACTGCTCTGTGCGATGCCATTTTAGAGGATTTCGTCACTTCTAAAAATCCAAGTTATTTACCACCAGAAAAGGAAATACAAACAACATATTAGATACATTTTGTGTGCAAATGTATAACCTTTTTTGTGCAAACTTCATCTCTGAGTGTTCATTAATAGTGTAAAGAGCCCACATGAACAAATGCTTATTGACTGAGTTTTGGTCGGGTCGGGCCGAACAGGAAAATATCTGGTCCTCGGCCTCGCTGCTCTAGGTCCGTAAGCCTGACTTCGGGCAAAATATTTTCCCGTCCGACCCTCCGACTCAGTAAATAGGTACATAGCACGTTTCACAAAAACAGTGATAATATCAGTGTTTAGTACCATGGTAAGACTGACATGATGTTGGGAGCAGTTTATGGAAACTGATGCTATTGCTATCCAGTGCAACACTTGTTGCCGTCATCAAAATCATAACACCGAACTATTACCTTCTGATCTTTAGTTGGTGTCCCAAAGTGCACTGTACGAGTTGTATCTGTTGTGCCATCCCTGATACGTCAAAGTTAATATCAAAAGTAAAGAAATCAGTTCATAAGTAACTTCGCGTGGCAAGGCTCTTTAGAGGCAAGTTGAAACTGGGGAGCAGGAAAGGCGCAGTAGTGAGAGCACTTGCCTGCCATCAAAGTGCACCAAGTTCGATTCCCAAACTTGGCGTCATAAGTGGGTTATGTTTGTTGGTTCGCTACTCTGCTCCAAATAGTTTTTCTCCGGGTACTCCTATTTTCCACTTGCCTCAAACACTAACGTACGATGTGATTTTAGTCAATTTGAGTTGATTTCAATTAACATTTTCCCCAATTAATGCCCCAGCGCTAGAAGACTTGAAACTTTAAACCTGAAAATTCTTTGCGCTGATCAGGGGGAGTGTCCGTGGTGCCAATAGGCCCGCAGCTCGTGCATAAATCACTAAAATAGACAGGTCTCTTGGAAGCGTGCTTGAGTTTCAACAAAATGAGCCCCAAAATCGGCAAGAATTTTTGACGCCGATGAATAGCAAAGCAGCTGCTATTTCCAAAACAATGGAATTACCTGGTGATAAATAACCTCGTCTAGGAGAGTAATGTTTTGACTTTGTAGAAACAATGGTCAACCTCAAGAGTCAGGTGATTGTGGTCTCTGTGTTGAATTCGCACATTTCTTGTCAAACTTTAGAACACTTGAAAGAAAAAAAAAACCAAACTAACAAAACCAAAAAAACCCGATGTCTTGCCATCATTTTGACACAGATGTAACCTTTGTTTCGGGAGTAAACACGCAACGTAACTTGATCACGACGCCCGGTGAATTCGACGACAATTTCTATTTTGCGATTCACTTGTGCAGCCAAAAGTACAATAGGAAAATTGAACATAGCAAAAATCTCCCAAAATGTTTTTTGGCTGATCGTAATTTGTTATATTCGCGGATCAAAATTTATGTTGTTTTCATGTCGTAAATGTTGTTGCTGAGGACAAAATATTTCATTCTCGATCTACACTTCCTGAAAACTGTCTTCTGCTCTTCCTAAAAACTGTGTATCAATATTTATTTACTTTTTCATCAATATCTGTTTTGTATAATGCAGGCTAACAAAATCTGACCTTGCTTAGTTCGCATTTTTGAGAGTTAAAATAGAATTCTCGGTCTATGTTTCTGACACAGCCATTAGTATATTTTGAGGTCTTCCATCCAAATACTAACCCAGATACTAACCCCGCCTTTTGTCTTGTCAGCTGTCAGTTCCGATACAACAAGTTTAAAAACTGTCAACATGTCAGCCTCGAAGGCAATGTATGTCGATTCCCTTTTATTTTCTTCAGTCTTTCTAGGTTAAGTATTTTACTAGTAATCACATGTTTTCTCAGGGCTATATACCTAAGACATCTACCATGGCATTCCATGATATACGGTACCAAAACAATATTGTGTTCAATTAGAGCTACATATTAGACAACTTCAATCTCCTGGAAAACAAAACGCAGGTCAGTTGACAATTATGGAATAAAGCGCTGCGTTAGTGCACTACCACATGTACGCAGTGCGTGTCTATTTTTTTCAAAATGGCGGCGAGGTGTTTTGTCGAGGTGACAGACGAAGTCTCGGTTTTTATTCACCGATATTCACCTCGCACTTACAGTAAATACCCACATAAAAGAGCCTAGATTTTTCCAAGTTAGGTTCTTATAAGAATGGTATTTACAGTAGTTTTAGGCTATCTAGGTTCTTAAAGGGAAAGTATTTAGTGACTTGAGTTTCTGTCGCATTCATGGCCTACTTGGCCTAGTAACTATTGAACCGCAAGAACGTTTACGTTTTTTTGAATTTCTTGGAGCACAACATTGTGAAAGCGATCGGGAAACGAAGAAATTGGAAAGGCCGATCACGTTTGTTGACTATTGCTACGTCATAACACGTCATATCCAAGATGGCGTTTTCCAAGTCACGAAAGAGGCAACTTCAAAACGCTCTTGTCACATTTTAACAGGGAACTGGACAAAACGGCAATTATTTTCAAATTCATGGGGAAAAGTTTTAGTAAATTAGAGAAGCTTTTTCTAGAACGTACTTTTCCTTTAAATTGGTTCTTATTTCCATAAAAGATGTCTACTCTATGATACGTATGGTATGACTGATTTGCTCTGATAAGGATGCTGATACCTTTATATTCAATCATAACCAATTTGTTCCAGACGCTTGAAATTTCAAGCTCATTTTCTAAAATAAGAACCTGTTTAATTCTTAGGCTAAACTGGTTCTTATGTAAGGGGGGTCTAAACTGAAATTTTTTAGCCTAACAGGTTCTTAAATTCTAGCTGCTTATATGTGGGTGTTCACTGTATTGTTACTGGGGAGCTTTGGGGGCCACGGACAGGAACCGGAAGTAAAATTTCCGCATGTCACGCCAGTGTCTCCCAGAATTTTAAACTAATCATCTCTAATGGAGAAAAGATACTTACCAATATAAATGTGGTTATGTGAAAACAAGTTAAAAGGGAAAACAACTCAATTCTGGTTGCCGACGGTGACTCAAAAACGTCGCCTGCTTAAGCTCCCCTATATTAACTATACTGGAATGATTTACATAATGACAGTATAATACTTAAGGCGTTTAAGGAAACGTTTTAGTCTCAAATTACACGGCAAGCAAGTTAATGGACACTGTACAGAATTTTGTTATGCCAGGAGTGAAATTTGAATTTTCAGGAACGGACGACAAAAAAATACCTTCGTCCATGTCTTATTTTCTTTCCTTCTTGGCCTTCATTTGTTTTTTCCTTGTTTATTAATTATTTTGTTTCTTTTAAATCAACGGAGTCTTTATCTTGGAGGTGTGCGTCTCAATGAAATGGATCAGTGCTACTGATGGGCTCCGTTCTAGCTTCTCTTTCAGGAAATCAACACAATCCTTCTCGACGTTTCGTTCTTAAACTCACAAAAAGGAATTTTTACAATTGCAGCTGAGTTTTCAGATCCAGATTGGATGCGAGATTGCCTGTGACCTTGCTTACTTGCTAACCTTAGTGCTAGATAAGTTTACAACGAGATTTACTTCACAGCAGTGCACCTAGTCAACTGAGCTCACCGGCAGCCCCTCATGCAAGCACAGTTTACAGCAGGTCGCGATCGCTCAGCATTGTAAAATGACCTTTTCAAGTAGGATATAATCAACCAAGAACAAGGTTGAATGCAAACAAGAGTCTAGAAATTGAAGTCATTTCAGAAATGGCTCAATTTGTCATCAAGCATTCCAAAGATCTATTTCTTACTTGAACTGTGATCCACTATCAACAAGAAATGTGCTACTGTCAGTAATTTGCAAATTGGTGTTTGGTTCAGGCCTGCAAGTGGAGAAAAGTTAAAAGGATTGAGAATTAGAGACAAGCTGAGTACATAATGACGTTGGATGCTCATTCCATATTAAACGATTTCAAATTCACCTACACCCGTTTTGCGTCATTAATTAGAGGTGATGTGACTCTGCTGTTACGTCTGCAAAACCATCACAAAAGTGAAACACACAGTCCAAAATGAACACGTAATAACGCAAAGGAAAATGCATTTGGCAGCTCTCAGCGAGGAAAACATCTACGTAATACGAGGATGCCACAATGGACCAATTTCGATGCAATTAAGTGATCACCTCTAGCTCAGGGGTCACCAGAAAAGCTACTAGACGTTTTTTAGATGTGAATCTCAGGAATCTCTGGGTTATGTTTGATGCTCGAAGTTGAATACCAAAAATTGTCTATCAGCGTTTATTCTTAACTCAATCACCTTGCGGGCTAATGTGGAACTAGAGGGATTGCGACCGTGAATTTTCAAAAAATTAAAACCGCATCTTTTTTTCACCTGTAATGAATGATTGCTCCGTTAGGGCCGAATCCTGCGATTGTGTCAAAACTGTGTCCCATGTAATACTCTTGTTTACTGTGGGGAAAAGGAAATTGATTTAACAACTGAATACATTGAAAGGAATCAACAGTCTTATAGATTGCTGCTATATAATAAGTAACGCTAAACAAAAATTAAGCTGGAGTCTTGTCTTGCAACGTAAAGCATCTTTCTCCCTAGTTATTTTAAGACCCTGAGTGATGTCCCGGCAGGGACTCCCGTACGTTCCCCTGATGTTCAACAAATGGAGCTAAACGGTCGGAAATTAAACACAGCAAAGATGTTCTCAAATTCGATATCGCTTTTGTTAAAAATTTGCCTCAGTCAGTGTTATGGGCACCGTACTTTGCGGATCATCATAGACTCACCTTTTAAATTCTTCAAGTTTTGCGACAGAGGACATTTCTGTGAGGTCTTGACTCCCTTTAGGAACCTTTCGAGAAAAATGAAGTGTCAATGGAATTGTTTTTATGGTAAAGTTATTTGAGCTTTGAGGTTCCTTATTTCTTCGAATTTGCAAGAGAGGGCGATAAAAAGTTACAGAAAAATGAAGTGTCAATCGAATTTTTTTTCATGGTAAAGTTATTTGAGTTTAAGGTTCCTTATTTATGCGAATTTGTAAGAGAGCGTGATAAAAACTTACAGGCGCAGTAGATTCGGTTCAATTACATAATGCGATGTAATAAAGCGATCTATGAATGCTTTGAAAAAGTAAACCCGCCTTCTACTATCTCAATTATTGCCGCAACAACAACAAAATGGTGCAATGCGACAAAACTGCGAGACGTTAGTGCATTTTAAAAAATTCCCTCATGTCTTTAGCAAATTGATGTTATCAAGAGAGGGAAAAGCAAGTCCATTGTACAAGACAAGTGACCGCAAACTCCGAAAACTCAAGAGTTTGTTTCCTATCAAAACAGACTGGAGTTTTGAGCATAAACATTTAGCCCGGCATAGAAGTATAATCACCAAGAAAAATCTATCCATGATTACATACCTCATTCTTAAGCCAAAAGAAAAACTCTACCATGGCCGTGTTGTCTTTTAGCTAAATCGAAAGAAAAGTAATTATGGCTGAGAACGGAAGAGTGCTCGCATGCACCAGGCTAAAAACTAGATTATTAGAAGAGTCTACCGATTGCACCGTTATACAAACAGCTCACGTCTGACGTCTAAAATCGCCGTGTCTTGAAGAGGTGTTTTCACTTCAAGTACAGACCTCTTAGTGAAACATAACGACAAGCAACCTGCGCAGAATCTGTAGCATTCCCATTATATATTTCGTCAGAGCAAAAGGCACTACTTCAAAACTATTTTATGCGTCTAATATTTACAGAGCGAAAAAAACAAAAATGATCTATTGCGCTTTACAATATTTAAACATTGTACAGAAATCTTGGAAAAAAAGCTAATTAAATATATGTATATCTACAATCTAATGTATAATCTACAATCTATAGGAGTAATAATACTAATAAGAATCTTAATTTAAATGAGAACTTATAAACTATATACTTGTCTAAAAAGATACGTTTTCAAATGACACTTCAATTCATTTAATTTTTCTATCTTAAGGATGTGTTTTGGCAATGCAGCGAGTTCCATAGTGATGGAGCAGCAGCCAAGAACGCCCTATCACCTGGTGTCTTTCTAGTTGTTCTAGGCATATATTCAGTAACAGAGCTTCAGATGACCTGAGCTGATGCTTATTTTCTTTTACAGAGATTAGATTGGAAATATAGCTAGGCGCGAGACCGTGCAACGCTTTAAAGGTGAAAAGACAGATCTTAAAATCAATGCGATACCTGACCGGTAACCAAAGCAGATCGACTAGAACAGGAGTAATGTGACAGAACGTTGGTAGGCGAAATATTATGCGGGCGACAGTGTTCTGTACGCGCTGTATTTTATCCAGCTGCTTGGCCGGCAGACCGTAAAGGAGGCTATTACAATAGTCGATACGACTAGTTTCTCGGTGGTTTCTTTCGATACATACTTGCGAATGCGCTTAATATTGAAAAGGTGGAAATAAGCTGCGCCACAGACGTTATGAACGTGAATGTTCATTGTCAACTCAGAGTCAAACCAATCACCCAGATTTCTAACTGACGTTGGTGGGTAACACGTGCACTCTGCTGGAACCAACTGTAAAAGCGTCGATCTCCACCTTGCGCAGCTTCTCTTTCCATCATTGATAATAGCTTATCTGATATCATCCATGCTGTTAGATCTCGTATGCAGTCGGACATAGCAGCAATTGCCCTTTCAGAGCCAGACGACCCATCCGGACGGAATGACACATACAACTGTGTGTCGTCGGCGTAGCAGACAACCTTGGGCAGATGATGCTTGGTGATACCAAACAACTTGGAAGTATAAAGAGAAAACATTAAAGGTACGAGACACGAACCATGTGGTACTCCATGGCGAAGGAACGAACGCCTTTAATGCACACATGTTGGGTGCGACCCGAGAGGTAAGATCGAATCAGATTCGAGTCCGGCACCCGTGACACCGAACTTGTTTTCCAGGCGACCAATGAGGGTGTTATGGCACACGGAGTCAAAGGCAGCACTTAAGTCAAGCAATACTAATAATATAACGTACTGTTTGTCCATGCTAATAATCAGATCGTTCTTAACTTTCAGCAAAGCCGTCTCAGTGCTGTAGTGCCTCTTATACGCTGAGAGTTCGCAATCAAGTCCTTGGTTTAACAACGTGTTCGCGTGAGTTGGTCAGCGGCTGCTCTCTCTAACAGCTTAGAAGCAAAGGAAGACAGTATGTGGTCAATTAACCTGGTAATTAACTCATACATCTCCTCCCTGGATAATGACTTGAAGGAAGACAGCTTGCATGGGACCGCAGGATAGAGTGCGGGCTCACCAGGCATCTGCACATGCGTGGTACACATCTCACTATCTGACGAAGGTTAAGTTAGTGACACAGGAAGCGCTTCCAAAGACTCATGAATGCCATCAATTTTCTGCTCGAAAAACCTTCCAAATTCATTAGCTAATGTTGTGTGGCATGCATCAGGCGGTTAGTGAAAAGTTGCCCTTAATTGACGTAGACGGAACATTGACATTGCAGCGGTTTTTTTTTTCCTTGTAAAAAAGTTTCTTTTAAAAGTTGGTCTACCTGTTGCTCAGAAACGCCTTTTTGCTTTTGCACTTAATATGCGCTTAATATGTCCGTTACAACATCCAGGCATCAACGACCGACCATTTTACCAACAAGTCATTTTAAGACTTACATTAGCTTTCTTCATTCCCTCGATCTCGGTGGGGTTTTTAATCGATTTTGGAAGTGCAATGGGGGAGTCCTTTGACAGAAGTTTGTCCTGGATGGGAGAGAAATGAATCAGCACCATTAGGCATTCATTCAGCTACACAACCAATTGGTTTTGTACTAAATTTTCTCAGTACGTACCACTGGAACTGCTTCTTTCATGGCGTAACTGGCATACGGGCTCAACTATAAACATCCAACGAAAATGTTAAATTACCATATTATTAGTTATTAGGTAATTTTACTGGTCCGTTTTAAAATATGAAATAAATTTCTCCTCTCCTGCTCACCTCACAGCTTAAATACTCGTTACCGACGTTTGTCCGAGCATTACTATTGTCTAAAATTAGACTTTTCTGTCGTGTCTAGAGATTTAAATTTTAACAAAATAACCTTAAACAAGGCAAGAATGGTACAAAGAAAATCATAAAAATGGCGGTCCCATGGAATAAGAAGCACGATCACAATCTTCCGAATGAGTTAACACGAGAAATACAAAGAGCTATTAATTTTTATGAGCGCCTTTTCTTTACCCTCAGAGTCAGTTTGATCAAGAGACTATCAATTGAGAGAAGACATCCCCGTGTCCTATGATAATCTTTTTCAATCTATTTTAAGCTTCGCGCCACGCTGTGAAAGTTATTTTTAGTTTCGTCCCCATGGCCACGCGGTCCCTGGTCAGAGGATCAGATGTCATTGTGAAGAAACTTGCGAAGACTTTTCTCGCCGTCGCATGATCCAATGAAATCCTAAATCGAAATTTGAAAATTTTTTCGAAGCTCGAACTTTCAACATCTTCCTCAAAAGAGCTCGCATCCCTACTATCTGTTGATTCGACATCACCTTCATCGGATTCAGCTATGTACAGCATGGACCAGTTTTCTCTACTTTGACGGGAACTTTTCCCACTCTTATCAAAATCAAAGTTTTCAGATTCATCGACAAACTTGATGTCTACTACAGACGCCATTTTCTCAAAGCAGAACAGCAAAGCGGTCATTACGTTATTACAATTGACCAATCAGGTGTCTTTCCTAAAATAGCCTCGCAGCTTGACTACGAGCAAAAATTAGATTGAAAAAGATTATCATGGGAAGAGGCCCATGTATTGGGGATGTGTTCTCTTACCCTCATAGTCTCTTGGTTTGATAGATGTCTTGGACAGCTTTTCCAAACTGATGATCTTTACCTACAAACACTAAGCTTGAATCGAAGTAAAAGGTGCAACTGCGGCCAAATGTTCTGCCTGTAAATTTGATCACAACATTTTAGAGCGGTTTTCAATTTAGTGTCGAAAGTAATTAGCGAATTGCTTTGGTTTTGCATTACTTCTCTCAGTGATTGGTTCAAAGTTCTCGCGCCATTTTTTCAACCAATCAAAAGTGCAACCAAAACCAATTGTGGCTTGGGTGTGCACATTTGCCCGCGCTTTGTGTCGGCTACGTGTAATTACTTCGAGTTTTGATTGGTTTACTGGATTGTCTCTGTCCTTTTTGATTGGCCAAAGTAATTACTTTGGTTTTGGTTTTACGACACTCAATTGGAATCTATCACTGAAAAGCACCAAAGCCTTAAATTGATTCCTGATTAGCGCGCTAGGAATGATGGTGTTTCGTTGTAAGGTGGTTCACACCAGTTTCAACAATTTTTTAAGACTGCCTTATTCTAGTGTTGTTGAGTCAGTCCTTCTAAAAGTACTGTTTGTTTAAATTGTTGAACCGGTTCGAGCCACCTTAAGACTTGGTACCAACATGTATGTATTTATCATGGGTTACGTAACCTTTTCTTTGGGGTGTTACATGGTATGCTGTTTTTTGTCGCTTCATTAGCGGCAGGCTATATATATTCGAGTTGTCCTCATTTATATTCATTCGCGTCCTACGACCGTCCCTACGCCCTCAAAATTAAATACCCAGTGATCAGGGGCTTCTTTTACACGTAGTTTTTTGCATGCTGCTACACGAAAGGTTTAGCACGTTTCGTATCTTTACTGATTGATTGTTATACGAGCATAGTTTAGATCATTTTGTTGGATTATTTTTCTTGCTGTAATTTTGTGCATTTCTGAGTTTTCATTCTGTTTATTGTATTGTTTCCATCCATTCTGTTGATGAAGGCATAATAAAGAGGGTCGCACACGGCTCGTGTTGACACACCCCAATTGAGGTTGCTTGTTACATGATAAATGTTTTATATTCGTTTGAGCGGGGTAGCGAATTAGAATATAACTCCAAATTTCAGCCACCAACGTTCTCGGACGATACAGGGCTTTCAAATCAGGAAACGTTTCGTTCATCGACGCAATTTTCAATACAACTTTAAACTCGTTTTTTTCAGTTTTAATCCACATTAAAAAATGAAAAAAAGAACAGTTACCCATATTTGAGCATTGATTTTTCCACTATCAGCTTTAATGTCTGCAATGAATTTGGAGATGTTGTATTCAAGAAGAGTGGCATCTTTGAGACGAGCCTTTGCTTCATCATTTAACTTTTTGTTCTCAACATACACCCTAGACGAGAAAAACAAAAAGGTGAAAAAGAGTGATTCTTCCCAAAATTTCTACGGCTATAGAAACAAATTGAAAACCAACCGCACCAACATGCCGTCTTCATTTTTAAGGGTGACATTCATTAATACAACATATTTTTGTATAGATGTTGTCGGTCAAATCCGGCCTCAGGTTGAATCCGTTTTTACGTAGGTTAAATTAGTGATCCTCCTTGTATATTTAGGTTGAATACGCACTCAGATGAATTGCAGAAACTTTTTCGGAGCATAAATTAAGCCTAGTGGTGAAGACATAGGACTGCAGATCTGGAGCGTCCGAGTTCAAGTACTGGTAAGTGCATAGTACAGTTCTTTGTTCTCTTACTATGTTGTAATGTTGAGAGTGAATGGATAAGTGCATGAATACAGAAACCGATAAGCGATACGAAACATTAAGAAGATGTGTTAGAGAGGCGTAAGACAGATAGTTGGAGGGAAGGTATAGGTGTTTTCAGTCCTTTTTGGGGGGTTGACAGCTCCTAAAGGTAGACTTAGGTAAAATGAGGATCACCAATTTAACCTAGGTTAAAACGGATGTAACCCGAAACTGGATTTGACCGACAACAGGTACATTTCAATTCAGTTCCGGCAGTCCGTAGGAGATCTATATTTAAATTATAATACAATCTCGATGTAGGAACATCATCTATCAAGCTTCAAAAATTACCTGACTTCAGTCGCACCAACAATTACGAAAGCGAAAAAAAATGGGTTTGATGGCACATCAGCTCCTCTTAAGTTCAACAGCCCTGGAAATAGTAATCAGTATCAGAATTGTTTTGGTTCAAGCTGAGCAGCCTGGCCAGTATTCTAGAACAGTGTAAAGTTCACTAATTGCCAGTCTTTCCAGCACTCTTTCTTGGTTATAGGGAAATCCGTGTTTTCAATGGGTCGGCCAACAATTAAGCACTGAATATTAAAAGTGCGTTGAATAACGAGCTATCAATGAAAATTTGAACGCAATATACTAAATAATCTCTGAGCAATGATGCTATGAAAATTTGAAATTTTAGAAAGAAAGTAAGGCAACATTAGCGCTTTTGCCACCCAAGAATTTATCAGTTTTTGATGGCAAGTAACTGGGCCGTTGTCAAAGCTAAAAGGCTTCAAATTGGAGATTTAACTGAGCATTGAAGTCAATTTGTAAAATTAATAACATGATGCCTTCTCGTATGAGCAAACTCCGACTTACGTTATGAAAGGAAAATGTAAACAATGACTTCAGCAAAGATTCCCTTGTAAACTTCCTTAAATACAAGAAGGACACAGAAGCGAAAACTTTATAAAAATTTTGTTTGAAATTCCAAGAAAATGATTTCGCTTGGCAACTTCTTCAGAGCAAATCCAAGTTGAAAATGCTTTTGATTGCACTTAGTTTTAATTTTCAAACTGATGAGTGAAGATTAAGCACGTAAAAATCACTTCGCCCTTCGGCTTTCCTTTGAATATGGCCGGAGCAAACACTGATCTGGTTAAGAGATGATGGCTGCATGTAGTTCTCACAGTAGAAGTCGCAACTGATCATCACTGAATAGAATATGCCTGAGTCTATTTATAAAGTCTAAGCAAGTCAAATATACAAATATCCTAAAACTAAATGGTAGTAATTAAGCAGAATTAACTTAAAGGTTCTTCCAGCTGAATTTTAAATTAAGAAAAGACTTCAATGAGCTAGAGAAACCGAGAAAACAGAAGAAGCGGAAAACTGACAAAATCTGTGACGTGTCTTCTACGAACGAAATGATACACGGTATATGAAATGAATCACATTGAACTGCGGACATCAGATGTTTCTAGGACACAAACTCCTATGCTCAATAGAAATTTTAATTACGTAAAAACTGAGTACAAACATAGTTTATTGTAAGTCGAAGGACCCCGCCTCTGAGAGGAAATAATAATAATTGGGCTAAATCCGGTCAGAACAATCGGCGAACTACTAGTTGTTCTTTCTAACTCCTTCGAACTTACAAGCGACCTCGTCCAGCTTGTACACGATGACGGCAGTTGCGCCGTTTTGAAGACATTTCGGCTCGGAGATCTTTTATTTTGTCTTGCCAGCTCTTCCCTGAAATGATGTACGCATAGAAATATAGAGAATGATGAAGGGTTTAATGAATTATCAACATTACCAAATTTGACTCAGTCAAAAGCTCAAATGTGCGAGAATCCATTCATGTTAATGGTAATGGCTTTATATACTGCACATATCACATACAGTCTCATGGTGGTTTGCAATTCCTTCTCTCGGGTGAGACTGGACGTCAACCTGTAAAGGCTGCGAATCTGGCAGCCGCTATCCGTCCATGTTTGATGTCACTCACCCACCCAAGCTACGCATGAATGTGAAAGGATGACAGGCCTCAACGCTGGGGGTTTTCCCCCTACTCTTCACGAACAGTGTGTAACAAAACAGGAATGATTTGCTACTGTGAGACAGTTCTCCAAAAACAAAACCCCTGGGACCTGACGGCGAAACTGTGGTTGCATCTGATTGATTACATAAGAAACTAACTCAGAAAAACGTCCAAGCCATGTCTTTGAAATCGATGAGCTATACAAACAATACCACCCTTATTCCCAACAAAGATAAGACAAACGTCTCTCAATAATTCGAGATCATTCTCCCTCCTCAACACAGATCACAAAATAGATACAAAGGTATCTTCAGCTAGAATATTGAAGGTTCTCTCATAGATTATCCAGTATCAGACAAAATACATAAAAGCCCATTCTATTAGGCAAAATACTCATTCAATTAACAACATAATTGAAAGTACGGAAACCCTTAATATCCCTGGAATTGCGCTATTTTTTTACTAAAAAGAAACTCTAACAGTCTTAAAGATAATTCTATTTTCAAAGCGCAAGATAACTTTGGTTTTGGACCCTCCTTATCCAAGAAAGGATCAGACTTAACACGGTTAAGGTTTTCTACAACAAAATTCAATGCTGTGCATGTAAAAACTACTATGCTTGAAACTCCCAAGCTTAATTGAACTAAAACATGGAACAGGACAGTGATGCCCATTATTTGGTGTTCCCCGCTTCGGTATACAACTGAAAAAACGAATTTCCTTTTTCTTGGCACTCACCTGTGAACTGAAATTCCAGCGCAAATATCGTTGCATTACTCAGAGATGGTCTGCCCTCTTTCCATATTTCATCAACAAGGTTTTTAGACACAGATAATAATGAAATAGATGCAGCTTGAAGATCCTGCAAAGTGCGCAATCATCGGACATAAAGATATATTTTAATCTACTGAAGGTATATACAGCAGCAGTCCACCTTGATTGGAGCCTAAAATCATAGGGTGGCTCTGTAATGGTCATACATGCATTCAAGGGAGACCTAATGCGCCGATCAACTCAAAACTTCAACATCCCCCCCATCCCCCCCCCCCCGGGCATTTGAACTTTTGAAGATTGGATCTTTCAAATTCCCGCCCCCTCGGGCCAAAATGTTGTTTAAATGCTCTACCCGATCGTCGGATTTGTCTGTCATACCCTCCTAAAGAACAATCGTCGTCGGCTCCTGCCGTCTTTAATAAAGACCTTTAGCAAGACCTTTTTTGCAAGCTAATCACATCACAGATGCTAAATCTCTTCCTTTAAACTCTTCCATCTCGTCTAAACACGTGTTTTATAGCTGTTAGCGACTTGGGCGCCCGAAAAAAAAATTCATTTGAAACGTGACACTTCCGGTTGCACTTTCCCCACCCTATGCAGGCAAAGGTCAAATTCCCCGCTCCCCGAGCACAGAAGATAGTCAAATGCCCAGGGAAGGGGAGGGATGTTGAAGTTTCGATTTGATCGGCGCATAAAGAGTACATTTTGTGACTCAATAAAACCGTCACCATTGTTTCTCGTGCAATTTCAGAGAGATGTGATTATCTGGTGACGACTTGGTTTTCAAGAGATCAGCTATAAAGTAAGTGTATTGTTACTGCAGCTGTTAGATATATTAGTTTCGCCTAATGAGGGCAAGACAAAATTCTGTCATTTACTGAGAGTTTCAAAGTCTTTATCTTACGCTTTTTCCTGCCTTTCGAAGTCGCCTGTATCAAATACTAAAGAGAAGTGGATATAAAAATTTCCGAAGGGAACCCATTGTGGACATTCTAAACTGAGCAGACTATGAATTGTAAACTTAGTATATTTCATTTCATCACGACCTTTTACTGGCGGTCGCTTTCGGGTAACACAGCCCAAATAGAAGCCCCCCCCCGTCACTGAGATTATATTACTTTGTACAAACGTAAGAGTGGTTCTTCTTCTTTCGGGTTTATGGAGAGGCTGGTCGGGATTATCACATAAGAACAATGCTGCGGTGCACTTGGTCGAAAACGCATTTCTTGTGTGATTGCCGGCTCAGGTTACGGCCTTAGGATTAGGAAAGGAATGTTGCGTCTATGCGAAAAAAATAAAAAAAAAAAAAAACAATAATAATTGCATTTGTACAAAGAATCATGATCATATTAATAAGTAAAAGCAACTACGGTTAAGTCTGCCAGTGGCTGGTCGTAGCAGTTTGTGGGGCATGTACTCCACAGAGACCGATTACAGAAACAACTTGAGGAAGGATGGAATTCATACAGAGATCACAGTAAGTGACAACTCTGTAGACACAGTGTGTTCACATGAACGTTCATCGGGCGTGCCACATAAACTTGGGGAGCACAAGTGAAAACAAGAAACAGGTGCTATGTTGGAGGGAGTGAAATATTACTTTTGGGAATCTGGTTGTGTCGAACTACCATTTTATATGAAAATTTCGTTCCTTTTGTTTTTAGTAATGCAAGTATGGCCCGGATGGTGTGACAATATGCAGCGGAAACGACTCGTATATGTCGGAAACTCGCACACATCCTAAAGCGGACCCGAACGCGATTGTGGTGATCCAAGATTTCTCTACAATACATCAACAAATATGTTTGGTGGCGTAGGGATGTCCAGGATACTGACATTGAGGAGGTGGCTCGCCATGAGGGCAACAAAGAAACACACCCAGTTATATTCGTGCCTTGTTGTGTAGTGTCCCTCTTGGGATCTTCGTCAGTAATCATCCGCAAGGTCACCATATTGAGAAAGGAATGCTTAGTCATCCACGTTAACATGGGTGAACGTATCAAGTCGATATTTGAGATCCTCATTAATAAGCAGTCCTCAATATTACAGATGTGGGGTACAATGAGAACTCAAATATACTGTATCAATATCCAGATTTGACTTTACTTTACGCGAATTGTCAAATTAATTGTAGATCACGCCGTCATTCAACACAGCAGACTTTATCTCCATTTGTGAGTTCCTAGGTAGAGGGCAAAGCAGTAGTATAAAGGCGCTTCACGACGCAGTCAGTTGCTTTTCACCGGTTGACGCCCCTATAACGCGAACTTCCACACATTATATTCAGAAGCTGATTGGGAGTTAAAAGCCGTGCTCAAGTTTGCACTTGAACAATGAATAAGGTTTGGTTCCCCGGTAACTGGATGACGGGAAATATGGGAATTCTCGGCGACAAAAAACAAAAAAACAATTCAAGTCAGTGCTGTTTTAACAAGACATCCTTGGGTTTTGGAAAAGTCTAAAGTTTATTACCTACCTGAACCAACCATTGGGATATTGTTGGAGTACCAGGGACACCTGCAAATAATATTTATCAGACGTTTGATGCTGTCCTTTAGAACCATATTTTGGATGAATAATAAATGAATAAACTGTTGAGTGAGGCCTCACGTAAGCTGCTTTTGAAACTTTAATGCAAGCTTTCGCCGC
>NC_090869.1:38541744-38559244 GCF_036669935.1 Montipora foliosa
GGTGACAGACGACGCCTCGGTTTTTATTCACCGATATTCACCTCGCACTTACAGTAAACACCCACACAAAAGAGCCTTGATTTTTCCAAGTTAGGTTCTTATAAGAATGGTATTACAGTAGTTTTAGGCTATCTAGTTCTTTAAAGGGAAAGTATTTAGTGACTTGAGTTTCTGTCGCGTTCATGGCCTACTTGCCTACTAACTATTGAACGCAAGAACGTTTACGTTTTTTTGAATTTCTTGGAGCACAACATTGTGAAAGTGATCGGAAAACGAAGAACTTGGTAAGGCCGATCACGTTTGTTGACTATTGCTACGTCATAACACGTCATATCCAAGATGGCGTTTCTCCAAGTCACGAAAGAGCAACTTCAAAGCGCTCTTGTCACATTTTAACAGGGAACTGGACAAAAACGGCAATTATTTTCAAATTCATGGGGAAAAGTTTTAGTAAATTAGAGAAGCCTTTTCTAGAACGTACTTTTCCTTTAAATTGGTTCTTATTTCCATAAAAGATTTCTACTCTATGATACGTATGGTATGACTGATTTGCTCTGATAAGGATGCTGATACCTTTATATTCAATCATAACCAATTTGTTCCAGACGCTTGAAATTTCAAGGTCATTTTCTAAAATAAGAACCTGTTTAATTCTTAGGCTAAACTGGTTCTTATGTATGGGGGTCTAAACTAAATTTTTTAGCCTAACAGGTCCTTAAATTCTAGCTGCTTATATGTGGGTGTTTACGTGTATTGTTACTGGGGAGCTTTGGGGCCACGGACGGGAACCGGGTAAGTAAACTTTCCGCATGTCACGACAGTGTCTCCCAGAATTTTAAACTAATCATCTCGAATGGAGAAAAGATACTTACCAATATAAATGTGGTTATGTGAAAACAAGTTAAAAGGGAAAACTACTCAATTCTTTGCCGACGGTGACTCAAAAACGTCGCCTGCTTAAGCTCCACTATATTAACTATACTGGAATGATTTACATAATGACAGTATAATACTTAAGGTGTTTAAGGAACGTTTTAGTCTCAAATTACACGGCAAGCAAGTTAATGGACACTGTACAGAATTTTGTTATGCCAGCAGTGAAATTTGAATTTTCAGGAACGGACGACAAAAAATACCTTCGTCCATGTCTTAATTTCTTTCCTTCTTGGCCTTCGTTGTTTTTTTCCTTGTTTATTAATTATTTTGTTTCTTTTAAATCAACGGAGTCTTTATCTTGGAGTGTGCGCCTCAATGAAATGGATCAGTGCTACTGATGGGCTCCGTTTTAGCTTCTCTTTCAGGAAATCAACACAATCCTTCTCGACGTTTCGTTCTTAAATTCACAAAAAGGAATTTTTACAGTTGCAGCTGAGTTGTCAGATTCCAGATTGGATGCGAGATTGCCTGTGACCTTGCTTACTTGCTAACCTTAGTGCTAGATAAGTTTACAACGAGATTTACTTCACAGTGCACGAAGTTTGCACCTAGTCAACTGAGCTCACCAGCAGCCCTTCATGCAAGCAAAGTTTACAGCAGGTCGCGATCGCTCAGCATTGTAAAATGACCTTTTCAAGTAGGACATAATCAACCAAGGACAAGTTGAATGCAAACAAGAGTCTAAATTGAAGTCATTTCAGAAATGGCTCAATTTGTCATCAAGCATTCCCAAGATCTATTTCTTACTTGAACTGTGATCCACTATCAACAAGAAATGTGCTACTGTCTAATTTGCAAATTGGTGTTTGGTTCAGGCCTGCAAGTGGAGAAAAGTTAAAAGGATGAGAATTAGAGACAAGCTGAGTACATAATGATTTGGATGCTCATTCCAATTAAACGATTTCAAATTCACCTACACCCGTTTTACGTCATTAATTAGAGGTGATGTGACTCTGCTGTTACGTCTGCAAAACCATCACAAAAGTGAAACACACAGTCCAAAATGAACCGTAATAACGCAAGGAAAATGCATTTGGCAGCTCTCAGCGAGGAAAACATCTACGTAATACGAGGATGCCACAATGGACCAATTTCGATGCAATTAAGTGATCACCTCTAGCTCAGGGGTCCCAGAAAAGCTACTAGACGTTTTTTAGATGTGAATCTCAGGAATCTCTGGGTTATGTTTGATGCTCGAAGTTGAATACCAAAAATTGTCTATCAGCGTTTATTCTTAACTCAATCACCTTGCGGGCTAATGTGGAACTAGAGGGATTGCGACCGTGAATTTTCAAAAAATTAAAACCGCATCTTTTTTTCACCTGTAATGAATGATTGCTCCGTTAGGGCCGAATCCTGCGATTGTGTCAAAACTGTGTCCCATGTAATACTCTTGTTTACTGTGGGGAAAAGGAAATTGATTTACCAACTGAATACATTGAAAGGAATCAACAGTCTTATAGATTGATGCTATATAATAAGTAACGCGAAAGCAAAAATTAAGCTGGAGTCTTGTCTTGGCAACGTAAAGCACTATTTCTCCCTAGTTATTTTAAGGACCCTGAGTGATGTCCCGGCAGGGTACTCCCGTACGTTCCCCTGCTTGTTCAACAAATGGAGCTAACACGGTCGGAAATTAAACACAGCAAAGATGTTCTCAATGATATTCGAGATCGATTTGTGTAAAAACAATTTGCCTCAGTCAGTGGTTATGGGCACTGTACTTTGCGGCTCATCATAGACTCCCTTTTTAAATCTTCAAGTTTTGCAGACAGAGGACATTTCTGTGAGGTTCTTGACTCCACTTACAACCCTTTCGAGAAAAATGAAGGTGCTCAATGGAATTGTTTTTATGGTAAAGTTATTTGAGCTTTGGAGGTTCCGTATTTCTTCGAATTTGCAAGAGAGGGCGATAAAAAGTTACAGAAAAATGAAAGTGTCAATCGATTTTTTTTCTATGGTCAAAGTTTTTTGAGTTTGATGTTCCTTATTTATGCTGAATGTTGTAAGAGAGCGTGATCAAAACTTACAGGCGCAGTAGTAGTTCGGTTCAATAATATAATGCGATGGAATAAAGCGACTCTATGAATGCTTTGAACAAGTAAACCCGCCTTCTACTATCTCAATTATTGCCGCAACAACAACAAAATGGTGCAATGCGACAAAAATGCGAGACGTTAGTGCATTTTACAAAAATTCCCTCACGTCTTTAGCAAAATTGATGTTCTCAAGAGAGGGAAAAGCAAGTCCATTGTACAAGACAAGTGACTGCAAACTCCGAACAACATCACGAGTTTGTTTCCTATCAAAACAGACTGGAGTTTTGAGCATAAACATTTAGCCCGGCATAGAAGTATAATCAACCAAGAAACATCTATCCATGATTACATTAACCTCATTCTTAAGCCAAACGAAAAACTCTACCATGTGGCCGGGGTTGTCTTGTTAGAGCTAAATCGAAAGAAAAGTAATTATGGCTTGAGAACGGAAGAGTGCTCGCATGCCCAGGCTAAAAACTAGATTATTAGAAGCAGTCTACCGATTGCATACCGTTATACAACTACTAACCGCTCCACGTCTGACGTCTAAAATCGCCGTGTCATTGAAGAGGTGTTTTCACTTCAAGTCACAGACCTCTTAGTGAAACCATAAACGGACAAGCAACCTGCGCAGAATCTGTAGCATTCCCATTATTATTTCGAGCAGAGCAAAAGTGGCCTACTCTAACTTCAAAACTATTTTATGCGTCTAATATTTACAGAGCGAAAAAACAAAATCAAAATGATCTTATTGCGCTTTAACAATATGTTAAACATCTGTACAGAAATTCTTGGACAAAAAAAAAGCTAATTAAAAAAACATAAAAAAAAAAAAAAAAAAAAAATAATATGTCTATCTACACGCTAATGTATAAGTCTACAATCTATAGGAGTAATAATACTAATAAGAATCTTAATTTAAATGAGAACTTATAAACTATATACCGGTCCTAAAAAGAATACGTTGTCAAATGACACTTCAATCATTTAATTTTCTATCTTAAGGATGTGTTTTGGCAATTGCAGAAGCGAGTTCCATCGTCAGTGATGAGAGCAAGCAAGCCAAGAACGCCCTAATGCACCTGGTGGTCCCTTTCTAGTTGTTCTAGGCATATATTCAGTAACAGAGCTTCAGATGACCTGAGATGATGCGTATTTTCTTTTACAGAGATGTAGATTGGGGGAAATATACGCTAGGCGCGAGACCGTGCACCGCTTTAAAAGGGTGAAAAGACAGATCTTAAAATCAATGCGATACCTGACCGGTAACCAAAGCAGATCGACTACGAACAGGAAGTAATGTAGACAGAACGTTGGTAGGCGAAATATTATGCGGGCGACAGTGTTCTGTACGCGCTGTATTTTTATCCAGCTGCTTTGGCGGCAGACCGTAAAGGAGGCTATTACAATAGTCGATACGACTAGTTTGCTCGGCGTGGTTTTTCTTTTCGATACATACATTGCGAATGCGCTTAATATTGAAAAGGTGGAAATAAGCTGCGCCACAGGACGTTATGAACGTGAGTGTTTCATTGTCAAACTCAACGAGTCAAACCAATCACCAGATTTCTAACTGACGTTGGTGGGTAACACGTGCACTCTGCTGGAACACCCAACTGCTAAAAAGCGTCGTATCTCCACCCTTGCGCAGCTTCTCCTTTCCATCAATTGATAATAGCTTTATCTGATATCGCAATGCTGTTAGGTCTCGTATGCACAGTCGGACATAGGCAGCAATTGCCCTTTCAAGGAGCCAGACGACCCATCCGGACGGGAATGACACATACAACTGTGTGTCGTCGGCGTAGCAGGGGACAACCTTGGGCAGTATGATGCTTGGTGATAACAAACAACTTGGAAGTATAAGAGAGAAAACCATTAAAGGTACGAGACACGAACCATGTGGTACTCCATGGCGAAGGAACGAACGCCATTTAATGCACACATGGTTGGGTGCGACCCGAAGAGGTAAGACGATCAGAAATCAGATTCGAGTCCGGCACCCGTTGAACAACCGAACCTTGTTTTCCAGCGACCAATGAGGGTGTTTAATGGCAAAGCGGAGTCAAAGCAGCACTTAAGTCAAGCAATACTAATAATATAAAGTACTGTTTGTCCATGCTAATAATCAAATCGTTCTTAACTTCAGCAAAGGCCGTCTCAGTCGTCTGTAGGTGCCTCTTATACGCTGAGAGTTCGCAATCAAGTCCTTGGTTTAACAACGTGTTCGCGTGAGTTGGTCAGCGGCTGCTCTCTCTAACAGCTTAGAAGCAAAGGAAGACAGTATGTGGTCAATTAACCTGGTAATTAACTCATACATCTCCTCCCTGGATAATGACTTGAAGGAAGACAGCTTGCATGGGACCGCAGGATAGAGTGCGGTCACCAGGCATCTGCACATGCGTGGTACAAATCTCACTATCTGACGAAGGTTAAGTTAGTGACACAGGAAGCGATTCCAAAGACTCATGAATGCCATCAATTTCTGCTCGAAAAACCTTCCAAATTCATTAGCTAATGTTGTGTGGCATGCATCAGGCGGTTAGTGAAAAGTTGCCCTTAATTGACGTAGACGGAACATTGACATTGCAGCGGTTTTTTTTTTCCTTGTAAAAAAGTTTCTTTTAAAAGTTGGTCTACCTGTTGCTCAGAAACGCCTTTTTGCTTTTGCACTTAATATGCGCTTAATATGTCCGTTACAACATCCAGGCATCACACGACCGACCATTTTACCAACAAGTCATTTAAGACTTACATTAGCTTTCTTCATTCCCTCGATCTCGGTGGGGTTTTTAATCGATTTTGGAAGTGCAATGTGGGGAGTCCTTTGACAGAAGTTTGTCCTGGATGGGAGAGAAAATGAATCAGCACCATTAGGCATTCATTCAGCTACACAACCAATTGGTTTTGTACTAAATTTTCTCAGTACGTACCACTGGAACTGCTTCTTTCATGGCGTAACTGGCATACGGGCTCAACTATAAACATCCAACGAAAATGTTAAATTACCATATTATTAGTTATTAGGTAATTTTACTGGTCCGTTTTAAATATGAAATAAATTTCTCCTCTCCTGCTCACCTCACAGCTTAAATACTCGTTACCGACGTTTGTCCGAGCATTACTATTGTCTAAAATTAGACTTTTCTGTCGTGTCTAGAGATTTAAATTTTAACAAAATAACCTTAAACAAGGCAAGAATGGTACAAAGAAAATCATAAAAATGGCGGTCCCATGGAATAAGAAGCACGATCACAATCTTCCGAATGAGTTAACACGAGAAATACAAAGAGCTATTAATTTTTATGAGCGCCTTTTCTTTACCCTCAGAGTCAGTTTGATCAAGAGACTATCAATTAAGAGAAGACATCCCCGTGTCCTATGATAATCTTTTTCAATCTATTTTAAGCTTCGCGCCACGCTGTGAAAGTTATTTTTAGTTTCGTCCCCATGGCCACGCGGTCCCTGGTCAGAGGATCAGATGTCATTGTGAAGAAACTTGCGAAGACTTTTCTCGCCGTCGCATGATCCAATGAAATCCTAAATCGAAATTTGAAGATTTTTTCGAAGCTCGAAATTTCAACATCTTCCTCAAAGAGCTCGCATCCCTACTATCTGTTGATTCGACATCACCTTCATCGGATTCAGCTATGTACAGCATGGACCAGTTTTCTCTACTTTGACGGGAACTTTTCCCACTCTTATCAAAATCAAAGTTTTCAGATTCATCGACAAACTTGATGTCTACTACAGACGCCATTTTCTCAAAGTAGAACAGCAAAGCGGTCATTACGTTATTACAATTGACCAATCAGGTGTCTTTCCTAAAATAGCCTCGCAGCTTGACTACGAGCTAAAATTAGATTGAAAAAGATTATCATGGGAAGAGGCCCATGTATGGGGGATGTGTTCTCTTACCCTCATAGTCTCTTGGTTTGATAGATGTCTTGGACAGCTTTTCCAAACTGATGATCTTTACCTACAAACACTAAGCTTGAATCGAAGTAAAAGGTGCAACTGCGGCCAAAATGTTCTGCCTGTAAATTTGATCACAACATTTTAGAGCGGTTTTCAATTTAGTGTCGAAAGTAATTAGCGAATTGCTTTGGTTTTGCATTACTTCTCTCAGTGATTGGTTTAAAGTTCTCGCGCCATTTTTTCAACCAATCAAAAGTGCAACCAAAACCAATTGTGGCTTGGGTGTGCACATTTGCCCGCGCTTTGTGTCGGCTACGTGTAATTACTTCGAGTTTTGATTGGTTTACTGGATTGTCTCTGTCCTTTTTGATTGGCCAAAGTAATTACTTTGGTTTTGGTTTTACGACACTCAATTGGAATCTATCACTGAAAAGCACCAAAGCCTTAAATTGATTCCTGATTAGCGCGCTAGGAATGATGGTGTTTCGTTGTAAGGTGGTTCACACCAGTTTCAACAATTTTTTAAGACTGCCTTATTCTAGTGTTGTTGAGTCAGTCCTTCTAAAAGTATTGTTTGTTTAAATTGTTGAACCGGTTCGAGCCACCTTAAGACTTGGTACCAACATGTATGTATTTATCATGGGTTTACGTAACCTTTTCTTTGGGGTGTTACATGGTATGCTGTTTTTTTGTCGCTTCATTAGCGGCAGGCTATATATATTCGAGTTGTCCTAATTTATATTCATTCGCGTTCTACGACCGTCCCTACGCCCTCAAAATTAAATACCCAGTGATCAGGGGCTTCTTTTACACGTAGTTTTTTGCATGCTGCTACACGAAAGGTTTAGCACGTTTTGTATCTTTACTGATTGATTGTTATACGAGCATAGTTTAGATCATTTTGTTGGATTATTTTTCTTGCTGTAATTTTGTGCATTTCTGAGTTTTCATTCTGTTTATTGTATTGTTTCCATCCATTCTGTTGATGAAGGCATAATAAAGAGGGTCGCACACGGCTCGTGTTGACACACCCCAATTGAGGTTGCTTGTTACATGATAAATGTTTTATATTCGTTTGAGCGGGGTAGCGAATTAGAATATAACTCCAAATTTCAGCCACCAAAGTTCTCGGACGATACAGGGCTTTCAAATCAGGAAACGTTTCGTTCATCGACGCAATTTTCAATACAACTTTAAACTCGTTTTTTTCAGTTTTAATCCACATTAAAAATGAAAAAAAGAAACAGTTACCCATATTTGAGCATTGCTTTTTCCACTATCAGCTTTAATGTCTGCAATGAATTTGGAGATGTTGTATTCAAGAAGAGTGGCATCTTTGAGACGAGCCTTTGCTTCATCATTTAACTTTTTGTTTCTCAACATACACCCTAGACGAGAAAAACAAAAAGGTGAAAAAGAGTGATTCTTCCCAAAATTTCTACGGCTATAGAAACAAATTGAAAACCAACCGCACCAACATGCCGTCTTCATTTTTAAGGGTGACATTCATTAATACAACATATTTTTGTATAGATGTTGTCGGTCAAATCCGGCCTCAGGTTGAATCCGTTTTTACGTAGGTTAAATTAGTGATCCTCCTTGTATATTTAGGTTGAATACGCACTCAGATGAATTGCAGAAACTTTTTCGGAGCATAAATTAAGCCTAGTGGTGAAGACATAGGACTGCAGATCTGGAGCGTCCGAGTTCAAGTACCGGTAAGTGCATAGTACAGTTCTTTGTTCCCTTACTATGTTGTAATGTTGAGAGCGAATGGATAAGTGCATGAATACAGAAACCGATAAGCGATACGAAACATTAAGAAGATGTGTTAGAGAGGCGTAAGACAGATAGTTGGAGGGAAGGTATAGGTGTTTTCAGTCCTTTTTGGGGGGTTGACAGCTCCTAACCTAGGTTAAAACGGATGTAACCCGAAACTGGATTTGACCGACAACAGGTACATTTCAATTCAGTTCCGGCAGTCCGTAGGAGATCTATATTTAAATTATAATACAATCTCGATGTAGGAACATCATCTATCAAGCTTCAAAAATTACCTGACTTCAGTCGCACCAACAATTACGAAAGCGAAAAAAAATGGGTTTGATGGCACATCAGCTCCTCTTAAGTTCAACAGCCCTGGAAATAGTAATCAGTATCAGAATTGTTTTGGTTCAAGCTGAGCAGCCTGGCCAGTATTCTAGAACAGTGTAAAGTTCACTAATTGCCAGTCTTTCCAGCACTCTTTCTTGGTTATAGGGAAATCCGTGTTTTCAATGGGTCGGCCAACAATTAAGCACTGAATATTAAAAGTGCGTTGTATAACGAGCTATCAATGAAAATTTGAACGCAATATACTAGATAATCTCTGAGCAATGATGCTCTGAAAATTTGAAATTTTAGAAAGAAAGTGAGGCAACATTAGCGCTTTTGCCACCCAAGAATTTATCAGTTTTTGATGGCAAGTAACTGGGCCGTTGTCAAAGCTAAAAGGCTTCAAATTGGAGATTTAACTGAGCATTGAAGTCAATTTGTAAAATTAATAACATGATGCCTTCTCGTATGAGCAAACTCCGACTTACGTTATGAAAGGAAAATGTAAACAATGACTTCAGTAAAGATTCCCTTGTAAACTTGCTTAAATACAAGAAGGACACAGAAGCGAAAACTTTATAAAAATTTTGTTTGAAATTCCAAGAAAATGATTTCGCTTGGCAACTTCTTCAGAGCAAATCCAAGTTGAAAATGCTTTTGATTGCACTTAGTTTTAATTTTCAAACTGATGAGTGAAGATTAAGCACGTAAAAATCACTTCGCCCTTCGGCTTTCCTTTGAATATGGCCGGAGCAAACACTGATCTGGTTAAGAGATGATGGTTGCATTTAGTTCTCACAGTAGAAGTCGCAACTGATCATCACTGAATAGAATATGCCTGAGTCTATTTATAAAGTCTAAGCAAGTCAAATATACAAATATCCTAAAACTAAATGGTAGTAATTAAGCAGAATTAACTTAAAGGTTCTTCCAGCTGAATTTTAAATTAAGAAAAGACTTCAATGAGCTAGAGAAACCGAGAAAACAGAAGAAGCGGAAAACTGACAAAATGTGTGACGTGTCTTCTACGAACGAAATGATACACGGTATATGAAACGAATCATATTGAACTGCGGACATCAGATGTTTCTAGGACACAAACTCCTATGCTCAATAGAAATTTTAATTACGTAAAAACTGAGTACAAACATAGTCTATTGTAAGTCGAAGGACCCCGCCTCTGAGAGGAAATAATAATAATTGGGCTAAACCCGGTCAGAACAATCGGCGAACTACTAGTTGTTCTTTCTAACTCCTTCGAACTTACAAGCGACCTCGTCCAGCTTGTACACGATGACGGCAGTTGCGCCGTTTGAAGACATTTCGGCTCGGAGATCTTTTATTTTGTCTTGCCAGCTCTTCCCTGAAATGATGTACGCATAGAAATATTAGAGAATGATGAAGGGTTTAATGAATTATCAACATTACCAAATTTGACTCAGTCAAAAGCTCAAATGTGCGAGAATCCATTCATGGTAATGGTAATGGCTTTATATACTGCACATATCACATACAGTCTCATGGTGGTTTGCAATTCCTTCTCTCGGGTGAGACTGGACGTCAACCTGTAAAGGCTGCGAATCTGGCAGCCGCTATCCGTCCATGTTTGATGTCACTCACCCACCCAAGCTACGCATGAATGTGAAAGGATGACAGGCCTCAACGCTGGGGGGTTTTCCCCCTACTCTTCACGAACAGTGTGTAACAAAACAGGAATGATTTGCTACTGTGAGACAGTTCTCCAAAAACAAAACCCCTGGGACCTGACGGCGAAACTGTGGTTGCATCTGATTGATTACATAAGAAACTAACTCAGAAAAACGTCCAAGCCATGTCTTTGAAATCGATGAGCTATACAAATAATATCACCCTTATTCCCAACAAAGATAAGACAAACGTCTCTCAATAATTCGAGATCATTCTCCCTCCTCAACACAGATCACAAAATAGATACAAAGGTATCTTCAGCTAGAATATTGAAGGTTCTCTCATAGATTATCCAGTATCAGACAAAATACATAAAAGCCCATTCTATTAGGCAAAATACTCATTCAATTAACAACATAATTGAAAGTACGGAAACCCTTAATATCCCTGGAATTGCGCTATTTTTTTACTAAAAAGAAACTCTAACAGTCTTAAAGATAATTCTATTTTCAAAGCGCAAGATAACTTTGGTTTTGGACCCTCCTTATCCAAGAAAGGATCAGACTTAACACGGTTAAGGTTTTCTACAACAAAATTCAATGCTGTGCATGTAAAAACTACTATGCTTGAAACTCCCAAGCTTAATTGAACTAAAACATGGAACAGGACAGTGATGCCCATTATTTGGTGTTCCCCGCTTCGGTATACAACTGAAAAACGAATTTCCTTTTTCTTGGCACTCACCTGTGAACTGAAATTCCAGCGCAAATATCGTTGCATTACTCAGAGATGGTCTGCCCTCTTTCCATATTTCATCAACAAGGTTTTTAGAAACAGATAATAATGAAATAGATGCAGCTTGGAGATCCTGCAAAGTGCGCAATCATCGGACATAAAGATATATTTTAATCTACTGAAGGTATATACAGCAGCAGTTACACCTTGATTGGAGCCTAAAATCATAGGGTGGCTCTGTAATGGTCATACATGCATTCAAGGGAGACCTAATGCGCCGATCAACTCGAAACTTCAACATCCCCCCCCCCCCCCCGGGCATTTGAACTTTTGAAGATTGGATCTTTCAAATTCCCGCCCCCTCAGGCCAAAATGTTGTTTAAATGCTCTACCCGATCGTCGGATTTGTCTGTCATACCCTCCTAAAGAACAATCGTCGTCGGCTCCTGCCGTCTTTAATAAAGACCTTTAGAAGACCTTTTTTGTAAGCTAATCACTCACAAATGCTAAATCTCTTCCTTTAAACTCTTCCATCTCGTCTAAACACGTGTTTTATAGCTGTTAGCGACTTCGGCGCCCGAAAAAAAAATTCATTTGAAACGTGACACTTCCGGTTGCACTTTCCCCACCCCATGCAGGCAAAGGTCAAATTCCCCGCTCCCCGAGCACAGAAGATAGTCAAATGCCCAGGGAAGGGGAGGGATGTTGAAGTTTCGATTTGATCGGCGCATAAGAGTACATTTTGTGACTCAATAAAACCGTCACCATTGTTTCTCGTGCAATTTCAGAGAGATGTGATTATCTGGTGACGACTTGGTTTTCAAGAGATCAGCTATAAAGTAAGTGATTGTTACTGCAGCTGTTAGATATATTAGTTTCGCCTTAATGAGGGCAAGACAAAAATTCTGTCATTTACTGAGAGTTTCAAAGTATTTCTTACCTTTTTCCTGCTTTCGAAGTCCGCTGTAAAATTAAAGAGAAGGATATAAAAATTTCGAAGTGAACCTATTTGGATTCTAACTAGCAGCAATGATTGAAACTTAGTATATTTCATATCACGCCTTTTTGGGCCCTTTCGGGTACACAGCAATAGAAGCTTCACTGAGATTATATTACTTTTAAACGTAAGAGTGGTTCTTTCGGGTTATGGAGAGGGTGTGATTACCAGAAGACAATTGCTGCGGACACTTTCGAAAACGATTTCTTTGGATTGCCGCTCAGGTAGTTAGATTAGGAAAGGAAATTGTATGGAAAGAAAAATAATAATTGCATTTTAAAAAATGATCATAATAATAATAAAAGATACGGTAGTGCCAGTGGCGGTCGTAGCATTTGGGGCATTACTCAGAGACCTTGAGAAACACTTGAGGAAGATGGAATTCAACAAGATCACAGTAAGACAACTCTGTAGAGTGTGTTCACATGACGTCACGGCGGCCATATTGAGGGAGTGAAACAAAGAAACAGGGCTATGTTGGAGGAGTGAAATATTCTTTTGGGAATTGAACTCCATTTTTATGAAAATTCTTCCTTTTGTTTTAGTATGCAAGTATGCCTGCTGGTGATATGAGCGGAAACACTATATTCGGAACTGCACACATCCTAAGGACCCGAACTCGATTGTCCAAGATTCCTACAATATCATCAACACACGAGTTTGGGGCGTAGATGCCAGGATTGAAGGAGGTTGCTCGCCATGAGGGCAAACAGAAACACACCCAGTTTCGTGCCTTGTTGGTCTCTCCCTTGGGTCTTTCATAACATCCCAAGTCCTATTGAAAAGGAATGCTTGAATCCGGTACAGGGTGAACGTTCAGGAATTTGAGCTCATTGATAAGAGCCTCATAGTCAATGTGGGTCAATGAGATCAAATACTGTATCAAATCCAGATTTGACTTACTTACCGATTGAAATTAGTCGCCCATCAACACCAACTTTATCTCCATTTGTGAGTTCCTAGGTAGAGGCAAGAAGTAAACAGGCGCTTCACGCTCATTCAGTTGTTTTCACCGGTGACGCCCGATAACTCGAAATTCCAACATTATATTCAGAAGCTGATTGGGAGTTAAAAGCCGTGCTCAATTTTGCACTTGAACAATGAATAAAGGGTTGGTTAATCACGGTAACTGGATGACGGGAAATATGGGAATTCTCGGCGACAAAAAACAAAAAAAAACAATTCAAGTCAGTACTGTTTTAACAAGACATCCTTGGGTTTTGGAAAAGTCTAAAGTTTATTACCTACCTGAACCAACCATTGGGATATTGTTGGAGTACCAGGGACACCTGCAAATAATATTTATCAGACGTTTGATGCTGTCCTTTAGAACCATATTTTGGATGAATAATCTGAATAATAAATGAATAAACTGTTGGAGTGGGGCCTCACGTAAGCTGCTTTTGAAACTTTAATGCAAGCTTTCGCCTGCATCACCAGGAAACAAAAAAATATTACAGCACAACGAATTAAAAAGCGATGAAGGTGACCAATACTAAAACACTTATCAAATGTTAATGAGTAATATATAGTAAACAATAGTTGTCGGGGTGTGCGACATATTTAAATGAAAGAAGTAAATAAGACGTGTGAAAATAGGGGAAGCAGTTCCCTGCTAGCAGAATTCTCTTTTCTTTTTGCGTTCTCTGGGCTAAGAGAGTTTTGGGAAAAGAGACCTCTGCCATGGTTCGAAACTCACTTTGATTCATCAACCGCCGTCCACAACCTCAGACGGCACTATTCAAACCGCATGCTCCAATGATACGTTTGCTAACTGTAACTTGAACCCGCTTGCTCTTATTTTTATATCTGGTGCAAATGGTTCGGCAGGCTCCAATAAAAAATTAACGCAGCAGATAACGATGTTTTGTGGAGCTCAGTGTTTGAAAAGGTCTTTTATCCGGGAACCATTGACCAATCGGGTGTTAGTGGAGCTTCTCACTTAATAGACTACTCTAACCAAGAAGCCTTCAGTGGCATTGCTCGGCTCCTTTTGCAAAGTTGGCTAACAATTTCGCTTCCTGTTCTTACTTTCTTCAATCGCACCCAACAAGCCCTCTTATTGACACCAAATATCTTCGATTGTTTTTCTCTGCTAGCCGCTACAAAGTTCATGACAGCCTACTACCCGGACACGCCATACAGCATTTATATTACAGGTTGAACTGAGAGGGTTCGTACCCATTTTCATCAAGGTCCAATTGTCGTCCATTTGCATGTTAGCCTGAAGAAAGTATCGACCATCTGTCCACATACCAGCCTTAGTCATGGTTACCACTGCGTCACCTAAAGGAAAACAAACAATAAATCTGAAGCAGCGAAAACAAAAACTGTCCCTAATCTTTTTCGCCACCTTTTCTATACGTCACATGAACTCCATTGATTTCCAACAAGGGCTGCCAAGATTCAACCTATAGCCCTTTTGCAACAATTCGTCACGTGACCTTTTTTTTTTAATAAACACCATGATTCTGCAAGTTTTATGAAATTATTTTTCCAGAAATAAAAAGAGCAGCTCAAAATATGCTGCCATGCCAATTTTCGTAAGTATATCGTTCAAACTGGTGTTGTTACAGTTGAATATAAGGCGATATTCCGCAAGATTGAGCAAGATAATTGTTTTATTATTCAATACAGTGATGACAAAGCACAATTTTCTACGTTAATTGGAACAAAAACTGGAAAAACTTCCATTTTTTGCTGCGACACACAAAAATTACGTATATCGTAGGATATCCGTTGAGTACGCACGACGACTATTGAGCGCGCTATAACCATATTTGGATTTTGTCACATTGTGTTGAATAATAATTAAGGTTATCTGTTAGTAGAGAGATTTAATCGCGTTAATGTCAAACGGGAAATGTGAAACAGAAGTCTACTGTTTGCCATAAGACTGTGAAAACTCTCTTATTCTAACAAGTCTCTTCCTCTTGAGAGTTTCTTGACATATTTAGCTAACTATTTATCAAACGAGTTTCTTCCATTTTTGGCAAAACGCAAATTTCAGTTCGACATTTACCGTGGTGCTAAATCTCTCTATGATTAAATTTTCGACCTCGGTTATTGCATTTCTAGCTTTACGATTGGTTCACTCAATCTCGGTTATCAGCTCATATACCGTATGACCTAGCATGGAAACTGATGGCGTCAAGTGTTGCCAAGTTGGAAACTGTTTGCCTTTAATTTCAAATGTCCAAGCGTTTAGAATTTGACTTCACTTACCCCTGGAACCTGTAAATCCAGAAATGTACTCACGACGCTGGAAAGGTGGAGCCACATATTCACTCTGAAGAAATACATTTAAAAGAAAAACTGGTTAAAATCAGTTTATTGTTTTGTTCTTATTTTAATTATAAAGCCTCGCAATGATGTTGTCGCAAGCACGAACCTTTCACTTTTGGCTTGCTCTGTGATTGGTTTATTTTCAGTCCTATGGTATCGATTAATTACAATGAATGTCTTGAGACCTGTCGGCTCGAATGTCCTGAACGTTTTGCCGTTTTATATCTGGAAGGCGGATGGTTTTATTTAATTACTTTGCCAATTACTCACGAAGTCTGGATTAATGAGAGAGAGAAAAGGAGTTTCGCCTTCTTGAGGGTATCGCCTGCATGGTTGTTTGTTTTAGTTGAGAAAGACTGATAAACTAGAGTATCCAGAGAAAACCCTTGAAGTATGGTCGAGAAATACCCAGTCCAGTCACCACCAGGGTTTGCACCCATCTTCTCCAATCCCTTCTCCATCTACCCCATTTTGTCTACCTTTTTCTGTCCTTGATTTCCACCCCCAATCTTTTGCTTTTAACAAGAGAAAATTAACTCGAAAACTCAGGAAAGGAAAACAAACAAGCTACTTCGTTGTTGCTGATCTGCGTTGCAGTAGCATTTGAACGAGGCAGTAAGTGGTAAACATAGCCTTAGAATGACTTATCAGCTACTGCTAGGAAAACGTATAATTAGCAATCAGTCCGACATTGTCGTACCATGTGTTCATCTACAGATGGGATGATATAGGCCTTAATTCCTTCGAGTTGCATCAAAGCTCTCAGTTTCCTCAAACGCTTCGTTGTGTTCACTTTCGGAAGAGAAGGAGAACTCTAAAACGAGAGAAGGGCGAAATTAAACTGAAGTTAATATACAGATTTAGCCAGGCCTAAAAGCGGAGCTCCCGGGTTATTTATTCTTGCAATAAGTTGAACCGGCTTGAGCCTGCTATCCAATGAAAACCCAGAATCTGGTCAGCGGTCAGCAAAAAAAAGGCTGACTTAGATGAGCTAAATGAACCCGCGATATGGCCACGTGATACTAATCACATTGGCATACATGGAGGGGTGGACGTACGGGCGCTCGTACGGTGACCAAAACTAAATTCTCGCACAGATGGGTTACCAAATTTTCTTAGCAGTGGTACTCCACGCGCGCGCCTTCAGCGCCCAGAGCTCCGCTAGACCGTCTCGCGGTCTTTCTCGTTTCAACCGCAGAGAAACTAAGGCTGGCGGAATGTTGTAGTGGAACGCCGGAAGCCCTAGTGTGTAAACTTAGACTGGTCCTTTTAGTCCGCTTTCCTTACACTTTGAATTCACCAGGATCTGCTTTCAATTTTATTCCTACATATGCCAAGCCAGTGCTTGTAAACCTCTACTGTAAAAAGGCCGAGGTTTAGGTTTCCGGAATTGCACAAGGTTGCATCGAAACCTCGGTGGTGGGCTGGCAAAAGGCTTCTTTTCGGAGACTAGGAGAACAAAATCCTGCCAGCTCGTCTTTTGTCCTGTCTCCAAATCATTTGTCATATTCCCAATTCAACCTACGTTAGTCGACGAGGTATGTACAAGACATTGCATGTCTGGTGAAAGAGGGCTGACAAAATATTAACCCAGAAGCCACTGCAGTAAATCCTGGAAAAAACGCACCCCACGCTCATTTCATATCTGCAAACATTTCTGAGAGAACATTTTTCTTTTTGTACGACGCTTTGAGGCAATTTAGATTTTAGCTACAAATTAAGTACCTACATACATATACACTTAATTGACCGCTCCCCATAGGGGCTTTTCAGCGCCAATGAAACACAAGCAACGAAACAACAACTGTTAAGAATCCCAACTGGCCGGAGGCAAACCAGTTGGCTATTT
>NC_090869.1:38564244-38569244 GCF_036669935.1 Montipora foliosa
ACGGTCTATAACTTCAAAACATTCCGCAGAGCAGGAGTTACGGCATGCCGTAACTCCTGCTCTGCGGAATGTTTTGACCATGCCGTAACTCCTGCTCTGCGGAATGTTCTGAAGTTATATCTCTCGTGACGCGAGCTTGGGCTGCCTATGATTGTATTAAAACGAATATGCTTGTTGCCTCGATGCACAGAAATCGATTTTCTTCTGTACCGTATTCTAAAACAAGGTGCTGCGCAGTTGATCGGTTTAAAAGTCTAAATACACTGCCTGATCGATTAAGGCAGCGTTTACACGAAAGAGGTTTCATTTGTAACCGCATCGTTTTCGATGCCGTTACACCTTCAGTTTACACGACACCAATCGAGATTGTTACCGAAACAGTGTCGATTTGAAACCGCCGCCAAAAGTGGGGCGTTTTCAAAACGATGCGGTTTCATCTGTCGTGTAAACAGCGAAACTGCATCGATTTGAATACGGTTACTATTTTGGTGCGAAATTTGTATTGTTCAATTTAGCACGTAGTGCAGCGCCCGCTTACAACATGACGACTTTGATTTTCTGGCGAAAACGGTTCCGTGAAAACACTTCCAAACCGCATCGATTCTGATGCGGTTTCGGCGTCATGAAACCGTGTCGATGTGAGACCGCGTTCGTGTAAACGCTGCCTAAAAGAAAACAACATTTGCTAAAAAAGCTCCAATTTTCAGGGATCTTTTCTTTCAAGCATGCCGAGTTCGCTCATCCATGAACGCCGCACCGCTTTTTGATGAACATTGTTAAAGGCCAAGAAGAAATGATACCAAAAGAGCTTTAATAGTTGAAAACCTCTCCGCTTAAGAAAAGCAACAGAGTTCCTCGTCTTTCAGCCTTCAGCCTCCGTATTGAATCAATTTTAAGGACATTTTCCTGCACGGAAGCAGCTTGTCAGTTATGAAATGATCGATAACAATGACCGGAAGGCTTTTGTCGCGTTTTAGCCGTCGAAGATCAATCTACACAGAGCACGTATCAACTGACTTACCTCGTCCCTACGGATCCTGGCCCCTTGCAGTACATCAACAAGGTAGGACATTAGAACTAAACGCAAAGGAAACATAGTGAAATGCATCAAAACTATATGCCTTTGAATTTATAGATATAATAACAAATCGGTAAGGAGTTCTAAAGGATACGCGATCATCGCTTTGCATTGACAGAGCATCGTTTACAGGACAGGCCTTCCTTAAATTAAGTTTTACCTAAGGACAGGAAAAGGAGGTCCATGCCTGAGAAAAGGAGCCACTAGGCCACACAACAAACAAACTTGATATGGTAGTCTTGCAGAAGCGCTTGCGAACTCAAGTGATTGTTTACACAAGAGAAACCACACCCAACCTTGACGAGTGTTAACTGTCACGCAATAAAAAACATAAAATCCGAAACAGTTCAAAGAAAGAAGCCAAGAAGGTGAAATGTTATAAAAAAAAATACACAAATAACTCCTCCAAGTCTCAAGTATATTTATTCACCGAAACATGTTACTCACTTTTAGGCCCGGGTTAAACGCCGTACTTCACATGAGCCGAACTCAATTACACTTTAGGTCGACCCAAACTAGTTAAGTTCGCCTGTCGAGTCAAACGTCGAACTTAATTCAGCCGAACTTTAACCGACCACGAAAATAAATAGCAAAACCGAGATCGAGACTGTCTCATACATCAACATGATTATGCATTTGGTTCGGCTCATGTGAAGATCGGCGTTTGACCCAAAGGCGATCTTCAGCCGTTATTCCCGCCTGGAGTGGCCGTGAAGAACGCCTCAGCCGATCCAAATAAACCAGTCGAACTTAATTGGGTCAAACTCCGTACTTCACACGAACTTAATTCATGTAAATTAGTTGAATTGAGTTCGGCTCCTGTGAAGTACGGCGTTTAACCCGGGCCTTACGGAGCTTTGTATGGAGACGTCATGTTGGTGTTCCTCGGTTTGGTGTTCCTTGTGTGTCACGAAGAAAAAGGGTAGTTTTTCCAGCTTTTTTTTCCCAAAAAAAGGTAGAAAATTGTGCTTTGTCATTAATGTGTTGAATCATAACCTGATTTTAGCCAACTAGGCCTACAACCTCGTCGGCTAAGTATTAGATGATATTCCGCGCGATTTCGCAGGATGATGGTTAAATATATATCACAACATGTGATAAATACATTACTTTACATAACGTATTTATTGCAACTTGCAATATATGCCTATCACAATTCAGTCCGTGATATACATTAGGCAAGAAGACTGGATACTATTAAAAGCTATTTACTGGGTTGCCGTATGGCAATCCCAGTCGCAAAAAGGGTGGAATTTGTTGGGTGTTTTTCTATTTTTTTTTTTTTTCCGTGTCGGTAAAAGTCTTGCCTGTCACTCCCCTGCTAAGTGGTATCTTTGTGCATAGAGCCTTCTGCTCGTATTTTCTTAGGATAGAGAGGGTAGTGGAAATGCGTAGATTTCTCTGGTGGACACAGTAGAATGACAAACTTAACCGGCAATGGCGTCGAAAGTCATGTAACGCGAATGGCGTTTTAGTGGATCTTTAAACAAAATATACCCTTATGAAGCTCAATACTGGCAAGTCAATTGGATACTGTTGTCATCTATTTTGTGCTTCATTATTCAAGGAAAAGGTTCTTCATGGAAACGGTTTGATCCTGAAATTTAGTTTGTTGCAATATTGCGCATATTTGACACGACTGAGTTTCTTCTCTGCACGCACGTAATGAAACAGAAGGGGTTTTTGCCTCTAATAGCAAATATGTTGTTTGCGTCAAAAAATTGTTCGCTGGAAAAGGTGGCCTTTATGAATTCATCATGTTTTATGATATGCGAGCTTAACTGGATAGTTTTTATGTTATTCAAGGAAAAGGTTGTTCAAGAAACCTGAAGTACATGGTAATTTGACACGATTGAGTTTCTTGTCTTCACGCACGCAATGAGATAGGAAGAGGTTTTCGCCTCTAAGAGCAAATATGTTGTTTGTTTCAATAAATTTTTCGCTGGAAAAGGATTCTGTGGTATTTTCTGCCTTTGTGAATTATAATATCATGTTGTGTATTGAATTTTCGAACTTAAGGTTGAAAGGTGCTATGGGAGAATTTTTTTAGTATTGCTCTGTAAGCAGGAAGGGTTCACAGGCCTGTTGGAAGCGTGCTTGAGTTTCAACAAAATGGGCCCCAAAATCAGGGAAAAATTGTGACGTCGATGAATAATAAAGTATCTGCTATTTCCAAAATGATGGAATTACCTGGTGATAAATAACGTCGTACGCATCTTGGAGAGTAAATTTTGACTTTGCATAAACAAATGGTCATTACCTCAAAGGTTGGCCGACTGTGATCTTTGTTTTGACTTCGCTCATTTTATCGTCAAACTTTGTAACACTTGACAGAAAAAAGAAACCTACAAAAACCCAGTATCTTGCCATCATTTGACACAGATGCTTCACTGTTTGGCGAGTAAACATACCGCGGTAACTTAATCACGGCGCCCGCTGAATTCTGGCCATGTCACTTTCGATTTTGCGATTTATTTGAACGCAGCAAAAATCTCCCAAAATGTTTGTCGCTGATCGTAACTTTTTATATTCTATATTCACGGTTCAAAATTAATGTTGTTTTCATGTCGTAAATATTTTATTCTCGATCGACTATCCCGGAAACTTCCTTCTGCTCTCTTTTATTTGTTATTCTTCAGAGACTGGAATGCTGTAGTTGAATACCACACAGTGCCTTCTCATTTTCTGTAACACGTACCACAGGCAACCCAGTGTATGCTTCACGGAAGCATCTCGTTTTAGAATGATTATAGCGGATTAGTTAGCCATCAATTTTAACAGACACTTAGTAAATATTTATCGCTTCATCTTTCAACTTCAGGTAACGTTGCTGTTGAGATTGCACGTGATGATGACAGTAGCGATGGCTTATCTCTCTGAGCTATCGCCAAACTCAGGTTCTATGAAAGGGACAGACGATTGCCAGTGTACAAGTGGGGCATGACAAAAGGAATATCCACAGATGAAGCAGCTAAAATTCTTCTGCAGCAGTGTGCAGACCGCACGTATATTTCCACGCAAATTCCAACAAACATTTCTAAAAATACCGTTTTTGTGGTAGACACCTCAAATCTCTTGGATGTTACAGATGTCAAGTGCGATGACCTGGGTGCCTGGCAATGCACGGGTGCCCCAACGTTTTACTACTCGACAGACCAATATGGCAACTTTCATAAGCACGAAGACCCTGAAGATTGTCCTGCTAAGCAAGTGCTGTACATCATACAGCGTCAGTATTTCACTAACAAAAGCTTACTGTGACCTTCGCTGCGAAAGTTGCTGATAAGTGCAAGACTGGCAGCGTCTACAATGCCTCAAGCCCTGATCATAGTGCAGTACATATTTGGGGATGGCGAGCAGGTCGTTAAAGTGAAAAGCCACGGAAACAGTAAAGGGAGCAATGAAGAGCACCCGGGATTCTCTGAAAGACAAATTGAAAAGAATTACCTCCCAGACAAGTTGTTCATGCCATTGTATACGAGAAAGGGGGAATCATGAAGATTGAATCGGCGGGCGATATTCCGAGAAACAGGTTTATAACCTAAACAGAGAAGTGAAGCGTCAGAATGCTGATTCACCCATAAAAATTGGGGATCCTCAGCTTTCATGTCTTAGTGAAAGCAAAAGAAGAACAACAAGGGCGGAAGGAAGACATGATCAGAGAAATGCCATTGTTTCCAGAGCCAATCGTCTTTCTCGCTACGAAACAACAGCTGATTGATATCGAACGATTTTGCTCAAACCCTGAGAAGTTCTGTATCCTCGGAGTCGAATTTTCTGATTGCTGATTTTTATTACACGTTCACCACTTATCGCAATCTAATGCTGATCACGGAAAAAGGGCACCATCCAGTCTTTATAGGCCCAGGAATCCTTCATAACCAGAAGCCTCTGTCATCTTACAAGATCCCACTTCCTCTTA
>NC_090869.1:38574244-38599244 GCF_036669935.1 Montipora foliosa
AAGGACAACCTGGTTCCCAGGGCTTTTCTCCGCCCACCTTCTCCTCTGCGGAGAAAAGCCCTGGGAACGAAGTTGACACAAGGACAGAGAAAAACACTGACCCTGGTCAAATTTCCATTTGACCACCCTGGTCAGTGTTTTTCTCTGTCCTTGTGTGGGCCCACAATGGCCAGTGTTTTTCTCTGTCCTTGTGTAGGCCCATTTCCATTAGTAGGGCTAACACTCACATGGTTCATATGGGATAGAAACCTAGCACTTCAGATTACACTCTAATCAGTTAAGTCTGTTCAAATATAAGTACTACACGGCCAACGTTTGCAAAAACGTATTCCCCCCTTGTACTTGTACATGTTCATTGCCGTGACTTTAACATCTTCAGTTTCCACGGCCTGCTCCCGTCTCCCTTGTAGCACAGTCGGTAGAGCAGAGGTGATATAACCCGAAGGTCGAGGGTTCAATTCCCACCCTGGTTAGTGTTTTTCTCTGTCCTTGTATGGGCCCATTTCCATTAGTAGGGCTAACGCTCACATAGCTCATATGGGGTAGAAACCTAGCACTTCACATTACACTAATAGCTGACCTCGGTGAGCTCTAAGCTTGAGCCCGCGATATGGTCACGTGATACTGATCAGCGGATACTTTCTTTTGACAGATGTCAATTGATCATAACATGGATTTCTCATAAGCTTGTCTAATATCAAAGACGTATGCAGTAAACTAGCGTGATACTGGTAACATTGGCATATATGGAGGGGTGGACGTACGTACGGACGATGACGTCATGGCTATAAAACCAAAATTTCTCGCATCGATGGGTTACCATATTTTCTTAACTATGGTGCTCCGCGCTATCGGCTATTTAAATTTTTACATGCGACACAAGCCAGACCGAAGTAGCGGAGTTCACTGTTGCCCTTTGTATTAATTCAGTAGGTATCTTTTTCAATCACCATGATTTCAGTAATATAAATCCCTCCCCTGCGCAAGAGAGATTCCTCAACTTCAGGAAGCCAAAAAAGAAAATTATGCAATGAAATTTTCTTTGCAGTTCAGTTTCTTTCTCAGATCACCAAAAACGCAAGGGTGTTGCTTTTCACCTAGTTACAAACCGAAAAAATACAGGAGAGGCCAGGAGAATTCTTCGCGTCTGTTTCCCGGGGACTCTGAAATCAACGACAGGGATGCTCTTAACCTCCCTTGGCATTCAAAAAGTAATTTTGTTGTCGGAAGGTGATCAAAACCAAGGTCACACGTATTCTTGGTTTGCATTCACGTGATGAGACGGCCATGTTGGAGTACAACACAATAGAAAATGGCTCTACCAGTTTTGCATGATAATAGAGTCAAAATCCCAAAAGACATTTTACTGCATTGTTATGTACAACAACATGGCTGCCGTGACGTCAGATGCAAACAATCAATTGTGCTGCCATAATATAGTATAATTTAATTTCGACGGTGAAAGAAAACGATGAATTGACAGTTTTTGAGATACAACTTGAAACAATGTATACGGTAATTGCTTTGTCACCAATCAAAACGCGACAGCTCTAGTCAAAATTAAGACAAACATCTTTTAATAGTCAAAGAAGGCATCCCGCCACAACCAGATTACAACTTGAAATAGTATATAAATAGTACATTTCGAGTTCATGTCTTTCTTCTTTTCAAACCGAGTCTATATGCGAAGTTTTTGAGAGGGTAGTTGGTTGGTCAAAGAAGGCATCCCGCCACAACCAGATTACGACTGTAAATGGTATGTCAATACAACACTCAACCCGTGTTAATATCTTTCTTCTATTCAAACCGAATCAAGTGCGAAGTTTTTGTGATGGTAGTTGGTTATACACTGTACTTTACATATGAATACAAATTAATTGTCATAAGAAAAACTTTGCCCTTAGATTCGCTTTGAAGAGGAGGTAGACATGAACTCGGAAATGGCCTACTAATATTCCCCTCTAGTATCCCCAAGAGTCAACACTTTTTGCCAGGAGAGGAAAGTGAGGGAGGGAGGATTTCACAATGTTGGGTTTAAGTTTATTTGAAAATATGGGAAAAGGACAAAATGTGCCTTTTTATAAAGAGGAACTGTACTTTGCAAGCAGGGTTAATTCACGTGCACTCCACTCCAATAATTTGAAAGAAACATTCAAACTTGACACGATTAAGAAATCCCAACTTGTAGGTGACAACCAGAAGGCTATTACACGCATGAGTTGAATACAGGACCAATGAAGGAAAGTCCAGTGGGAATCTAACCCGGATCATTTTCAATCACTGGACCAAATTACCAAGCACAACTTGTTCTATACTTTTTATTGATTTACATATCATGCATACAAATACAACACCTATGTGCTAATTATATCTTCCAAAACAGATTTGACAGGAATCAAAGTGTACAGTGTATAATCATAGCTGCTTGAGATAACATAACGAGCCATGCCTGCAGACAAAAAAACGCAACATAAATGCAAATAGTATCGAATAGTATCGAATAGCATCATATTGAAAACGATCAAAATTAATTCATTGCTGTGAGAGCTCTGTACATCACTTTTGTTGAATCAGTGGAAGTTCATACGAACGAGACCTCAAGCGCATTATCTTCATTGCTCATCACAACTAGCAAACTATCAGATTCAGATGAATCTGGAGCGATACAGTGTATCTATTGTTTCGTCAACCACTGCTATTTAATAAATTATGCCAACCACTAGCTTATAATTATTGCCTGTTAAAACAATAACTTCTTTTGTTCCATCATGGTTGGCAAATTTTATCATCATAAGGAAATGTGTCATGTCGATGTTTGTAAACAAGAAATATCACTGTACGGCAGTTCTGAGCAATATTGACCGAAGGGGATGGCAGCTTAATGCTTATTCATGGTCTTAACAAAAACTTGCCTTTGCCCTTTATTAAAGAACTTTGTGTGACGTTGAGCCATCTGCTGTCTGAAAAATTAACGCACAAAAAAAATTAATACAGTGTTGATTATGTTTAGTAACTCAGTTATGTTTCCAAAATTTGTTCAGAACTCTGAATTAAAACAAGTTATCATCAGAAGATATTCTCACATTCCTCAAAGAAATTCAGAACAGGTCTGTGAAATATCTCATCACACAACAACGTCACATTTTGCAAATGAACAACCATTATAAATATTCCGTGTGACCACAACAATTTTTGTGGTATGATTTATAGCTATGAATTGCTGGTTTTCACTTATGTGATCAACAGCCATGTTTTTCAACGAAAGCAAAAGCAATCGTTTGCATAACAATAGAGTTAAATTCCCGGAGGATTTGGTCGGGGCACCAACATGGCGGTCGTGACGTCATGTGAAAACCGAGAATAGCGAGTGCTATGGCTCTGAAGCAAATCTCTGCAAATAGCAAAAATGACAACTACACAGTTTCTTGTAAATGCAAGTGGGTGGGGAGAACTGATTAAGTCATTCAAGCTGGTTATGAAAGTGAACTGTGATACATCATTAACAATAATTATTACACTGTATTGCTAACAGCTATCACCCACCTGTGTAAAAAAAAAAAAAAATTCAAGGTGGTATGAACAGTTCACCAGCACCTCTTGGGGCAAGCAACAGCTTAGACCATAAACAATGCAACGACTAGGCTGAAACATTAAATTGTAAACAATGCTAAGTCTGCACAATGTCCAAGGTGCAATAAATAATGTCATAACTATCAGCACATAAATTATGATTCTAGAAAAGATCTGTACATGCAAGTTATTGTTAAACACTAGATTCCAGTATGCCATGATTTAAGGTCAACCTGTGTCAGTACTCAGTCAATAAAACTATGTAAATGTACATGTATCCAAGTCAAGTTATTTAAATTCAACTTAAAACTAAACACTGCATACTGTAGTCTCTGATTTACCATTTCAACAAAGGCATTCAGGCATATGCTTGTCATTGTTGATTTCTTCATTGACAGCAGGCTGTATTTACTGAACAATATTTTTAATCCTACAAAATCTTAGAACCCACCTAAATGTCTTTTAGATCCACACTGCCACGGTTAACATGCTGTTAAATCCCAAAAAAAAAAAACCTGAATATTAGCACAAAAAAATTTGAGCCTGACTAACCAGAAAACTGTTATATCACACCAATTACCTATTGTAGATTTTTTAAATGCATAGGATGTCTAAAAAACAGTGCCTAATTCTTGTTAATATTATTTTACTCCAGCCAAAGTCATCCTTTTCAAAGGAAAAAGTTCACAAAGAGGTCAAAACTCCTTTATAGTTTCCTACTACTATGTTCAGTCAACAGTGGGACTTAGTATTTCTTAGATCTTACATGTAGACAAGATTCTTTTGGAAAGAATAACTCATCACAGGGACAAAAATAATGCTGCAAAGAAAATCAAGCTTCCACCACATGAAAAATAAACAAACTGCTGTCTCAGACAAGAATTTTCAACAGCAAAAGTTCTGCCATATGCTTGTCATAATTATCTTCCTCATCAACAGCCATACACAACTTAATCATCTCAGCACCCCAAATGACTTGTACATTTTATAACTTGATTACTGCCTAACACAGAGTTAGCTTACATGGAGTCACAGCTGTTGAGATGATTGTCATCTTTCCATTTTTGATAGTGCTCTTTCTGGACATCTAACTTGGACAACCCAAGGCTCTACATGCATCTGTTGGGAGCACAGATCATGATGTTTTGGAGAGTTAACAAATGAAAAGAGATTCATAAAGAAAGGAAAGGAAACAAAGGCAAACTCATAAACATCTTGTTTGTTTTACTATACTTTCGTATCATACTTCTGCTTGCAAAATACCATACACAAGACCTAAATATTGTGGCGCTGTCGGTTTATTTATTTAAAAGTTACTTCATTGCCACACACAAAAAAATATAATAACAGAAACTCAATAAAATGAGATAATGACAGCCTACAAAGTGCACCTTGTCAAACCAGAGATATCATGTTCAGACAAAGCAAAATTATGGTGATGAATATAAATGAGTTAAAAACAAGCATTTGAGTATTGCACACATTACTGTTCAAATCCGAATACCATGAACACTTTGGTTTGATTTTGAAATTTCCCATTGTACAGCAACCAATCAGCATAAAACAACAAACTAATTACCTTTAGTGGTTGTACACGTAGTTTAGTTTTCTTGCATCTTATTGGCTTTTTACTTGAAATACAATAACACTTCATAAATATTTCAAGTGTTCATGGTTTTCGGATTTTCACACTAACAATCTTGTCTGCTTGGACAGCATTGCTATCAAGCAAATACAACTAAGAATTAATTTTGCAAGATTTTAAGCAAAATTAATTATGCAAGCTTCCAATTAAAGTTTTACAATACAATAGGTTTATTAATAATTTGTCCTCGGCACAATAAACACAGAACATGTAAATCACTTGTGTTGATGACTACAAATTATTTTATGAAGACCACTCAGACAAGAAAAGAGAATGCTTTTGTCTTCAACGCTTCCAATATTAACTCTCAGAGAGCTGGGTTCATTCACGTCATCATTGTGGTTAGATGCAGATTTTAAAATCAAACAAAGATTAATTTCTATAATTTATGCACATATTTACTATAAGAAACAAGGTGAGTTTAAGCTATGAGGCTACTTACAATAGCCAGTCTTTTCATTTGAAAATCTTTTTCAAAGAACAAAATTGATCATGTAAGCCTGATGGTAACAAACATGTTTTAAACTACCGGTAGTCTTAAACTAGCTTGCGTTTCAGTTCCAACATGCTTGCATTTGCATTGAGCGCAAACGTGTTGACCAAAGTCATTAGCTTTTCGAAGCATTATTGCATCACTAAAGGTTTAATGATGCATTAGAATACTAATTTCACAAAATAAAACACTGTCTCCTTGTCGCACTATGCAAAGTTCGGCTTGCGGCCTATGAAAAACAAAGGTGCGCATTTTCAGATTTTTTCACCTCGCATACATGTAGCTGTGTTATGTAAACTGAAGTTACAAAATAACATTAATTTTGAAGTGAGCGAAAACAATTCAATGACAAGTGTAACAAATTCTCTAGAAAGCACTTGTAAACATATATACATGTATATATATATATGCATGCAAACACAAGACATCTGTGAATGGCTTTCCGACATGCTTGCGCCCTTCAGTATGTACATCTCAAGACTAAAAGGCACCAGGGACAATGATTTTGTCAACATTATTTTGGGGTGGTCTATTGCTTCAAAATACCATTCAAGATAATTTTAGTGACAAGAATGAAAATGCATACTGCTTTGTTTCAACATGAAGATGCAAAAATTGGATGCGATAAGCTGACTGAGTTTTACTTTCCGTATGAAAACAACCAAATTCTGATTCAGTTTTAATTAACTGAACTCTCCAATTGAGCACAATTCCTTGTGAGACAAACTAAACTTAAGTGGGAGGTGATGAAAGTCACCGCATCACAGAGATTTCAAAATAGACAAAGCAGCGATATGCAAATATTCCATTGCTTAGTCTCTAGTTCAGCAGTATCTTAATGCTCTAATAAATGTAAAGTGCAAGGCAACCAAACAAGAAACATTGTGGCAAACTAGCTATCATAGTTCACTTATAAACAGACAAACAATTTTGGTGCGGACTGAATAATTATCGCAATGTGGAAAGCGCAAAAAACACATGACATTGTAGAAAAGAGAATTTCTATAGCAACACACACCCCCCTTTGCTGAAAGATGTTTTTTAGTTTTGCTGCTAAACAAACAAAATTGTTCCATAAGGTATTTCAGAGACTGAGTTTTAGAATGACCTAGAATCTTTTTCGTGGTAGTTCCTCGCTGATAACGTACATGTACAAAACTGATTCATGCAATGCAGTTGCATGTCATATCAAGAACGTGACGCTCATTAAAACATTACACAGCTTCAATAACCCTTTGCTACTAAAGGATGATTTTCTAATTTTTTGGTGAGCAATGAAAAATAGACTTTTTGCTAGCATAGCGATCTCTGTAGTATTAAGCGATCAAACATGTTATCTGATACAATATTTTTTTTGCGTCCCTGAAGAGTTTGTGTGACTCCACTACAGACAACTTGCATTGGTAGATAATCACGTATTGTTTACTTTTTCTCGCTGATCAAATTGCAGTTGTCTTACAAGGAACTGAAGGTTCATTCAGTTCACTCTGTATTAAGAAGATTGTTTTAGGGCTCAATTGGAGAGTTAAAACTGGCTGGTAATTAAAACTACATCATCTCAGCACCCTACGTGTAGTTCATGGGTTGCAGGGATGGCACAGTGGTGAGAGCACTCGCCTCCCACCAATGTCGCCAGTGTTTGATTGCCAGACTCTACGTCATACATGTGGGTTGAGTTTGTTGATTCTCTACTCTGCATCGAGAGGTTTTCTTCTCAAAAACCAACATTTGACTTGATTTGCTAGAACAACTAGACACTTAAATAAAATTCCTTTCATTACATAACTTGATTACTGCTTACCACAGAGTTAGCTTACATGGATTCAAGGGTGTTGAGATGTCATCTTTCCCTTGTTGATAGTGCTTTTTCTGGACATCCAACTTGGACAACCCAAGGCTCTATCTGTTGGAAAGCACAGTTCATGATGTTTTGGATAGTTTACACACTCGAAAACTAAGACCTAAGACCCCGGGGTCTTTCGTACTACCAAAACTAAGACCGGGTCTTAGCTTTCATACAACAAAAACTAAAATCCCTTGTAAACAGTGAAAATTACAGGGAGGAACCCAGGAAAGCTTACCACTAGTCAGAGATTTGGGCACTGGATGTTGTCTACATGTTTTAATCCAAACAAACACAACGCCATGACATGCTTGCACCAAAGGTAAAAATAGGGTCTTTCGAATAACTAGAAGCTCAGACTGTTAAGTTAAACCTTTGGTTGTAACCACTAGGAATGGGATGAGCAACTTATTTTGTCAGTACACATTATTTTGTTATTCAATTTCCATTATTAATAAGTCCACAATTTAGCCGTACGTCACGTGAACAATAAAAGTCAGAATAAGCCAATGCCTTTTTTTACGTACATGTTGATGGTTTTCTGTTACAATTTTTTTGTTAAGCCAATTAAAACTTGTGTAAGGATTTAATTATCTGGGTTTGTTTACAATTACACCATTCTGTACAAACGGAAACTGGAATCTTCAAAACAAATCTATTTACAAGGCTACGCAAATGGCGTCCCCAACACAAAGCTCTGGTTAGCATTAGGGCCTCTTCTTGTTATGAATGAAGTGCTATTGAGAACGCGAATTTGAGAAACGTCAACAAAATATAAGATATGCGACCTTATATAGGAAAAGGGGGATTAAGGTGAATAACAAAAAAAATCGTTTTCTATCGTTTTAAACGCAAACGCGTTAAAACACCGTTTAAACGCATTTAAACAACGTTTAAACGCGAATAAAACGCGTGCGTAAGATTTCATGTCGGAAAAGCTTTACACAAACAACGCGTTTAAACGCTGTTAATTTTTGGTCTATTGCTTCAAAATACCATTCAAGATAATTTTAGTGACAAGAATGAAAATGCATACTGCTTTGTTTCAACATGAAGATGCAAAAATTGGATGCGATAAGCTGACTGAGTTTTACTTTCCGTATGAAAACAACCAAATTCTGATTCAGTTTTAATTAACTGAACTCTCCAATTGAGCACAATTCCTTGTGAGACAAACTAAACTTAAGTGGGAGGTGATGAAAGTCACCGCATCACAGAGATTTCAAAATAGACAAAGCAGCGATATGCAAATATTCCATTGCTTAGTCTCTAGTTCAGCAGTATCTTAATGCTCTAATAAATGTAAAGTTAAAACACCGTTTAAACGCATTTAAACAACGTTTAAACGCGAATAAAACGCGTGCGTAAGATTTCATGTCGGAAAAGCTTTACACAAACAACGCGTTTAAACGCTGTTAATTTTTGGTCTATTGCTTCAAAATACCATTCAAGATAATTTTAGTGACAACGTTTAAACGCGAATAAAACGTGTGCGTAAGATTTCATGTCGGAAAAGCTTTACACAAACAACGCGTTTAAACGCTGTTAATTTACCTCAAGTGAGCGCATAATTACATGGCTGCATGCTATAATATTATTATTGGGCATCATCTGGGGTTACTGTGATTTATTTAAAACAATGCAGCTCGACAAACCATCGAAATCTTGATTGTTTTAGTCGTTGCAAGTACTCGGAAAAGAGAAGAAATGCGAATTAGTCCAACCTAAATTGGCGGCGTTCTCATGAGGAACAAGACAAAACACTTAGCGACTCTAACAGTAAATTAAAGCATAAACAATAGAAATTTGTTTCAAATTTAGTGAGGAATGTACAAATGAATTTACAAGATGGTGTTAAGCACAAGTTGGCTTTGATGTGTACCCTGTGATTAGGGAGGGTCATCAGTAGGTTTCTCTTGTCATGTGCTATCATGTTTTAGAAATGTAAAACAGAACGTTGATTGTTGAATGCTGTTCGTGTTGGTCTTAGTAGAGTCGCAAACACTTATAAATCAATGAAATAAAATTCTGCATTGGGGTTACCAGCTGAGGCATTCTTCACATGCAAAACTTACTACCATTTTTCCTTTACTCATGTTTGATCAAGGCAGTTGACATAGCGGCTGTCTTCCGACTCTGAGCAACGACCAAGGCCCAAGCAAGCGAACGAAGATAAAACAACTCGTACCATCATTACAGGGCTCAACTAAAGCTGCATATAAAGTGTTACGTTCAAGCCACTAGAAAAGAAATTGATCGATGACTCACTATTTACCGCTCAAAAGAAATAAACTGATCTACAGATTTGTCGCGATCAGTCACGCAATCTTTCGAAATTTTAGACTTTTTGGTCATTTAGTACTTGTCAAAACGAGACATCAGTTTGTTTAATTTCCTGTTCGTTTATGATTTGCGATAATGAAAAGGGGTTGAATAAGCAGATATCGAAGCGCCAAGACACAAGCACGCTAATTTTGCAACAATATGATAGCCCTTTCAAACCTCTGAAATAACAAAAAAAGCAAAGCTCTGAAAGAAATGGAGCATACTTCTCTGAACCCATCCAACCTTCCTGAAACATTCGCGGGTGATTTGCAGTTAGCAGAGGAAACCTATATTTCATGAGCGAACGAGAGCAGATATATTCAGCGCCCTCGGCCAACGCTTCAACTTCGAGCCATTTAACCACACCGGAAGGTACCGGTCACAAAGATAGCAAAAAACGGCTCTTGCTTTCGTTGAATCGTTCGTTACTTCCCTCGCAGTTCGACAATGATTATATTATTATAGCGACAACTGAAAGAATCCGTAACATATAAATTCAAGACTATCCGATGGAAAGCCTGTTTGTGAACACCAAGGAAGTTCCGAAAAAATCAATTCGCTGATCAGATAAACCGGTTAATACTTGCGATACTACCAAATGTTCACGAATCTTGAAACGTTCCCAGTTTCACTGAATCGCTCCCTACTTCTCTCGCACCAAATGTTCAAGACTCTAAAAACGTTCCCAGTTTCACTGAATCGCTTCCTACTTCTCTCGCAACTGGTCATTTACCCTAGGTTTCTGTTTCCCTATCCAGGATAACAATGGAGAGAATTATACAACCCAGAAGTATTTGGTCAAGTCAATGCAATGTTTACTTTGTCACATTTCGATGAAATGTTTATGTGATTCGCTCATTCTTTGAATTACGTCCTTCTGAAAATGGTTACATGTAAATGTTGACCGCCTGTTTTCTGTAATTTTCTATTTACTCGAGGCATTATCAATAATGGTACAAACAATCCAATTTTTTCGTCGCTATGGGGCGAAAACCTTTTTTCAGTTGTTGCAGGGCGAGTGTCACGACATCGAATGCCGAATGCTAGCGGGGCGTCATCACTTCGATTCTGCTTCATTCTGGCGACGTGCTCTTTTGTCGCCAAAAAATCCGAAGAGGAAACACGAAGGAGGAAAATGTGAAGGTTTTAAAGAGTTTAAAAATATTAAAACAAGCTTGAGACAAATGGGAACACTTTCAAGCGTCGTTCAGTGGTTCGCGTTTCTTTGAGCAATATCGTTGGCTCTTGCCTGCAGAATCCGTAGGCTCAAATGAGACTGCTTGCTCCATTCTTAGGAAGACTCGAAAACCGAATCTTCTTTCCTGCTTGTGCTAATTGTCTGGTTGCCGTTGTTGATAGCACGAGATTCGTGCACTGCAAGTGGGCTAAAGTCGGTGTGCATGAGGCGCTCACAGAAAAAAGAATAGTAAATAATTAAAGACGGAATGTGATTCTTACTGCAAGACAATTTTTATCCACCTGCTATGTAAAAAGGAAAGGCAAAAGGTAAGTTTGCTGATGAATTGATCATTTTGACACAGTGGGTTGGAAGACATGCACCCTAATCTTCACATTTCATATAATAGAACAGGTAATTTATTCATTCAAATAAAACTAAATTAGCGTACTTTTCAGCATACGAAATGAAGTAATTGAAGCGCAACAGAGCCGTTTGTTTAAACGCGTTAAAAATCTGTTTAAATGCATACAAAATGCGTTTCCACGCGTTTCAACGAACGCGATTAAACGCGTTAAAACGTTGTTTTCGAAATTCACCTTAATCCCCCTTTTCCCAAATAGGGTCACATATTGCATTGACATATTAATTATAGGTCAACGCAGATAGTGAATGGAAAATCCACTAAAAAAGCTTTCCTTGCCAGAGTCATATGGCTATGTTGCGTAGTGTTGTCGCTTTCAAGTTTTTTTCAACACCACTTTTGGTCTCTTGATGAAGAGATAGTAAGCTACATTGCCTTTTTAAATACCCCAAAATTATATGATTTGAAGTAAACCAATTTGGTGCAAATCGTTTAATTCTTATAATTGCACAAGTAAAAGCGAAGTTTCAGAAAGGAAGTAACACTTGTCAGATTGTTTCTGGACTGTCAGTCTGTCTCCAGACTCTAAATTTTTCGTTTATTACACAAGTTTGACCATCAAAGATGTGTATTACACAACTTTGACCGGATTGTTTCCAGACTGTCAGATTGTCTCCAGACTCTAAATTTCTCGTTTATTACACAAGTTTGATCATCAGATGTGTATTACACAACTTTGACGGTCAAAGTTGTGTAATATACAAGTTTGACTGTCAATTTGTATATTACACAACTTTGATGGTCAAACTTGTGCAATAAACGAAAAATTTAGAGTCTGGAAACAATCTGACAGGTGTTAAGTGTGTATTCAAAACAAACAGTAAGGTAAAAATTGCTGAACAAAACGAACTCTCGATAACATCACTACTTTAATATTCATACACACGCTTAAGTTACAAGCGTCTGTGTGTCACACGAAATAAATGCAGTACAGCCCAAAAATAATACATGCACAAGAAGTGGCACAAGAAGGGAAAGAACCATGTTTTTGCAGTTTACATGTAGCCTTGCATTTAAGGTGCAAGAAGCTGGAAAGCTTGCTGCATGAAGTTATGACCGTAACTGAAAGAACCCACAGCAAGTTAGCATAGTCCACTCAAGCCAGTGCAGCTTGTTCAAAGAGAACATCATAGATGCTTTCTATTTCATAAATCGCTTCCAAGGAGGAAGGATATGTTATCTTTGCTCTTGGGACACACTCAGGCAGAGTTGTACCCTGATCCCAGAGGTTTTTCTGGAGCCACGAGAGAGTCACGAAGCGGTGAGAAGGAGAAAAACCTCTGGTAAACTTGGACTTGAATCTCACTTTCATGCAGATGCCAGGGTCAGGTTCGGATTGGTTGATATTTTTACAAACACGCAAATCAATACGATTGGTTCATTTGATTGGTAATGCTGAAGGGACATGTGATTGCTAAGTTGTCATTGGTCCTTTTGTAATTACATCAATTTGACGCACTTGACACAGCTGATATCTGCATGAAAGTGTGATTCAAGTCCAAGGTAACCAGAAGTTTTTCTTTTTCTCACTGCCTTGTAACTCGTCTTTGCCACTTTGCGAATTTTGTGCAGCTCAAGAAAAACTTGCAGAGCTGGACCTTTCATCAGTTGTAAGCAGAAACTTAAGATAAGGAAAGCCATCAACTCTACTTTGCAGGTCTAATATCACCTTTCCATTGTAAGAAGTTACCACATAGAAGTTCTCGCAGTCCAGTTTTCTTAATACAAAGTTCTGGCGGTTTCAACTTCTAACTGCAAAGAAGTTCTTGTGGCAAGTTTGAAAAAAATCTGGAAAGTACGTCATTTTCATGGGAACTACCTTAATCGCAATATAATGAGTTATCAGTTTATTAATTTGTCCTTGGCTTGATACATGTAAATACAGTACATGTGAATCACTTGTGTTGATGACTACAAATTTATGAAGACCACTCAGACAAGAACAGAGAATGCTTTTTTCTTCAACGCTTCTGATGAAACTCACAGTGAGCTGGGTTCATTCAAGTCATCATTGTGGTTACATTTACAGTACATGTAGCTCGGCAGATTAAAAAAAAAAAAGAGTCATAAGTTTATTCCTACTCAATGTATAGAGCATTTTCACTCACATGACCAGCAGCCATATGGGATTACTGAAACAAAAGCAAGTATTTGCATAAAAGTAAAGTTCAATTCCCCACCATCAAGGCTGCCATTCCTTTGTTTTGGAACACCAACATGGCTGCCATGACGTCATGTGAAAACGCTCTATGAGCAAGAAATTGAGTTTCAGCCACGAGGCTGCTAAGCCACTCTTCATTGGCAAAAACCTTTTCAAAGAACAAAATGTAAGCCAGACAGTAACATGTTTTATTATGTTTATTATTATTTTATTTACTAATTTAGAAGATGTTGGTATGCCTATGGGCAAAGAATGAAAGAAAAACAATGCATTGCATGATGTTTACAATTTTATTACAAATTACAATGAAAAACCATCAATCTGTGGAATGGGTGCAAATTACTGAGTGACTGCTCCACCCACTTTCGCTTGTACATGTTCAAATTCTTGCCAGGTGTTGCGTTCAATGCTACTTTTCAGGCCAGGGAACCTTTCTTACACTCATAGTGACAGCCAGTCCATGCTTGCATTTGCAACCTCTCCACTGGAAACAATTTTATCCATTTTCCCTTGGGACTCATGATTTTGAAAACATACCGTAAACGTCCATGTATAAGCCGCACTTTTTTTCACAAAATTGAAGCCATAAATCAAGGGTGCGGCTTATCCATGGATACCTCTGTGTTTGGAGTTTTAAAAAACCTAATTAATATTCATACAACTTCTTAAGATCTCAGTAAACAAACATACATGTAGAAACTGAGAGCATGTTGCTGTTGTTCATTGACTTTTTAATGAGTGGTGGCTCCTAAAGGAGCCGTTTGTGTCTTCGAGGTTTATCGGCGAATCTTGCTCTCCAAGAGTTCTTTCAAGCGATTAATTTTTGCTTTACTCAAACAAGTAAACACCAACCTACAAGCAATCTGCATTCCTCCGCACAGCTGTTTGCAGTGACGTTTTGGCAGTCACCTCCACGCATATCTTTCTGCCATGTGCAATAAAATACCACAAAATTCCATAAAATATTTGATAAAATACCACAAAATTCGCCGTAAATGGCCGACTGTTTGTGTCCTTGACCACCTTCTCGGCAAATTTGTCGACTGCATTATCAAGCTCCTGTTTTGCATGAATTTTTTCGCCTATTGCCGGTACATCTTTATAGACGTGGTCATGATACCCAGGCCCTGGCCCAGACTCCTCCCCACATTTAAAGCTTGGCTACTAAGCACTCGTTCATTTTGTTTCAATATCAAAGGAATTGTTTGTTCCTGTTGGTTTATAGCAATAGAACATTACTGGAACTTCAAACTTTATTGTATTACATTTTTTCCAAAATCTGCGCTTCTAAATTCGGGGTGCGGTTTATCTACGGATGCGGCTTATACATGGACGTTTACAATAATTATCTTTTCATTGTTGTGATTGTTCCGGAAACACCTTGACAGCCAAAGCTGGCTACTGCTCACATCGTGGGAAAGAATTTCATCAAAATGTTCCACTGAAGTGGACAGGTCAATCACTCAAATAATTCTGGCCCATTCCACAGATCAGTTGTTTCGTAGTATTTGTAATATCAGGTATCTTACCTCAATTGGTAAAGACAATGTAAACTAGTCAGAGCACTTCACAGAAAATTGAATGTCAAATGAAGTTTTTCCTCTGTACCAGCAACTGCAACTACTGTACACAAAGCAGCTTTTCTGTCCATGCATCTTGCGTACATCTACAGCTGTAACCAGATAAAATGCCAGTTACTGGATTCTAAAACATGCCAAGCACAGCTAAACTGCAAACAAAAAGTTAAAGATTTCGTTTGACAGCTCTTTTGAAATCACACTTCACCTATTAAGTTATGTTCTTTAAGATAGTGAGCCATCAAGTCACCCAAAGTTCAGTCATCTCGCCCAGTATCACGAGTTGCAGTATGTCGCTTGATTACGCAGTTCCAATAATCTCGAAATTTGAAGACTATATGAAATAATAGCCGAAATGAATGACTTCGGTTTGGAATTTAAGTCATTTTGTTGTTATTTACACCAAAAATATAAGCTTAGCTTACTGCCATTTTCATAATTCTTCAGAATCTCACCTGCAAGCTGCACCAACCGCCAAACTGCATTTTGGCTTAGCTTCCATCAATCAAATTTCTAAACATAGCCGGGAAGATTGATTACACCCCCAGAAAGTGAACTGGAGTTTTTGTTTACTTCACAGATCAAATTCCATTACAACATGCTTTTAGAAATTCTTCAGTAAAGAGATTTGTAAAGATTCCATCACTTTCCATCGGCATCGAGTTTGAATGTACAACTATCTACCGAAGGAGCCAAAGATGCTGATCGGTGGTTTATGTCATGCATCAATTGATTTCGTCATCTGTGGTTGGCAAGTTTGATTGATGGAAACCAAAACGCAGTTTCGCTGTTGGCGGTTGAAGATGAATTCGGCAGGAGGAACCGCAGAATACCCAACCACATCAAAGAAGAGTGCTGAAAAACCTTGATACACGGCTATGAAGTTGTGTGTGAATTACGGTACTTTAAAGCCTGCTATTTCATATTTTTATTCTTTTGTTTTTAGTTTATTATTCCAGTTGGCAAATAATGTTTTTTTTCCAACTTAACATAGAAAGAAGCTGTGCAATTAGCAAAGTAAGAAAGTAATAATCACACGCGTGATAAACGATTTTCAATTTGCATTAGTTTTCATCGAGAGCATTAGGCAATTAAAGCGGGATAAATACGGCAATACACAGTTTTTAGGAACAGTTTCATTAATGACTTTTGATGAGTAGCATGATCACGGTACCCATTTCTGTAACATACCTAAAAATTGTGAAATTGTGTTTATTGGGGTGAAAATCACTTATTTTCGCTTATTTCACACCCAGACTTTCATATCTTTCTAATTGTTCGGAAAATATTAAAGTTTGGTCTGTTAAAACTGAATTTTTGATTTACCCATGACCCCTTGCAGGCGTGGTCTTTCATACAGATAGTCAATTTTGAGGCAAATAAAAAGTAAAAACAGAAAGCTTTCACTACATGGAGGATCGCATCCCCTCATTTAGTTCTATAGACACCCTAAACGCTGGCTTTCTGCTCCACTTTTTTTCTCCACTTTACAATTTGAGGTCAGAGCAGATGTCTCTCTCAATTTCCTGAAAATTGCCCCTGAAAAGACATTGTGGACTTCCCAATAATATCCATAGAGGAAAGGTTACCAAGCCTTGTGAAGCACATAGAAATCATGGCTTCTTTGCGAAGTAGGTTGTGATGTTTACTGGCACTCAAGACTTGGTTCAATATGGCCCAGCATGTTAAAAAAAATGTAGTGACTCAGTCAAAGGCTAATATTTTTGCGACCCTGAAAGCTATGACGACGAAACTGTGGAAATAGCTAGGGGAACTTGTGAGCATTCAGAAAATGCTTGGTTGGAACCCAGTTATGCTTTGGTTGGATCAGGAGCAACATTGAAAGAAGTGGTCTCGAAAAATATCTTGCGTAATTGCGGAACAGAAAAAGCGTAGCGACTGTTTTGAGGAGTCATTTCTCCATTCGTAGTGGATCCCTCAAACTAATTTTTCTGTACGTTAAAGCACAAGGTATGAGCATTTAGTTGAGATGGTTTTGAACCCACAGATATCAATTGAAGACTTGTTTCAAACAATAACCTAGTGAGCGCCAGAATTCCAAAACACAGCGTTACAGTAAGGAAACTACGGAATTTTGAATCTTCTTAATGTATTTTAATAAACTTGAACTGTTGAAATTTGGCTCATATGTAGTATTTACTGTGTGTTATCAGTGGTTATTGTCCGTTAATCCACACAAGTGTTCTGTCTTATGAAAAATGGTTTTGAAGACTTTCAATTTGAAAATTGTGTTACGTGTTACACTCAAAATGTTCCTATTTTTCTATCCTTTTTCTTTGTTTTCTCAAGAAAAGAAAGTTGCTTACCCTTTTTACACCCTGTATGCTAATCAACAGCGACAACCTTAGCATTCAGCAAAAATATAGCTTTATTGAAGACGTTAAACTTGGGTATGGTGATTGTGCTACACATCTTTTATATTTTTCCTTACTTTCGGTTTTAAAACTATACTGGAAGATTTAAAAATTATCACATTACCCGCACCTTCCTACAACCCACACCAACAACTGTTTGCGGAAAAATTAACACATTACCCGCGGGTAATCGCCCGGAAATTACGGTATGTTACATGACGTTGGCGGTTCTCATGTATCACATCAACGTATGGTCACGTATCTGCGTATCCACTTGGCTTGGTGTTCCAACGGCATATCCACCCAATTTAGGTTACTGCTTCGAGGTGGCAGGGTATTCTGCAATTAAGCCCCGCACAATTATGAACATCGCAGTAAGGCAATTTTTTGTCATTCGCGTTCGCCTGCGGCTACAGGAATTTTTTCCTCAAAGCGTTAGTGAAAATTACCCCAAAACAAATGCAATAGTTTATCATAAACCTAGAGCAACCCTAAAATCTGTTTTAATACATTTAAGAACGAAAACCAGTGCCGCAGTTTGAGCAAACGTAAGGTAAGGGCCAGGGGAGAAAAGTGTGAAGATATGGTCCAAAGGTTGATGCGCTCAAACCAAGTAGTGTAACAGTGCATTTTTTCTTCAGCGTTTCCGCGAGTATCCTTGCCATCACAGAGAATGTCAGAGATTCTTAATACAATAGAAACCTCACCTTAACGAGAACCAGAGACCGAGAACAACATGCCTTCCCCACGTGTTCTTGACCGAAATAATGTTGGATTGTAACAAGTGCCCTTGGGCTCCAACTTCGCACAAAATAAACTGCGTCACCTCTGTAATGAACTAAGAAATCACCTCAAAGGTTGTTGAAGAGATATTAAAGAACAACTCCACAGTTGTTAGCCGCAAAAAGTGAACCTCACCAACACAACGATTTCACTCTAATACCGCATGGTTTTTTTTGTGAGAACCGCAAAGGCACATGGGATAGAACACAGCAGCCAAGCCTTGGAAAAACACCCACCGGAAAAACAAAGACCTGGAAAGAAAGATTAAGTGACCAGACGCACAATTAATGTTGTTTTCCTGTCGTTTACAGACGCTGGAGAGTCATTTCAAGGTAAATTCCGAGGGGCCTTTGTTTTCAACAAACCCTAGCCCGGCAAGCCGGTATGTGGGACCCTCACGCCCCCCGTCAAGGAAAAAACATGGCACATTTCTGCACATCAGTCTTAGGTGGAAGCCATGAAGTCCTTGTACCTCATTTGGATTTAAACCTTTGTCTTTCTAATCCATGTATTCCTCTATTAAATATTGTTGTGTTATATAAATAATCAGCTGTCCCTCTTGGAAGAAAGTCTGACACGGAAGAGAAATGTAGGAAATAAGTTGTTTTTATTGATCACATTTATGCACTAGTCATTTGTTTCCCCCACCCCCTGACCCCCGGGGATGGGTAGGGAAATTACATTTGAATGGTTGTAAAGTAGGTGTATTTCCACTGGGGACTAGAACAGACAAACACACGTAATTCCCCCACCCCTCTGTTCCTAAAAGATTCTGAGTCATCAAGGAAATGTCAGGGAGATTACCACAATATACAGTTCTTGCCATTTGTGTGTGCCACATGAACTATATAAGGAACAAAACAAACAAAAAAAAAAACTGGATAGAAACAAGACAGGAATAAGCAACCAATAAAGAAAAAGTTTAGACTCCTCCCACCACCATATTGATTTTGCACGTGTAAAAATACTCATTACCATTGCTCTTCGTTTCTTTTCAGTCCCAGTCCTCCTAGGTAAGAATTCCCCGATATTTCCCCCTGTATGTCCCCGGAGGGGTAGGGCAGAGGGACAAAAATCTTGTAATTTCCCTACCCCCTAGAGGCGTAATTGTGGCGTAATCTCGCGTAATTGCCCTAGTAATTTCCCCATATGTCCCCACTATCCCCGGGGGTCGGGGGGTGGGGGAAACAAAAGACTAGTGCATTAGAGGTAGAACCATCATCTTCTGGAGGCCTGCAACACCATGCATTTCCAGTTTTAACTTTGAATGAGCATTAACGATAACTATGTACTTTTTAACTTTGAATTATTATTAATTTTAAATTGGAGAATGTAATAGCAAATTATGTAGAATGAATGAGAGAAGTAATATATACATTTATTATAGATATTGATGAAATACCAAGATTTCTCCTTTTACTAAAAAATCATAACTTCACCGCACGCAGTGAACATATCATTTTTATCTTTCACATGTGAGGATATAGGTGTTGTCATGGTAACCAACATGATTAGCCAATAAAACGTGAGCTTTCTCTTCGTTGTAAGATACTTCTGTGCTTTAATATAATTCTTCTAAACTACATTAACATTTGTATTGCAAAAATTGACATTATCATGATTTGTTTTTCATGACTTTCATATCGTTTCATTTTACATAACAGTCGTGTTTTAGCAGTTGGTGACCACTTTTTCATCATTTCGAAAATGAATAAAACAAGTTGTTTTCATCAATATCTATATAATAAACAGAACATTACATGGCCGCTTGGGGATACGAATATTATCTTCTCATGCTGAAAGTATCTCTCTATGTTCGTTGGCTTCGCTCACTCGTGAGAGATACTTGCAGCACTCCAAGATAAAATTCTTATCCCCACGCGGCCATGTAATATCCTCTGTTTATTTCAAGCGTTGTAGAATGTCGAACTACACGTAGAGGAAATCAAGTGCATTTTAGTGAATCTGGGTTTTAAGATGTAAATTTTCAGAAAAATCCTTCAATAGTACGGTCAGTAATTGGCCTAGATAGGAATTTTGTCATGCTTAGAAACCACCATACTGATTCATGTCAACACAAGAGAGTTTGTCATCACTGGCTGTCAAAACTGATTTAGTGGATGGTAGTACATGTACGTATTATTAATCGTAATCCACCACACTAAATCATTACTTACCTACTATAATGTCTCCCAAATAAATTGTGTGTGTTTCAATCCCCTCCCATTCGTAACATTAAAAAGCGTGTGGGCTACTAGAGGTATCCTCAGATTGCTTTTGCGTTGTGTTTTAAGCTCTTCTCTGATCATGCTCATTTTGACATGCAAATTCTCTTGCAAAAGTAAGCCCCATAGAGCCAAGTGCTCTTTGTCATAATTTTACTGTGGGTTTGCACTGTTGAAGCTAGTGAGAGGACTATATTAATTTTCAGCAAATCTAGGAAGCGATTAATATTAGAAATTAACATTACGGGAGCGATTAATATTACAAATCAACTTTACTATTCTTTTACTCTTCTTTTACAGAAATCAATGGCTCTAAGTGCTTCCAAAGATGATGAATTCAATACTGATTCTAGAACTGAAGTATTGGGAACAGCTGGAATATTTGGAAGGTTCCGTCTGCGGAGCAACGTGTTTAACAGAAGTTGCACATTCTCTGTCTTGAGTGCATGGTCCAGACAACAGTATTGCAGATCAGTAGATCCTTGGAATGATTGGGAACTTAAGTATAGTGATGAAACGGATTTTCCTCTAGGAGATCGCAACTTTCTGGATGAGATATTGTCTGTGGGTAGAACAAGTAAAGAGGAGGAGGCTGGAGAGTATCTATGTGTAGGGTTCGAGACAGAAGCTAAAAACAGCACACTAGTACGCTCTGATGGCATGTGTTATGCTTCGGAGATTAAGGATGAATTTGGCTGTGACTTCGTCAAGAACACCCAAAGAGATGTCAAAAACGTTTTTGCAATGACAAATTATAGTGGTCCAAATGCGATAGCAAGTAATCAAATGAGCGATTTGGGTGAATCAGTATATGTAAAGACAGAGCCGCTTGGCTCTGGATTTCTGAAGGATTTGACAGACTTTAGTTTAGCGGATGAGAGTGGAAGTGAATCACTGCAAGGCAAAGATCTGAGTGGGAACTTCCAAGAATTGGAACAGTTAAAAAAATGGACTGATCCTAAACCAACGCCGGCTCTCAAACAAGGACAAGAGACTCCATCAAGGAACCAAACCTTTCGTTTGGAGAATCAAGGGAAAAATGAACAAAGCAGTTTAGACGAACTAGAGGTATTTTTGATGGAACTTAGTGATTCAGAAGCGTCTTTTTGCAGCTCTGAAGAAGCTGAGGAGATTAGACATGATGTCGAGTCAATGATATCGCATATATGCAACAACTTGAAGACGTACAGAATGTTTCACAACTGTGCGCTTTTGAAAACAGGAAGCACATACGAAGGACTTAAAATTGGAAAGCCTGATGAATTTGATTTTATGATCGTGTTACCTGCCTTAGCTGATGACCGTGTTCTGCAGTTTTCACAACACAAGTATTTTGAGTGGCATTTGGCTCACTTCAAGGTACTGAACAGGGAATTCTTCAGCGACCTGTTAACGCAAAATGCCGAGGATGATGAAATTGAAGTTGAAGAAGACAGCAACGAGGACCAGTTTATGGCTAAGGTAAGAGACAAGGTTAAAACAAATGTTAAAGAGCAGCTTAAGAATGGACAGCTCCTACCATCCGGATGGGAGTTTGTAGAAATTCCTACTCTTGATGCGTATACTTTACCACGCATGGCGGTAACCCCCATCCTGAAGTGGACAGGCCAAGAATTCAAAGACCTATACATTAGCATTGATCTATCTTTTGCTATTCCTATTAAAAAGATCCCCTTGTGGACCTTTGGAAGGCAATTATTTTTGACAAATAAGCAGACTCTTTCGGCTCGAAAGGAGGGGAGTGATAATGTGCTTTTAACAGATGGTGATCAGTTGTCGTATGTTTTGATTAGAGACAGCAAAACTTGTCGTTTCTCGTTTTCCTGTCAAGAGCAGGAAATTATGAATTCCTTTGACCTACATGCTGGAGAAAAGCGTACCTTTCGTCTCGTAAAGTTCCTTCGACAGTCACTGATGGATCAAACATTTGATGCCGATCTGCAACAACTTAAATCTCCGATTTCCACCTACTGGCTTAAGACCATTATGTATTACCTGCTTAAGAAACACGAAAAAGACCCTCACGCTTGGTGTGAAGGACATCTAGGAACCAGAGTTCTTGAGATTTTCAAGGTGCTTCATTCCTGCCTGATTTCATCAAAACTTTACAGCTTTTTTATCCCTGGATATAACCTGTTATTCCTGAAGGGTGATGAAGCAGTGGCATCTAAAGTTAAGGAAGTTATAGATATTCTCAGTGACCTGAAAAATGGTCAAGCGACACGACAGCAAGTGCAGCAAAAAATGGTGTCCAAAATGAAGATGAATCAAGACCTTCTCTACGGGCAAAGGCGAGAACATCTCATAAATTTGTTCTACATATACGCCTACAATGACTACGAATCCGAGGACCTTGAAACCATCAAGACTGCTTTTATAAACCGATTTTTTCCTGAAAAAATGGAAGTACTTGGCGAGGGCAAAAATCTCCGTTTACTCGAGGCTGGATGTATTGTTGACATTGATGCTGAGCTGGAAAGGATGTATAGCGAAAAATTCACATATTTCAGTTAAGTAGATTACGTAATGATGAGTTAATCAGTGAGGGTGGTTTGCTATTGAACATCTCTCGCAACTATACGGGTTTCGAACTTAAGGGATTTTATGGTCGTAGTAGTGATGGGGAATTCAAAGCGATCATGCCAGCAACCTATTGCTCAGTCAATTTTTACTGAGTAAACCACCTTTTAAATCTGCAGGTGCTATATATACTTTGGTACACTTGTCGTGTTTTAAAAGATACGAAGTGGTTGTTGCTTCCCTTTTTTCTGATTTCGCCAAATAGGACTAACATGTTGGTTTGTTCACTGAAACTAGCCTGCGAGCAGGCTCTCTTGTTCAGGACTGATTATTTTGGCGGAGCCGTAAGCATGCACGCGCAACTGATTGCTCAACTGTTTATTTACTAAGTAAAACGTTTACTCATTCTACAAAGTGCCCCTCTGGCCTACAGGTTCAACAAAGTCATGTTCCTCAAAGGGACAGAGCTGAATCTTAACTGCGCATGTCGTAAGCGCGTACCAGGAAAAACTGAGGACGGCAAACACAAAGCTATCGCAACAATAGACCTTTTTGCAGGTACGGCGGCCATTTTGATTTCTATTGTTTCGAAAGACATTATGGGATGCTCAGGGCGCAAATTAATATGTATTTGCCCCCTGAGCATCCCATAATAGCTATTCGAAACAATAGAAATCTAAATGACCGCCGTATCGGTAAAAGAGCCTATTACATAAGATGGCAGATTTCAAAGATTTAAACACCTCGAAAATTTTACTCTTAAATAAGAATATTACAGTGAATTTTAAGTGTTAAGCTTCTGCAAGGCCTTCACCTGTTATCGAGACATCGTATCTCTTCTCTGATGTTTTTTTGTCTGGACTGATACCTGTAAAAGTGTCTCGAAAAATGAAGTTTGCTCGCGCAGCGTTACTCTTGATTATTATAAGATCAGTGTGCATTACAATAGGACAATCACATGACTTTTGCAGGGCATATAGTTTATTTGTAGCCCGCGAGTAGCATCATTTGCGCTCGAGCGGAGTGAGGGTGCAAATGATGCTACGTGGAGGAAAAACAGCTGAGCGAGCACATGCGAATTTCATTTGTTATAAGGCAACCGCTGATTGGCTAGACTTCGAGTGCTCATGTAAGGGAATTCCTGATTGGCTGGTTTTTTTTTTATGCGAACCAACCATGGGTCGATGGAACCAAAATTCTCGATTGCTTCAAGACTAAAGCCGTGTTCACACTCAACGGTGATTATGATCAACTGAAGTATATATCAGGCTATCATACTCCATTCAATTTTATTCAATTATGGTTCTGTTCACATCTGCGAAAATTCAAATACAATACGCAGGGTAACCTCACAGTGTGAGACAAAATGGCGGCGTATCGCGTGGCTGCCAGGATTATCATCACCATCATGTGCTTGAGGCGAGAACCAAGGATAATATCTTCCGAGTATAGAAGAAGACAAATCCAAACCTTCGCTCCATAAAGCGATCAAAAGTTTCGTCTGCTCATACCACCACGTGCTCGCCATTCTGTTCAATTACGCATTGTAATTACTTCAAACAACCCCTTTGAGGTTGTTTGAAGTAATTATAATCCAGTCATAATCAGGGACTGCAATTAGTTGAAGTGAACCCATTTCATATTTAATTCGATTATAATTCGATCATAATCGAGGCCTAATGTGAACACGGCTTATGACTGCTCCCATCGGCAGCAATAATTTCCATGCGTGAAATCTAAAACTAGACCAGAAAAGTTGTCAGAGGGCTGGACTTTACCGGGAATAAAACCAAGAAAGCGTTCTGATTTTAAACTCGGTTGAGCCGTCTATCTTATTTGCCACTTAACTCCAAACTAATATACAGGTGTCTTTTGTCAGAGA
>NC_090869.1:38604244-38611744 GCF_036669935.1 Montipora foliosa
TCATCTGGAAACTTCGCACAGACGGTTTAGGCATTGTTATGTAATTATTGTTTTGTTAAAATCAGTGTTTTGGGATGTCTATAAATGCTATTTCCCCGCAAATATTAACTTCGCATAAATTATATTTGAATTTACGTCACAGACACAACTTATCGCTCGTGAACGCGTCCAGTCGTCTCTTCTCGGGCAGGATACGCGAACTCGAGTGAGCGGCGGATATCGAGCCTACTTTCGATTTTGCGATTTACTTGTGCAGCCAAAACTTCAATAGGAAAATTGAACGTAGCAAAAATCTCCCAAAATATTTTTCGCTGATGGTAATATTCCTCTGTTCAAATTTTAAGTTGTTTTCATGTCGTAAATTTTGTTGCTGATGGCAAAATATTTTATTCTGGATCGATATTTCCTGAAAACTTCCTTCTGCTCTTCCTAAAACCTGTGTATCAATATTTATTTACTTTTGCATCAATATTTGTATTGCATAACGCAGGCAAACAAAATCTGTAGCTTGCTTAGTTCGCATTTTTGAGCGTTAAAATAGAATTTTCGGTCCTACATGTTTCTGACGAGTCATATATTAGGTCACCCATCCAAATACTAACCCCGCCCGATAGGGCTTAACTTCAGTGAACAAAAATTTGGTTTTATCAACGGAGTTGATAATGTAAATTTTCCACCGTACAGAGATTCTTAAAGCTGACGTTTCGAGCGTTAGCCCGTCGTCAGAGCGAATCGAGGAATTGTGGGTTACGTCTAGTTTTTATAGTAGAGTAGGAGCTGCGCTATTGTTGGTAACATGGCAACGTGAAAAATAGGAATATATTAGTTAAATGAAAAGCGTTCGTTAATACCGTGAGGATTAAAGGTGCCGATTTGGAAGATGAATTTTTGTTCTAGATTCTTGCGGCTTTCCGTCGCATCTAAATGTAGGGAAAGGCCGCAGATAGCCATGTGTTTTTTGGAGTGGTAAGTGAGATTAAAATGACGAGCGACTGGCTTAGATGCATCCTTGTCATTCTTCTCAACATCGCGAAGGTGTACACGGAATCGGTCGCCTAGTCGTCTACTACAGTTTCTTTAGAAACTACCCCCTTTATTAACTTCAGTGAACTTTTGTCTTAGAAAGATGTCAGAAGCTCAGAGTGCACGGTTAAACATGTGGTGAAAAACAAGTTGTAAGGGAACTTGGAAATGATCAACATATCAGTCTCGAAGCCAATGTTTCTTGATTCCCTTTTATTTTCTTCAATCTTTCTATTTACCTAACACATCTACCATGGCGCTATAATGATATGCGGCACAAAAACAATATCGTGAACTATTTGAGCTACATATTACGCAAAGACAACTTGAATCTCCTGGAAGACAAAACGCAGCTCAGTTGACAATAACACAGCGCTGTGTTACTGCACTACCACACGTACACAATGCGTACCTATTTTTTATTAATGAACGGAGACCTCAATGTACAGTCAGACTCAATTCGTGCGAATCATTTCTAATTATGTTATTCTTACCTGTTTTTTAACACCCTTTTTTACATTTTCATACTTTACATACTTTTACTTCTTTGTTTTATATTTAAGCAATAGAGGACGTTTTCCGTGTTTCCGTGGCCTCATCTAAACACGAGGGGAAGTTGGGAGAATTCAGACAGTTATGCAAACCCGACTGAGACGCAGTCGAGGGTTTCCATAACTGTCGACATAAAAGAATACAAAACAGAAAGAGCATACATCGATTGATGGACTAAAGAGACCGCTTAATTAAATTACCATTAAACAAAACACGATGTTTTCCTTATTTTACACTGGTAACAAGAACAAGAAGGGAAAGACATCAGAATCTGATTAGTAACATGACAAAAGATACGTTTTAATCTTAGATTGAAAAAAATATAATGAATGAGCATTTCGAATGACAGAGCATAATTTATTGAAGAAGACTGTGGCTTGGTAAATGATGGAAATTTTCCTTATATTAGTACGGAAAAATGGGATATAGAATCGGTTAGAACCACGAGTATTATAGCTATGAACCTGATTCGTACGTTAAAAAAAATTGCTAAAGAGGGAGGAAGTAAGTTATTATTATAAGAATATATAAGTTTACCTAGGTGCAAAGAATAAATATCTACAAACATAAGGAATTTTAAATCTCTAAATAATGGATCAGTATGCGAATCAAAAGGCTTCTAGAATATTAACAATTATAACAATACGCTTTCACGGTAACAAAATAAGACGATTAAGGTTAGTAGGGTATGTTGAACCCCAAACTATAATAAAACGAATAATACAACGTTTTCAAACAAGCTTAGTGAGACAAGGACTTGATTTTGCAAGCAATATGTGAGATATGTGGTTTCCATGAAAGGTTTTCATCCAACATATAACACCAAGAAAAGTAACTTCCTTAACGCGGGTCATCTTGTGACCATTAATTTCAATATTTAAATCAAATTCCTTTCTTCTTTGCCTTGCTTTGAAGATTACATAGTTCGATTTCTTAACATTTAGAGATAACTTATTTGCTTTAAACCAGTCAGATAACTCAAGCATTTCAGAATTTATAGTATGTGTTTAAGTCTGGATATCATTATGTGAGAAAAATATATTTGTATCATTAGCAAATAAGACAAGGTCATAAAGATTGGAAAGCTGACATATATCATTAATATAGATTAAAAAGAATGAGGGCCTGTTTATATGGTCTCGGTTACCCGAGACAGCCCTCCTTCGAGACAACTTTACCGAGCGTCTATATTAGAATTGCGTGACCGAGACAAAGTTGACCCTACTTAATTATGCATATATTTTAAGACGCATCTTCAAAAAATGCGTATCGTCATTTGCCTTTCTTTCTTTCTAGTTCGTTTTTATTAAGTATAGTTGCGTTTTCACATTCAGCAAATGGACTGACAATCTTAACGCAGCAATAATATGTAGTTTAAATAAAAGGCTGTTTATGAATCGAGAGTTTCCGTTGACAGCGGTGAGAAATTTGGCGGGAAAAAAACTTTTAATTCGAAAGTAAACGCTAAAAACATGTATAAGCTCCCAAATTGTTGCTTCTTTGATTTCTATTTTATGCGTGCGCATTCAAGATTTTGCTGTCTCGTCTCGGGTGTCGAGGCAAACTGTTTACATGCGAAAACGTTGTCTCACCTGCCAGGGTTACTCTACCTGCCGAGGCGAGACAACTCGCCTCCCCGAGTAGTCTCGCCCACCTCATGTAAACGGTTGATAGAATTTTTTAAACAAATGAGGGGAAAAATTCCTCGCCAAGGGTAACTCGGGGGGAGGGTTGTCTCGGGCACCCGAGACCACATAAACAGGCCCTAAGGGACCAAGGACTGACCCCTGAGGTACACCACACAAGATTTCCTTATAAGAGGATGAAATGCCATTGAATTCAACATACTGTAACCTGTTGCAAAGATAGCTCTTGACCCATTCAAGGGCCAGTCCACGGATCCCATAATGCTCAAATTTACCAAGTAGAATATTGTGATTAACGGTATCAAAAGCTTAAGATAAGTCAGGAATTAAGCCAGCCGTATATTTTCTCTCATCAACAGCAGAGGTAATTTAATCATGTAGATGTAACAAAGCTAAAGAAGTAGAGTACTTTTTCCTAAAACCATACTGATTATTGGCCAATAACTTATGCTTATGAAGATAACTTATCAAACGAATATAAGCAATCTTTTTCTAAGAATTTGGAAAAAATTGGTAGTACGGATACAGGCCTATAATTTGAAAATAACCTTTTATCATCTTATTTGAAGAGAGGAATAACACGAACCAATTTCATTTGGTCAGGAATAACACCAGAGTTAATGGATAGATTAATAATATATGTCAAAGATTCAGAAATATAATTAATAGATTCTTTCACAGACCACATTGGAACCTTGTCATGGATGACCGGCTGCGGTATTTATACGAAGAGAATTAGCAATTCAGCTGGAAATTTCAACAATTTCACATTAAGTGGCAGACTCAAAGAAAATGGAGGAAAAGGAACGTTCAGGAAGGAAAAAGCGATAAGATATAACTGAAGTTGGTATCTTTCTAGCAAGGGAGGGCCCCAGGTTGGTAAAGAAATTACAAAACTGGTTTGCAATTAAGCAAGGATCAGAAATATCTTGGTTATTGGAACCCACAAAGGTAGAAGGTAATTTGTTGGGACGCTTGCTTCGAATAATAATTTGCTTCAAAATATTCCAAGTTCCCTTAATATTAGCCGTTAAAGATTTCAACTTTGCTTCATAATAGGAGCGCTTTGCAAGACGTAAAGAGTGGTTCAATTTATTTCTATATTTCTTGTAACTACTCTCATTAAAATGGTGTAGGGAACTTAAGAAATTTTTTGTACGACAAATTTTTCCTTTTTGTGGACTGTAAAAGACAGGCAGATAAGCAGGGTTTTTATGAGCACATTTAGATGCCTTGATCTTTTTTATGGCAAAACAAGAGTTAAATGATCTCAGAATACGTATTGAGAAAACAGGAATAGGCTGTATTTACATTGGTATAGTTGTAGATATTTATCCAGTCACTTGACCGTAGACGTTCATGAAATTTCATGATGTTTGCTGTATTGTTATCTCGAAAGCTAACAAAGGACTTTTTACCTTTGTTATTTATACCTTGTTCATAATGAATCGCAAAATTAGGCAAATGATCAGAAACATCCGTAAAAAAGAATCCACTAACTATGTCGTTACAAAAAGAATTTGCAAATATATTATCAATAAGAGAAGCAGAATGAGAGGTTATTCGTGTCGGTCGTAAGATTAAAGGAACAAACAAATTAGCATATGTAACATCCAGAAATTCACCTATAACACTACGAGAATGGTAATTCATGAGATTCAAATTAAAATCACCCAACAAGTAGGACAACTTATTTTCTTCTTTCCAATTTTAGCCAAAAGAGAATTAAATTTTTGAACAAAGTTATTAACGTTAGAGTCTGGCTGTCTATAGATGACACCGATAATTTTTTTTTTTTTTTTGATAAAGGCCGGCGGATTTCAATGAACCCTTAGGACTCAGTGGAAGGTGATGATATGTCAGTGATAGCCAATAGTCAGGTCTCTTAGCTTGAGGATCGTTACAGAGTTGACAAAAGTACCAAACTTTGCACAGTTAGAGCTTACGGCAGTACTATAGATATTAGAGGGGGTACCCAACACAGAAATTCATCTGAAGCGAGTTTTAAGAGGATTACATTTTTGAAAAGTTCACCTACTGGAGCACTGTGGCACTTTAAAAATAAAATACTATTTATGCCTTAAATTACTCAGAATTCCATTCTCATTAGTTTTAATAACAATTTCAGTCCTTTATTTATCAATCCAATCGGGAAAATAGCGCATTAGTTAATCAAATAAGCTATTTTAGACATTGCCGTAAAACACTGGTACCCAGTCCCACTCTTTCATAAGTCACTTCCAAGAAGGCGGCACCCATGCTTATCTACCAAACCTGTAAGTATCCAACCTTTTATACGCTTTTTTTTAGTTTTCAAACATACTTCTTATATAGAAAAATCTTTGTTTTATGCTTCAAGATGATTTTCAATGTGTTTCAATTTGTTTTGTCTTTATAACCTGACTGTATGACTTAAACGGTTAACACTCGAAATTTCAGATACAATGGTGTTTTCTAGGAGTCGTTGTATTATATGCCAGAAATCAACATCAGAAGAGCTAAGGTGTCCATTAGGAGCAAGTGGAGATAGGGCAGACCCCAAGGCTGTTAACACTTCCTTTCTATGCAATGTTTTTGAATTTAACGCGTTGGAAGCCCTACCAATCCCTGTTTCTATGCCTCTCGACATAGATGCAGAAGTTTTGATTGAGAATGAAGCTTCGTGGCACAAATCGTGCCATTTGCAATTCAGTACATCAAAGCTGAATAAAGCAAAGGAGAGGTCAGCTCGGAAACGAGAACAAGCACAGAAAGAAGATGAGGAAATGCGAGCTTCTAAAACACAAAGGTTGTCTTCTCACAATAAAGAAGACTGTATATTGTGTGGTCGGGGTGGCCCAGGTCACGAAGTCTCCACATTCGCCACTGATGAGAAGCTCCGCCTGATGATAACAGAACTTCAGGACAGCACGCTTTTAACTAGAATTTCTGGAGTTGATCTCATGGCAGCCGAAGCAAAATATCACCTCAAATGCTTGACAGACCTGCGAAATCGTTACAGACGTCACACATCGTGAAAACGGCAAGAATCATGTGAAGAAGATGAAGAGAAAATAAACGAGTCCCAGGCCTTTATTGAGTTGGTTGAATATATCGAGATTTCTGTTGAAAACGATAAGTTGATGTTTCTACTTTCCGAATTGCATTCACTCTTAGTAAGTCGTCTTGGAACCTTAGGAATTCACAAAACTGTAAATAAAACTAGACTTAAAACCTCCTTATTAGAAAACTTTCCAGATGCTGAAGAGCAAAATGATGGCAAAAACGTTGTCATAAGATTCAAGAAAGCAATTCAGGGCATGATCAAAGATGCGGTACAGCAAAGGGATTTCTCAGAGGATGCACTGAATTAAGCTAAGGCTGCAGAAATTGTTCGCAAAGACATGTTTAGCCATAAAGGCTTTACATTTTCTGGACGTTTTACGAAAGACTGCCAAGAAAGCACAGTCCCTGCTAGTCTAAAATCATTGGTGTAAATAATACTAACTGGAGTAAACACTGAGAACACTGAATCACAAGAATCACAATTACCATGTTTAACAGTGTGCCAGACAATCTCTTTTAATGCCAAAGAACGATCTACCGCAAAGTCAAAGGCCGGTCAAACACGCCATACTAAAGCTCGAGAGCCACCTCTTCCTTTGTACATTGGTTTAAATGTGCACGCATTGTCGAGAAGTAAAACACTCATAACAAACTTTTATCAGATGAGGATCTCGTTGTCTTACCAAAGGATCGTGGAGTTAGAGGACATGCTTGCTACCGCAATTAGTGAGCGCTTTGAAATGGATGGTTGTGTGGCACCTGCTTGCTCGAGAAAAGAAGAACAACATAGACCATAATCCCACCTCTATCACGGCAGCCTTTTCGTTTCATGGCACTGGCATTAGCATGTTTCAGTTACCATCAGTAAATAATCCTGGCGAAGAAAGACCACTAGTGACCCTACCTCCAAAAGGAACAGGACACGCCCTGCCAGAGGAATACTCTACAGTTCACCCTGTAGAACTAGGCACTAGTAAAGCAGTCGTCCCAGTTTCTCTAAGGAAAGAAACGGAAAGTTATATGGCTGTAGAGGAGCAAAGGGAAGAACGGTGGGTGGAGTATTCTCTAGGAAAGTTAGACGAAGGATCTGTTTCCTCTAGTGAGACAGTGACTTAGGCAGCATATCAAGCTTCAACCCGGATGGAAGAGGACCCACCTGCCTTGACTGCGCTCAGCAACAGGATGGTGCATGGGTTCCAACGTGGATAAGCATCCCCGAGGTGTCGGAAGCATG
>NC_090869.1:38616744-38619244 GCF_036669935.1 Montipora foliosa
ACTCAAAGCTCAAAATTTTGCCAGTTAGGCGTTAAGCAAACACGCTTTCAAAATCAGAAGAAAAAAAGGAAATGATTTTTTGATCATAGTACCACTTTAAGGATTGGTGTTTAAATGTGAGTGGGCACTGATGGGTAAATATTGCGTGACAAAAGGCAGTAGTTTTCCATGGGAGTGGGGTCTCAAAGCAAAAACCTTCCAACAGGGGGAGGGAGGAGGAATAACATAATATCACCCTAATATGACAACCGCAAACTAAAACATTCTTTTTGTACGTTTTTTTCGAGTTGGTCTTCGTTTTCGAGGTCTTCGTTTTCGATACTACCATCAGTTATTTTTATTTCATAGCTTAGAACCATAAAAATAAAGGTATTTTGTAGTGAAAGTTATAAGTTTCATTACAGAATAACATGATATTCAAACCAGGGGCAGATGTAGTGAGAGCCATTACTAGTAATATCATCAGTCTCTATAGTATCAGCTGAAAAAAGTAGTTCAAACATGGTAATTTATTTCACTATCTATTACGTGAGCACCAGCTGTTTTTAGGTCAAATCGGGCGGAAAAATGGAAATATGCCCTGCCAACCTGAGGCTATTTTTCCGTCGGTTCTGTGACAGTGTCTTTAGTTAAGCTGATCGGATGTCGGCGTGAAGTAACAAACATGATAGTGGTTCTCGAGTATCTCATATGGGAAAGGGAAAGGTCGTTTCGGTGGATGTTTATAAATGCTGCTACCCGTAGACCCAAGAAGATAGTGAGATATGTTGTATTATCATGCATGAGGTGATTATGGAGTAAAAGAGGTTTATTACCAAAGAAGGCGTTGATCAGTTTTGGTAGTTCATTCTCCAATTAAATCGACAATACGTTATGAGACGTATTTGTTTGTGCCTTTTCTTTAGAAATGTGTCGTATCACAGCCCTTACGAAATTTATAAAGTTTATTATTACGAACATCCTGATTCCTAAAGCAATTCTCCTTATTAGCTACGCAATGTCATAAGACTCAAGAGTAGTTGATTTGACGCGGGACATTTAGCACAGAGAACTTTGAAGTTATTCAAACTACGTCATTCAAATCGCCCATCGAAAACATGAGCTAAATTTTGAATGCCGGTGTGGGCACATTGACGCGAATTTTTAAACAGCAGCAAATATCTGGCGGGGCATTTACAGCTCAAGTTACCCTCGATAAGTATTACAGACGATATCAATGTTTATGTCTCGATGGTAAGGTATAGCAACTGCCGAGCTGGTCAAGTTCAAAAGCGACGAGGATTATCATCATATCCTAGGTAAACCATCACAAATATAATAACCTTTTGAACAGTCAGCACTGTCGTTTAGATATTATCAGAAGCTCAAAACTCTCTCTGGTGCAATTCAAGGTTTTTCCAGGTGTACCATCACTATTATAACCTTTCCGCAGTCAGCAGTCCTTTCGATCTGAATCTAAAAACTCTCGCAATTTCAGGGTTTCCCATGTTTACAAAGTCTATTCTGGAGAGACTTGCTTTTTTTAGTTGTAAACATTGCTGTGTCAATTTTGCATTTACTGGCACAAGGATGAAAGGCGATTCTAAATGACAGTTTAAACCAATACAGTAAAAACCCGCGTATAAGAACCTAAAATTTAAAAACCTGTTAAGCTAAATTTTTTATTTTAAAGCTCCTTTTCATAAGAACCTATTAAAATTTTCAATAGGGTCTTATTTTACAAAACTGAAGGCACAGATGGAAAAGCACAGCATTTAATGGACACTGCAGTATGAAAGACATGCATGCTAGTGCTTCGGAAACTTGATATAAATTCTGAAATTTACTGTATGGTTTTCTAAACTGTATTCTAGATAATTTTTTAATACAGGAATATATGTCATATCATATATGCCCTCTAGTTGTTATTCGTGCTGATCGCTAGTGCTCCTATCAAATAAAGAACCTCTTTAAGAACCTAAGTAGTCTAAAGTTCCGCTGAATACCAGTAAGAGAACCTATTTGTGCTAAGTTTGAAAAATCTTGGTTCTTACACCCGGGTGTTTACTGTAGCACAGAGTCAATTTCACAATTTCACGGGGATTATGGGGGAAAGGAGAGGAAAGTGCATCATTGAATCAACTTGAAACATAGAAAAGGTTGATTATTTGCACTTCATTCTGTTGCACTATCAACTTTTATCGTATAGACTCCCTGAGCCGATTGGTCACACAGAAAGTAATTCTCTTCTTCATTTTTAAATACGTGTTTCTCACCCGAAACGAGTTTTATGCCGTTGATTGATGGATATCTGCCTGCTTGAGGAATGATATTGCTTTCTTTTTTTTTTCATGTATAGTAAAAATTCTAAAACTTGGTAAGGCAAAACAGTTGCATCCTAGATTCAGTAGACAAGACCGTACATGTCAGCGTGTTATAATGACTATCTCTAGTTGGAAGAAAACTTGTACTGATTAGTATGTTTAATACAGAATTAGGTAATTGGTAAAAATCGAACAAC
>NC_090869.1:38624244-38626744 GCF_036669935.1 Montipora foliosa
ACATCAACTGCGAAGCCACAAGAATAGATCGGCAGGGCAAGGCAGGAGGATTCGTAAACGGCAAAGGTAATTAGAATTTGCTTTATTTATCAGCCACAATTATGGTGAAGAACTGTGGATAGTAAGCTAAAAGAGTATGCTTACAGTTGTATATGTTGCCGGTACTTAAAATCCATTTTCAGGTTAAATCCGTTTTTACCTAGGTTAAATTGGTGATCCTCGTTTTATGTAGGTTGAATACGCACTCAGATGAATTGAAGAAACTCTTTTTGAAGCCTAAATTAAGCCTAGAGAGAAAATTAGGGTCAGATCAGGATTAGTTTTGGTTAATATACATGGATATCACGATCAATTGACTTATTATACAAAAGTAAATAATGAAAAGAACTGTGTTGGGTGAGCTTGTTCGTCGTTATTATGTAGTGGTGAAGACACAGGACTATAGATCTGGAGAGTCCGAGTTCAAATACCGAGAAGTGCAGTACAGTTCTTTGTTCCCTCACTATGTTGCAATGTTGAGAGTGAATGAATAAGTGTACAAGTGAAAACAGAAACCGATAAGATGATACGAAACATTCAGAACATGTGTTGAGATCCGTAACACAGAGGTCGAGGGAAGGAAAAGGTGTTTTCAGTCCCTTTTGGAGGGTTGATAGCTGCTTTAAACTAGGTAGAGTACATATTCAACCTAGGTAAAATGAGGATCGCCAATTTAACGTAGGTAAATACGGATTCAACCTGATACTGTATTTGACCAATAACGCAGTATACATAAGAGCAAACGTTTTCTGAGTCGTTATCCGAATCCGGATGCGTGTTTCCGTTTACCCAAAAGAAAAATCCCGTATATATTTGATACCAATCTGAACCATCAGTATGAATCAGGAATGAAAAGAAGAAAATTTGAAGGTGAATACTTTGGATCTGGAATAGCTTCTGCATGAAAAAAGGCAGATGTTCATGTGAGGGATCCAGCTAATTGTCTGTGAAATCATAGCTTAGTGGGAACAGTGTAACTACGACGAGATCTGTTTGGAAGAAATGTGATAATATTGATAAAATCCGGAAAGTTTCTTTCTTTTTTTTTAAACGTAGAAATAGAATGATGTTATCAAAGGTCTGATATGAAGTCAGTTTAAATAGTATTAATTATAATAGCTGATGACAAAAACTGAGCTGCCTTCGCAGTGACAGATGTAAATTGTTAGACTCCAAATTTAAAGACATTAAACCGTAGGCTTCGTCTCACGGCACGTTTTCATAAACTGTTTTATTTATGGAAGTTCTCGGCGTACCTGGTCTCGTTTACAATCCCGGGTTTTCAACGCTAGAGTATCGATTTCAATGGTATGTTCTTGTTTTATATTTTTTACTCGTTATCAGCTTTAATTTTCGGCTGTAAGTACAAACGCCTTTTTCGTTCGGATTTGCTCTCAAGTGACGCGTCGCATTGCAGACCGGACTCTGGTTACAATATTACTTTTCTAAGATAGAAGTCACAACAATTAAGTGCATGTTTTTTAACATACCCTTTTTACATTTTCATACTTTACATACTTTTACTTCTTTGTTTTATATTTACACTTATGCAAAAATTTTTATCTTCACTTTTGGCTTGATAATGACCGAAGTTTGGTCGAAACGTCGCGTCTTTTTACCGTTATTTTTACTTCAAATTGTTTTTAGAAACCTCCACTTACAAGTGTTTTTTTGGTTTTGTTTTTCCACTGGAAAGTCCTTTCCCGCTTTTTTTTCTTGGTTTAACCGAAGAAAATGCTACTCAGCTTTTGAACGTTTTCACTTTTCGTTGTTATCGTATTTTCTTGCAGACCCGTCCACATTTATGCCAAAGGTTAACTGCAAAGCCAGTCCTACCGGCTGCACTAATGAAATGTTTTCGAGTAAGTCGCTTAAGTGGCAGTGCCGATGGGATAAATTATGTCTTCTCATAGACTACAGAGGATACATCCAATTGCGAGGTTTTCAAAATGGTAGGTCGCATTACCTGTGTTTTTTTTCTTACTGTAGTCTACCTTAAATCTTTCGAGAGCGATTTGCACTTTAAAAAGTTGTAATGTTTTACAGGGGAGAGCATATTCGGCGACAATCATCTCAAATCAGTTCCTCGCGTTTCTTTCTTCATAACACACTTATGCCGTTCAGCGGGATCTTTGATTTAACATTCGTTTGATTTTGTTGAACAGCGATATTAAAACCGTTTGCCACTCTCCCCACACCCCCCCCCCCCCCTTCTTTCAACCGTGTTGAAACATGTTGAATCGAAGTTGAATCGATGTTGAATGAGTTTAAAAGCGTTTCAACTTTGCTTCAACAACCATTCAACATTTCGTTTGTTGTCGCGAATGTTGAATGAAGTTCGAGCCGTTTACCAATCCTCTTTCAACATTGTTGGATATGTGCGTGCCCACTAATCGGTCTCTAAATGAGGTATCCATATCTGTATCCATAGTAAAAACCGCGGCTGTAACCTGAGACTGAA
>NC_090869.1:38631744-38646744 GCF_036669935.1 Montipora foliosa
GCAACATTGTTGCATGATGTTGCGACATGTGTTGAACGGGCTGGCCAAACGCACGCAACATTTTCATCATTTTCAACGCAACATGGAAATGTTCATGTGCCCCAGGCCCCTGGTACGCAAGAAGTGGACTTAACGCGCATGCCCTAGCACAACAATGCTGCGTGAATGTGGCCAAACGATTACAACATCATGCATCATTAGAATTTAATGACGTCCCGCGAAAAACGATCTAGATATTCATATTCAGAACGTGGATATAAAGAAGCAAAGTTTTTAACCACGGAGGACAACCTGATTTCAGCTGTTTTCTTTTTTAGCTTGTCTTGACAAGAACACATTTATATTGCTAAGTATCTTTTCAATATTAGAGACAATTAATTTTAAAAATCTAGGAGAGACAACTTTCCCAGCATGTGAAATGTTCCCTTCCGGTTTGCGTCCGAGGCTCAAAAACGTTGGGCGGAAGCCACACGTATATCCAATATTGAAAACGGGTGACCCGCGGAAACTAAAAATGTGATCTAAAATCGCAAAAGCCACATTCTTTATGAAAACTGGTATTTGTATCCGTTTGCTTTTCTTTAACAGTTACCTATAATATCTCTGATCATTTGTTTATTTGTTTTGTTTTTTTTTTTTTTTTTTTCAACACTTTTATCTCTTATGTTTGAGGCGTTTGTTTGTGTAACTCTTGTCAATTTCAAAGTGTCTTTTTGTTTACTTTGTTGTGAGAGAGAGTAATAATGTCGCAGTGTAAGTTGTCCGCCTAGAATAGCAATGCTAATTGCGGGCCACCATGGTCTTGTTTGCATAATTATGATTTGTTTGTAAATAAAGTAAAGTACAGTAAGTAAGATTCTTCCTTTTCTTTCTTTCAACAACGTTTAATACTGAAATTACTCACGTTTTCAGAAATAAATTTTTCTCATACTACCTATTACATAAATGACTTCAATGGAGTTTTCCAATGAAATGAAAAATACTACTAGACCAAATTGATTTTTAAGATATTTTCCAAAAACTGAATTTTAGAGGTCTTGGCAGTGCTGTACCATTGCTATGGCAACAGTTGGGAACTCGCAGACACCCTTGCAAAGTCCTTGACAATAGTACAGAACAAATATCAAAACGTTTCCATACTGAAAGAAACGACAGTGTTGTAATCCTTTACCATTAGATACCCACTGTTACCTGTGGAAAACCATTTTTCCTTAATGTAAACAGAGAGTAGAAGATATGCCTGATTCACAAATAGCATCCACATAAAGTGATGAAATTAACATAGGGTCGCCCTTATCCTCCAGGTGCCATTAATGTATCAGATCGATTAATGTTTTGGAAATCCGGGTCTGTAAACTTTCGGTTTTGATGGTTTTGTATTCGGCTTTCGGTTTTACTCGAAATTCAATGCAGTTTTTCGGTTTTGAGCGAATTTTTGTACAGTTTTTCGGTTTCTAATAGACACCAATGCACCCTTCTTACAATAGTCGATTTGAAATTCATAAAAGCGTTTATTTAAATATTTAGAATTTCTACTGACACCGGTAAAGATAATTGTCGAACAAACTCTGGTTTTTCATCGGTTTTATCCAACAACACATGCTTGTACATCTTATTTGCAGTCGATAGGAATTTCCCGTAGGTCTTTGAACTAAAGAAGACGCCTTTATCCCCTTGAGTGTTTACTTAGTTCACGAGCGCATGAGCAAAAAAGATGAACCTGGCAGGCAGGCAGGCAAGGAGTTAAACAGATGCACTACTTTACTTCAGTTTAATGACAGAAGAATACTTCTGACTCTCTTGGAGCAGTTCTGCTTCTGTTTGACAAAGATGAGGACAACGTTTCTGAGAACCGTTTTTCTGGAAATACTCCTGCTACCATCTATAAAAGTTAGATTATATTTCAGGCTTCTTGGATTGTCGCGTGGCCTTCGTTAATTCAAATTTTTCCTTTGTTGATATTCAGACAAGTTGGCCTCAAGACTCAAACTGTTCCTTAAACACAGGTAAGTTTTAATTTTTGACTTTGCAAACAATCCTGCCATTTTTTCACCCAATCCATGTCAATTATTCTACAAACGTAAAGCATAAATATGCACTTATTCCAGAATAAACGAGATAAATAGTATTTCATATTTGTTCAATTGGGAAGTCCAAACTTTGTCAGTGCAGAAAGAGTTTTCGATTATTGGGCTTTCACTTGCTGGAACTTCCATGAGACACGAATACAGTTTTGAGCTTACTACAACGCTACGACAACGAAGTAATGTATAGCCTTTCTAGCCGCCTCGTCACCCTGTTATAGTCCCTTTTGTCTGCGTTCTTTTTATGATTGTCGATTTAGCCTCACAAAAATCAAATAGTTCCTTGGGGAAATGATACTATTCAGCTTATTAAAACGTGAAGTCTACATGCTAAGAAAAAAGTATTTCGTCATTCAAATTGTTCGTTGACAAAATGAAATTGCTATCGGTCGGTACCTTTGAATAAGCAAGGCTACCATTGACTATTTAAACAGCCAAAGTTATTTCTTAATAATTACCGAAAAGACTCATTCGTGCCGGCAATAGCACTTTGCAGATGTTTTGACCAGAGAAGATGAAAACTGATAAGCCAAGCAAGGTGTGAGAAGTGTGTTTAATTAATTAAGGCTAAAAGCTCGATGAAGAAAGAAAAAGACGCGGCTTTTTTAACAATAAAATTATTTGTCAATCGATTATTCAACTCATCACGTATGTTTCATTGATGAAAAAAGACATCGTGTTTTGACTATTGCATATATCTGTCCGTTCGCCATTCAACAACTGATGGCAGCGATAATTGCCCGACATCTTAAGCATGTTTTTACTTTTTAATAATTCAACACCAACGAAACATGCCTGTGAATCGCCTGTATTGCCGAATTCATAGTAACGTTAAAGACGGATAATTTTGTGATATGGAATACGGATAATTTTGTAATTTGTAATATGGTAAACGGGTGCCCACAGCCCACGGTTGAAATATCGCTGTGGTTATCCCTTTAACCTATCGCAACAGCATTTAATCAGAGCAGCTGAATTTGTAGAGAATGATTAAGAACTGCTCATGTTTAATTTAAAAAGGACGTGCTAAGGGATGTCACACGATAGGCAATATCAAACTCCCTGGGGCGAACGTTTAAGAAACTGGAGCATCTTTTTTTAGTGGTAAAGCAACAGCTTTTCTTGGTGCTGCAGGAGTATTTATTTTTGCCTCAAAGTGTTTACCATTAGGGACTTAAACAGTTTGATGGAATAGCAATTATTGTTGTTATTTTTCATGCTCCTTAAATGTTCATTTTAAATTTAGTTTCAAAAAGACCGTGTTTTAATGCATGTAAATGCGTCCTGAATGTTCTTCGGTTATGACATATGTTGACACCTGAATAAAGGAGAAAAAAAATGAGCTTTTATTATCATTTGATCAACCCAAAAACAAAACTTTTTGTAGAACTTAACCCGAACTTAAAGCTTAACAGCCAGATTCTTTTCTAGTGCAATCGGCGATTCCCAAATCCTTTACTCACTACTGAAAAACAAAAAACATATATCTATCGCGCCCTTATTGTTTTTTGAGGTAGCATTTATTTAAGAAATCTCAGTTTTAGCAGCGCACTTTGTCATAAGAGCAGGAAAATAAACAAAAGCTCCATCATTCACAGGTTCGTCGAAAAACCGGCTCCCAGTGATATCATGCTTCCTAATGATTAAGTCCTGCAATGACCAAACAATTTTTCATAGGGATCGAAATGAAGTTGAAATCATACCATAGGAATGCCTCAATTTGTACAATAATTTATTCGCCATTTAAAACTGAGTTATTTTCGCTTCTTATTCATTCGTATGTAAATTCATTCAACCACTGAATAATCATCTTGAGGGACATCCCTGCAGACAAAACAAATAACCTTGGTTTGTGTTTCGTCCGTCGCCTGACGTCCGGACCTTCTTGAAGTTTATTATGATCATATATTCTTCTTTCATTAAAATAACAAATGATGAGAATTATTTCACCAAACCTCGCATAAGAGCATGAACTTGAGAAGATAAGTATGAGCATGAAAATGAGCATGAAAAAGCATGGCTCATTTGCCTAGAGACGGAAAAAAGAACAAGAACTAGCCGAATTCGGGCGCTAAACTTTAAACTACCACCCGCCTTTCTTGCATTTGGACCTTTTATTGTGGAGACATCAATTCAACAAACTTTGAGCAAGTCGCCACTGCAGGTTCAGACGACTGTGAAAACAAAAACTGATGGCTAAACGCTTTCATCATGAACAGTGCCTTTAATATGCCAATGATGGTCGTTGATTTGCAATTATGCTTCCTCGCCTGAAAGTTTCGGCGGAAGACAGGTGTTGTTGCTAGATGTCAGGTTACATAGAAAAAACAAAGAAGTAAGTTGAGCGACTTTCATATGGCCTTGAAAAAAAAAACGTAAAAAACGTAAACAAAAATGCAAAATATTTAAGGACGTTCGCGCGAAAATCTTCCCACATTGAAATTTCTTTCATTATTCGCCTGAAGTTAGGTCATAAATTGCTTATTGGAAAAATGAAAAAAAATCTGGGGGTCACTGAGGCAAGGGAAAAAAGCCCTAATTTCGATAGATGGATCATCATAACCAGATGTAGCCTCATCTACTCATCCGTCGAATATCATAAAAATAATATGTTTGAGTGAACGTTTCTGTGCATAGCAATGTAGGAGTGGGTTTTTTTAGATAATGGATGTTGTCGTAAACAGTACAGTATGGTGTCCGTGGTCTGCGAGCAAAAAGGGTAATCTTGAATACCTTACCTGAATCAAAACTCAGCGAACTGAAATTTTCCCTGAAGATATCTTTTTCGTTTGTTGTGCTTTTGGCAAGCTCCAAACTGAAAGATTTCTCTTGTAACTCGAAAAAACGTGAACGTAATCGCGAGCCATGTGTGAAGATCTCCACAAAAAGAGGGCAGCAAATGGACAAAAAGAATATTTCATTTGTTTGCTACAACAGTTCCACATGAGAAGTTTTAATTGCAGCTCTAACTTTATTGTACTACAAATCAAAGCAAAGGAATAGCATGTTGCTTTCCATTATGTTACATATTATATGTCTATCTTTAAAATAACCCTTAAAGCCCCAAGAGTGCTGGATATATATGACACATTATGCCATTAATTGGTCAATATTTGTTCAATTTACGTTTCCACCAAAATGAACTCGCAGAGATCCTCCTATTAAATGCGTGAAAATTCGTGATAAATTGGAAATAAATGTGCCATTCTTCTGGGGGCCTGGAAATTTTTCCCTGGCGTTTTTGTCGCCATAAGATCTCAACTAATGCTTGAAGTAATGCGTGACATACTACAGTCGCGTTACCCGCGCAGTGAAAGTTGCGTACAAACAATTAGGGCGAAAGTCCTTAACAGGCTTTTTTACAAGGACGGCAAAATGCTCGTGCGCTCATTGGCTAATTTTTATTGTCAATAAGGAGACAGACACATAAATTTATTTATGCGTTTCGAAGAGTTAAATTTATGCAAAATGTTCGTGAAAACGTCGATCTGTCACTTTTTAACCAATAGAAAGTCTCCGTTTTTTCCATTAGCCAATAAGAGAGCGAAGCAAGTTAAGAATTTGGTCGCGTCCAGATTAAAGTTTCTCGCATTTTTGCCTCGCGTTCTTCTCGTGTTTTGACTTAATTTTGACCCCTCCGCCTTTTTGTTATTGTAAAAAACGAATAGATGTCAGTTTTTCATGCGTCTGTCCTCTTATTGACGATGAATTTCGTCATAATATTGTCGAAGTAGTCTGCGGATCCATGCACAGCTACTTTGACAATGTTATGACGAAATTCATGATCAACAACAGGACAGACGCATGAAAAACTGACATCAATTTGTTAAATCGAACAAAAACAAACAAGCGCGAATTTTCATTGGCTTATCGAACGCGGATGCAAACAACGTAATCTCCCCATGAAACTTTCTGGAAAGTTTCGCTTTGACGTCATTTGAAATGGAGTAATGTGATTGGTCAATCGAATTGATTTGTTTACTTCCCATATTAGGAGTTTCCTTGGCGGGAATAAGGAGAAGCTTTGTTTATTGGTCCATGAAACACTTTTTTAAGTTCATACGAAATTCGCTCTAATTAGGGCATGTGCAAGTCTAGAAATGCACGTAGTTACAAATTACAAACGTCACAAAATTGAGCAAACTGCAAACATTGCTAAACGTAGAGGGCAATGATAAATTTATTAAAAACTACAAAGTTTACTAAGATTGCAGAAAATTTCGCAAATTTCGCGACAATTCAAAATAAAAATTGCGCACCCAGCAACAAGACTTCAATTTTGGCCCAAATTACCAAAACAAAAACAAAAACAACAAATTTAACAAAAACTGAAAATTTTACAAAAATTGCAAACAATCGCGCGCCGAGTAATAAAATTGCAAATCAAACGCATATTACAAATAAAGCATTACATTCCTACCAGCGAGCCATTTAGCAGTGCCAAATAACGCCTAATCTCGATCGTGTCTGGCAGAGACAAGAAAAGAAAACGAAAACATGGCTCGTTCTTACTGAGTTAAGTGTGTGTGTGTGTATAAAACTCCGAATAAGCCCACAATGATAACCCCGAGCTCACTCAAACCTTTGCAAAGCAACATACTCCAAAACTAAGAGCATTTTATGGTTTTCTCAAGCGAAACCTGCAGATTTCGCCATGAAAGTTTACTACATCGTGTAGGCCCAGCAATTTAAAGATGGCACATCATTGAGAACTCCATTCTAATTATTTTCACCAGAAAGCGTTGCCGATTTCACAAAGGGAACATCTGATTGATACAGGATTCGACATTTCAAACGGGTTGATGTGACTCTGACCTGCGAACGGTTGCCCCTTGATAACGATTCCGCGATTCTTTGCTACCATACCGCGTTCAGTTTAACCTTAATACATTTTGTCTTTCTTGTTGGGCCCACCTTGAACCTTGTGTCATTTTTGCTAAGTAACTTGCAAATTTTTGGCCTTGAAATGTTTTAACTTTAGCTGAATTTCCAGTTTTCAGATTTGGCCTGAAATTTATTTTGAAGTTTTTGTAATTTTTGTGAAATTTGTGCCTTTCGGTTATGTAGCGAAAATTGCACATTCTTGCAAGTTTTGCAAAAGTTGTAAATTTTCCATTTTTTGCTGAACTGAATCTATTGCATTTTTTGCAAATTTTGTTTAATTTGTCATTGCCCTCTACTTTTAGAAATTTTCGTTGAAATTGCTCAAATGTAGCGCAATTTTGTGAAATTTGTAATTTTTGTACCTGCGCACATTTCTGGACCTACCTCTCACTGTGGCAATACATGATATTGGAATCTCCTGGTTAATTGAATTTGCAAGTCATCTACGTAGTCTGACTAATAAAAAATTACTTATGTAATAAACTTGTTACTGGGTTGCCAAACCCAGTCGGAATCTGCGTTTCATTTGTTGGTTTTCTTTTTTTTTTCCCGTGTCGGTAAACGTCTTGCCTGTCACTCCCCTGCTAAGTGGTGTCTTTGTGCATAAAGCCTTCTGCGCTTATTTTCTTAGGATCAAGGGGGTAGTGGGAAATGCGTAGATTTCTCTGGTGGACACAGTAGAATGATTAACTTAACCCGCAATGGCGTCGAAAGTCATGTAACGCGAATGGCGTTTTAGTGGATCTTTAAACAAAATATACCCTTATGGAGCTCAATAATAGAAAGTCAGTTGGAAAGTCAGTTGGATAAACAAGGCAGGCAGTGAAAAACAAATACCTGGAATCTTAAAAGGGACGAGTAATGGAATTCGACAACAATCTGTCGCCCGTCGAGCCGTAATTAAAGTGAGCTGTAGTTCTAAGATTGTACAAGTGTGGTGTTTTGTACAACACTGAAAGCAAATGGAAAATTCTATAGTAACTTATGGGTTTAACAAAGACAGAGAAGGAATTGAAAAACTTGGATCTGTGATCTCTGTTGTCTCGCTTATTTATATTTGTTTGTAATCAATTCTGCACAGTCTTCTGGTAACAACTGGAAATTTCACTAAGTCTTTGCTTGATAATTCAAGTAAAGGGTTTTTCAGTAAAGGGTTTGATGCTGAACACTGGTGCGAAATTTATTTAGTTGCGTTTTTGACACGGAGTGTAATTTGACACGATTGAGTTGCTTGTCTCCACGCAATTTTTGTTAGTCAAAAATTATTTGAAAGAAAGCTTGTTGCCCATTTTTGCTTGCTAATTCAAGTAAAGGGTTTTTCAGTAAAGGGTTTGATGCTGAATACTGGTGCGAAATTTATTTAGTCGTGTTTTCGACACGGAGTGTAATTTGACACGATTGAGTTGCTTGTCTTCACGCACGTAATGAGATAGGAAGGGTTTTTTGCCTCTTATAGCAAATATGTTGTTTGTTTCAAAAAAAAAAGGTGGCCTTTATGAATTCATCATGTTGCGTAATATGCGAGTTTAACTGGATAGTTTTTATGGCAATAGTAAAGCATTTTCGTGTCAAAATAAGGTAAGCGTCTTTCTGTTGTGTTAACTTAATTAAATATAAATATACCATGCGGCGTAAACTTGATTTCCACTCTCAAAATTACCTCCAGAACCTACTTTTTGCGTAGAATAAGCTTTTAGAATGATGTTCTTGTCTTGTGTGGTGATACTTGACGATTCGGGAACATTTTGTGAAAAAATATTCATAACGGGTCACACGCGCAACTTGATCGCCCGAACTTCCGCTATTATGCATAACATCCACTTGGCCTTTTGACATCCCATTGAAAAAAACTCGTAAAATATTCGCGGACCGGTCGATTTCTCTGAAAATTGAAAGGATGAATGCTAACGAATAAAGAAAGATTTTCACAATAACTAAAAATTCCTGTGTTAAGCATTACAATTCGACGAAGAGGTAAATGCGACTAAATTTGTTGCGTGCGTTGCTATTTTTGTGATTTGACTGTTGTGCAAATTTTGACAGATAATATTAAATTATGAAAAAATATCTACGGATAGATCGTTAAAAAATCTTTATTTTTAGCGCTTATTTGAACATAAACATAAAACGCTTGACGAGAAATAATATTTTTGCTAATGCAATGTATTTGAAAGAACTAAAATTTCGCTGGAATCGCGGTGAAAATGAGTTAACAAATTTGCATACGTGCGTTGAAATGTGATACGCGAGGAGACAGGAATTTTATTTCTCTGACAAATGATTTTGTCGTTGTAGTGTAAGACGAATTTTATTTGTGAAGCCAAGAATATTTCTTTAACTTCCTGGTTAATCCAATTTCTTGCTACGACTTGCTAGTGCGAAGATTGTTTACATGAAACTCACGCTTTTTGCGAATTTTGAGTGTCATGAAATTACATCAGTTGCGTGACAATATATCCCTTTACTCTAACTCAAAAACATTCAGATAGTAACAAATTAACTTCATGTTTATGAACCATTTCTTCTGCTTTTGTGCTTGTCAGCATTATGATTTGCGATAATTCGCAAGTCTGTTTTTGTATGTCATGGATGTTCAGATTTTCAATTACATGGCCGCTCAACCTCGCGATTGTGTAAATAGTTCACCCTGAAGTCAAAATAGATACGTCTTCAGGAACCCGACAAAGAGGGCTTCCTGACTCGACAGATGAATTGTAAATATTCAGTTAAATATTACAACAAAGTTAAAAAAAACCAAAGACGTTGTTTTACTCTGAAAACGACGAAGGATTAACATGTTTTCCCGTAGTTCATTCAGTTGACACAAAGTGATCACGTGCACCTTTATGGTTTCCTAACACGTGATCAATTTCTTTCTTTTGACAAAACATCATAAAAGTCAGAGACTGCAGAAATCTTCGTCTTTTAACGATCGATTGTCATTAATTTTTCGATGAGAATTCGATTCAGAGCTATATATGAAAACTAAATTTTTTTCTTTATCTGAGAAGAAACAATTGCATTTTACTCAAGAGCGTGTTTTGCTATCTTTAAACTGAATTTATTACCAAAGCTTAAAAAACTAAAAGACTTCAAAATGGGACCGGACATTAAAAATAATTAAAGGTGTGAACGTGTGAGCCAAAGCGCCTCTGCTGGAGCGACATGTGGGTGACCCTCATGATCTTAATGACCCCCCACTTGAAAAAATTAACTGGAACCCTGCAGTTCAATACTACCAAATTCAGTGCCTTCTGTTTTTGTGTAAAACGTACCTCAGGCAGCCCAGTGTACGCTTTTATGGAGCGTCTTGTTCCACAAACAGTGGGTCACCCGCTCAAGAAGTGACTAACAAGCCGCTGACCGCCCGGTTAATACATCTGAACAGCAGAGATTTTGGGAGATTTTTTTGGTCAGAGTAAAACCGAAGGAAGACTCTTATTTTTCAAGTCTCCGTCAACACTCCGTTATCCTGCATCCAGTTGGCTCAGTTGGTGACATTCTCAGAAGCATTATTCACTCATCAAATAGAGTGTGCTGTTTTTTAAATAGGAAACTTTAAACATCTGTGAGGCACAGTAATTTGGGGATATTAGAAATGCCGTCTCCAACTGGTTTCAGGGGTGCAAGGCATGCGCAGTGGTGAGAGCACTCGCCTCCAACCAATGTGGCCCGGGTTCGATTCCCAGACTCGGCATCATATGTGGCTTGAGTTTGTTGGTTCTCTACTCTGCATCTAACCCTAACCCTTAATTTCAGTTTACAGTGTCCCCAACCTAGTGCTCCAGCGGTAGAACGACTAGACACTTAAAGTTCCTTTCCTTTCCTTTCCTTTCCTTACTGAATATACTAATTCAACTTGATCTTCTTTGTCACAGCTAGCTGCAGTAGACATGATAACGCCACAATTGAGATGGACACACTTATACCACTTCAAAGAAGCGTTTCGTGGAACTGTACAATACGGTCTATTCAAGTCTATCTCAGTTGCAAAGGATTCGACAAAGGGAACGAAACACTAAAAAAAATTAAAACAACAGGAATGTGCTGTGAATTTTACACCAGAAACGCCAATAGAACATTAACGAGGGGGTCAGGTATTTCAATGGAAAATTTGTTCAAATTCTGTCTATCCTCAGTTGTCACACTATTTGCTCATTACATTGTTGTTTAAGGCCCCGTCCACACGCAACTTTTTCTTTCCGGATTCAAAAATATTTCTATCCACGCGTAGCGTATTCAAATTCCAATTTGCCCCTCCACAAGTATCCCAAACATATCCGGATTCACTCTAGTGCTCAGGACTCCTCAAGGAAACAGAGGTAACAGAGCATGCGCCATGAAGCCCTCGGCAGCCATCTTGAGAATTTATTTCACGGAAAGGAACTGGGCTCGATCTTGTTAGGTCATCCGGACAAAAAATATCGGGATTTGGCGTCCACGTGGTTCCGGATTCATATCGGATTTAAAATTATCTACTCTGGAGAGCGTATTCAAAAACTTCCGGATTCGCCAGTGAATTCGCCGGATACGTGTGGACGGAAGGCGTATCCGGAAAGAAAAAGTTGAGGATTCAAAAATATCCGGATACGTGTGGACGGGGCCTAAGGTAAGAAACCTTTTTGACTGTGTGTGAGGTTGCGTTCTTTTGCAATAATGTCGTCTCAAATACTGGCTTTTGATTGGCTCCAAAACTGTCACAATGGCGTCGAGCGTAAATGGGTTCTTGCAGATCAATATTTTACTGACTTCTGTGAATGAAGAGGAGGCTTTGCAACGTGCTCTTAAAGTCATAATTTCCATTTCATTTGCACCCTCCAAGAAACCTGTATCCAAGTTTCTTTTCATTCTATTTCATTTTGAGGTGAAAAATGAATGAAAATGACGTGTGTAGGGCCCGACAGGTTAACGTGAGTCGGTCCGGAAAAAGACGTCTACCCCTGAACCTGTGTCAAAAATATATTGTGAGGATAAGTGCGCTATTTTTTCCCAAAAAAAGTGCCGGCATTGAACTCCGTGAAAGTTTTACTATCCGGATGAACTTCGTGATAATGAACTCTAACAAGTAAACATCCTTTTTCAAATGAAGGCATAAAAAAATTTCACCGCAGTCGAGGAAAGATTCGAGGAAAACACTGTGTAGAAAACAAAATACAATGTTAATTTTTTTAAGGTTTCTGGGGGGGAGTCGGAGAAACCAAAAAAGTCAAAAACGTATCTTCTTCACAAGTGTGCTGTTTTTGCAAAAAAGAGGTCGATAATATGAGTTTGGAGATACGAGAGGAAGCCCGCTGCGAGTGTTCCGTACGTTGTGACCTCGAGTCAATTGTTTTCCTGTCCACCCCTCCCACTCAGTCAATAAGAAGATAATATTTATTTTCTTTCAGCTGGCCGTCATTAAAAAGCCTTAATGCCTCAAAATTGAGTTTAGTTAATATTGGTTGATGCAATCCAATGTTGTTTAGAGCTCAATCTGGACTGAGTGGTAGAAAATCGTACCTCTAAGCTGTAGTAATTGACAGTATTCAGAAAAACTGACTTGGAAGGTGGAATAGGAAGATGGTTAGAAGCCAGCATTGATGGCAGGAATTTGCTAAAGCGCGAATCATCCCGTTTGCCTAACATTTATTGAGATATTATTTGTTTTTTTGCAGCATCCTGCTTGCTGAGGAGATTCGGTCAATTTCCAACGTGGTACTGCGAATGGCAGCGGGCTTATCTTCTCATCTTAAAACCACTGAAAGTACAGGTTCACTGGCAAGCATTATATTCCGACTGCCGTACACCACTGAACAGAATAAATCCTAGAAACTGCTCCGGTACGTTAAACCCATTTCTTTTTTCCTTTAGAGATTATGGAAGCTCTCTGTTAGATCGGCAAACGTGTAGGATACACTCTCCCCCGAAGAAGGCGTGTTTCGGGTCCCATTTTAAAGTGCCCCTGTGACCAAAAAATCAATTCGTATTTTTCTTTGGATTTCAAAACTATGTTAACAAAACACAAAGTGACCCACGTTTTAAGCCTTGATTTCAAAAAGACACCTCTTTATTTTAACTGTAATTTTCCTATTTAATGGTCCGCCATTACTAACATTATGTTCTTGAGAGAGCTGGATCGAGGAGAAAATGACGTCAAAGGCTCACTAGTTTAAGAATGCAATACGTGTGTACGCCGCAGAATTAATATGCAGCACGGGGGTTTTGGGCTTTCAGACTTTTAAACTCAGGCTTTGCATACATAATAAGCTGCGTTCACACGCTGAAATTTTAAGCTAGTGAGCCTCTGACGTCACTTTTCCCTCGATCCAACCGTCTGAGGTCCAATCGGTCAGTTTTGAACGTGAGTAATGGCGAACCGTGAAATCCAAAACTTACACTCAAAGTAAACGGCCTTTGGATAAAAATCAAAGCTCAAAATTTTGCCAGTCAGGTGTTAAGCAAACACACTTTCAAAATCTGAAGGAAAAAAGGAAGTGGTTTTTTTGATCACAGGGGCACTTTAAGGTGTGCCGTAAAATTAGAAGAACATTGTATACTTCGTCTCTCACGGCAGAGATATTTACCAATTATTCTACGAGGGCGCGCTGGATATGAAGTTGTAGATAACCAACGAGGCTCGTCGCGCCGAGTTGGTCATAGTTATTTTACATCCAGCAAGCCCGAGTAGAATAATTGTTTTATTAAAAACTCCAAGATCAACAAATCTTTCATGCTGATTTCATTCCGGTCCAAAAAGGCTTTTTTTCGGCCATTTTTTTCCGAGAGGTGCAAAAGATGTTATGCTGACTGCTGACGCGTTCCTTGACCATATTAGGTATCGCAAGTAGATGAACTGATAGCCTGTGTCCGGCGAGCCAATGAAAAAGCTGGAAATATGATATATATAGTTCAGTTTTTAATAAATGCACATATCCGCAAGAGCCAAAGCTTTTCAATTTATAATGTCAAGAGTTACCTTCAATAATGATTTAATGAGGGATTAGCCAGCCAATTCAAAGGACACGTAAAAATTTCAAAGAAACCACCGTGAAGAAGAATGTTGAATATTATTGCGTGTGGTTTTGTTGTTGTTCTGGCCCCAGTTGTACGAAGGGTGGATAAGCCCTATCCAGTGGATAACTCAATTGGTTTTGTTAGGGTTTATTTGATACAATGAGGTGTGGGCGCGTCTCTTGCCGCTCCTGGTTTTTAGTTATTTTCTTGCTGTTAGACTATTCTTTTGCGGACTACGTGTGTTCTGGAAGGAATCTAAATGTATCAAGTTGCTGGAGGCAAATTTGGACGACTCAAGGGCCAACATGAACAGCGGAAACATGGGTTTTTACCTATGGATTATGGCAAGTTACTTCTTGGTTCTCTGCCCATGGTATTGTGTCTACGAACAATAGTGCTGATTGTGCATTTTTCGTCTGTTTTGTTAGACCTGTCAGGCCAAGATCCCTACGGCTTTGTAAAGTTAGAAGACAGAGTCGCCCATGCATTTACTATGCAAATACGATCTCAACATTCAAGCCTTTGTTAGAGGGAGATCTGGTTTTTAAACTAAACCCGGGACCTGACAAAAGCTACCAAATACCTTCACGATCAGCAGATTGCGGAGGGTGTAGACAGGGAACAAAGCGATCGTCACGTAACAGTGACAATATCATTAGGATCAATTGTTCAAATGGCGTTCCTTTGTTGAATGGAAATCGAAATCAGTCTTTGTTGTTATGCTCCTTGAACAATCGTTCATTATGCTTGTGATTGCATGGCTGATTTGTTCATGTTTAAAGAAAGTTGGTTGAGGGAAGGCGACGAGGCGATGAGTACGGAACTTTGTCCGGATGGCTATAAGTTCATGGGTCAAAACAGGATCGGACGTAGCGTAGGTGGGACCGGAATAATGTACCGTGATTCACTAAATGTGAGGAGAATTGGTGCAGTCGAACATGATTCCTTTGAATTTTCCGAATGGATGGTCAGCGGACGCTCTATTAAAAAGCTTCGCGTAGTTATTATTTATCGTCCTCCCTGTTCGGAAGGCCATCCG
>NC_090869.1:38664244-38669244 GCF_036669935.1 Montipora foliosa
TGCTGAACACTGGTGCGAAATTTATTTAGTTGCGTTTTTGACACGGAGTGTAATTTGACACGATGAAGTTGCTTGTCTTCACGCAATTCTTGTTAGTCAAAAATTATTTGAAAGAAAGCTTGTTGCCCATTTTTGCTTGATAATTCAAGTAAAGGGTTTGATGCTAAACACTGGTGCGAAATTTATTTAGTTGCGTTTTTGACACGGAGTGTAATTTGACACGATTGAGTTGCTTGTCTTCACGCACGTAATGAGATAGGAAGGGTTTTTTGCCTCTTATAGCAAATATGTTGTTTGTTTCAAAAAATATTTCGCTGAAAAGGTGGCCTTTATGAATTAATCATGTTGCGTAATATGCGAGCTTAACTGAATAGTTTTTATGGCAATAGTAAAGCATTTGTGTCAAAATAACGTAAGCGTCTTTCTCTTGTGTTAACTTAATTAAATATAAATATACCATGCGGCGTAAACTTGATTTCCACTCTCAAAATTACCTACTTTTTGCGTAGAATAAGCTTTTAGAATGATGTTCTTGTCTTCTGTGGTGATACTTGACGATTCGGGAACATTTTTTGAAAAAATATTCATAACGGGTCACACGCCCAACTTGATCGCCCGAACTTCCCCCATTATGCATAACATTCACTTGGCCTTTTGACATTACATTGAAAAAAACTCGTAAAATATTCGTGGACCGGTCGATTTCTCTGAAAAAATTGAAAGGATGAATGCTAACGAATATAGAAAGATTTTCACAATAACTAAAAATTCCTGTGTTAAGCATTAGAATTCGACGAAGAGGTAAATGCGACTAAATTTGTTGCGTGCGTTGCTATTTTTGTGATTTGACTGTTGTGCAAATTTTGACAGATAATATTAAATTATGAAAAAATATCTACGGATAGATCGTTAAAAAATCTTTATTTTTAGCGGTTATATGAACATAGAAGATGCAACACTTGACGAGAAATAATATTTTTGCTAATGCAATGCATTTGAAAGAAGGAAAATTTCGCGGGAATCGCGGTGAAAATGAGTTAACAAATTTGCATACGTGCGTTGAAATGTGATACGCGAGGAGACAGGAATTTTATTTCTCTGACAAATGATTTTGTCGTTGTAGTGTAAGATGAATTTTATTTGGGAAGCCAACAATATTTCTTTAACTTCCTGGTTAATCCAATTTCTTGCTACGACTTGCTAGTGCGAAGATTGTTTACATGAAACTCACGCTCTTTGAAAATTTTGAAATTACATCAGTTGCGTGACAATATATCCCTTTACTCTAACCCGAAAACATTCAGATAGTAACAAACTTCATGTTTATGAACCATTTCTTCTGCTTTTGTGCTTGTCAGCATTATGATTTGCGATAATTCGTAAGTCTGTTTTTGTATGTCATGGATGTTCAGATTTTCAATTACATGGCCGCTCAACCTCGCGATTGTGTAAATAGTTCACCCTGACGTCAAAATAGACCCGACAAAGAGGGCTTCCTGACCCAACAGATGAAATGTAAATATTCAGTTAAATATTACAACAAAATTAAAAAACCAAAGACGTTGTTTTACTCTGAAAGCGACGAATGATTAACATGCTTTCCCGTAGTTCATTTAATTGACACAAGGTGATCACGTGCACCTTTATGGTTGCCTAGCACGTGATCAATTTCTTTCTTTTGACAAAACATCATAAAAGTCAGAGACTGCAGAAATCTTCGTCTTTTTACAATCGATTGTCATTAATCTTTCTATGAGAATTCGATTCAGAGCTATATATAAAAACTATGTTATTTTTTTTCTTTATCTGAGAGGAAACAAGTGAATTTTACTCAAGAGCGTGTTTTAAACTGAATTTATTACCAAAGCTTAAAAAACTAAAAGACCTCAAAATGGGACAGGACATTAAAAATAATTAAAGGTGTGAACGTGTGAGCCAAAGCGCCTCTGCTGGAGCGACATGTGGGTGACCCTCATGATCTTAATGACTCCCCACTTAAAAAAAAATAACTGGAACCCTGCAGTTCAATACCACCCAAATCAGTGCCTTCTGTTTTTGTGTAACACGTACCACAGGCAACCCAGTGTACGTTTTTATGGAGCGTCTTGTTCCAGAAACAGTGGGTCACTCGCTCAAGAAGTGACTGACAAGCCGCTGACCGCCCGGTTAATACATCTGAACATTAGAAATTTTGGGAGATTTTTTTGGTCAGAGTGAATCGAAGGAAGACTCGTATTTTTCAAGTCTTAAATTTAGCCCCGTCAACACTCCGTTATCCTGCATCCAGATGGCTGACATTCTCAGAAGCATTATTCACTCATCAAATACATCAAATAGAGTGTGCTGTTTTTTAAATAGGAAACTTTAAACATCTGTGAGGCACAGTGATTTGAGGATATTAGAAATGCTGTCTCCAACCGATTTCAGGGGTACAAGGCATGCGCAGTAGTGAGAGCACTCGCCTCCAACGAATGTGGCCCGGGTTCGATTCCCAGACTCGGCGTCATATGTGGCTTGAGTTTGTTGGTTCTCTACCCCTCATCTAACCCTAACCCTTAATTTCAGTTTACAGTGTCCCCAGCTAGTGCTCCAGCGGTAGAACGACTAGACACTTAAAGTTTCTTTCCTTTCCTTTCCTTTCCTTACTGAATATACTAATTCAACTTGATCTTCTTTGTCACAGCTAACTGCAGTAGACATGATAACGCCACAATTGAGATGGACACACTTATACCACTTCAAAGAAGCGTTTCGTGGAACTGTACAATACGGTCTATTCAAGTCTATCTCAGTTGCAAAGGATTCGACAAAGCGAACGAAACACTAAAAAAAATTAAAACAACAGGAATGTGCTGTGAATTTTACACCAGAAACGCCAATAGAACATTAACGAGGGGGTCAGGTATTTCAATGGAAAATTTGTTCAAATTCTGTCTATCCTCAGTTGTCACACCTATTTGCTCTTTACATTGTTGTTTAAGGCCCCGTCCACACGCAACTTTTTCTTTCCGGATTCAAAAATATTTCTATCCACGCGTAGCGTATTCAATTCCAATTTGCCCCTCCACAAGTATCCCAAACATATCCGGATTCACTCTAGTGCTCAGGACTCCTCAAGGAAACAGAGGTAACAGAGCATGCGCCATGAAGCCCTCGGCAGCCATCTTGAGAATTTATTTCACGGAAAGGAACTGGGCTCGATCTTGTTAGGTCATCCGGACAAAAAATATCGGGATTTGGCGTCCACGTGGTTCCGGATTCATATCGGATTTAAAATTATCTACTCTGGAGAGCGTATTCAAAAACTTCCGGATTCGCCAGTGAATTGGCCGGATACGTGTGGACGGAAGGCGTATCCGGAAGGAAAAAGTTGAGGATTCAAAAATATCCGGATACGTGTGGACGGGGCCTAAGGTTAGAAACCTTTTTGACTATGTGTGAGGTTGCGTTCTTTTGCAATAATGTCGTCTCAAATACTGGCTTCTGATTGGCTCCAAAACTGTCACAATAGCGTCGCGCGTAAATGGGTTCTTGCAGATCAATATTTTACTGACTTCTGTGAATGAAGAGGAGGCTTTGCAACGTGCTCTTAAAGTCATAATTTCCATTTCATTTGCACCGTCCAAGAAACCTGTATCCAAGTTTCTTTTCATTCTATTTCATTTTGAGGTGAAAAATGAATGAAAATGACGTGTGTAGGGCCCGACAGGTTAACGTGAGTCGGTCCGGAAAAAGACGTCCACCCCTGAACCTGTGTCAAAAATATATTGTGAGGATAAGTGCGCTATTTTTTCCCAAAAAAAGTGCCGGCATTGAACTCCGTGAAAGTGAGTTTTGTTATCCGGATGAACTTCGTGATAATGAACTCTAACAAGTAAACATTCTTTTTCAAATGAAGGCATAAAAAAATTTCACCGCAGTCGAGGAAAGATTCGAGGAAAACACTGTGGAGAAAACAAAATACAATGTTAATATTTTTAAGGTTTCTGGGGGGGAGTTGGAGAAACCAAAAAAGTCAAAAACGTATCTTCTTCTCAAGTGCGCTGTTTTTGCAAAAAAGAGGTCGATAATATGAGTTTGGAGATACGAGAGGAAGCCCGCTGCGAGTGGTCCGTACGTTGTGACCTCGAGTCAAATGTTTTCCTGTCCACCCCTCCCACTCAGTCAATAAGAAGATAATATTTATTTTCTTTCAGCTGGCCGTCATTAAAAAGCCTTAATGCCTCAAAATTGAGTTTAGTTAATATTGGTTGATGCAATCCAATGTTGTTTAGAGCTCAATCTGGACTGAGTGGTAGAAAATCGTACCTCTAAGCTGTAGTAATTGACAGTATTCAGAAAAACTGACTTGGAAGGTGGAATAGGAAGATGGTTAGAAGCCAGCATTTATGGCAGGAATTTGCTAAAGCGCGAATCATCCCGTTTGCCTCACATTTATTAAGATATTATTTGTTTTTTTGCAGCATCCTGCTTGCTGAGGAGATTCGGTCAAATTCGAACGTGGTACTGCGAATGGCAGCGGGCTTATCTTCGCATCTCACATCCACTGAAAGTACAGGTTCACTGGCAAGCATTATATTCCTACTGCCGTACACCAATGAACAGAACAAATCCTAGAAACTGCTCCGGTACGTTAAACCCATTTCTTTTTTCCTTTAAAGATTATGGAAGCTCTCTGTTAGATCGGCAAACGTGTAGGATACACTCTCCCCCGAAGAAGGCGTGTTTCGGGTCCCATTTTAAAGTGCCCCTGTGACCAAAAAATCAAGTCGTATTTTTCTTTGGATTTCAAAACTATGTTAACAAAACACAAAGTGACCCACGTTTTAAGCCTTGATTTCAAAAAGACACCTCTTTATTTTAACTGTAATTTTCCTATTTAATGGTCCGCCATTACTAACATTATGTTCTTGAGAGAGCTGGATCGAGGAGAAAATGACGTCAAAGGCTCACTAGTTTAAGAATGCAAGACGTGTGTACGCCGCAGAATTAATATGCAG
>NC_090869.1:38691744-38694244 GCF_036669935.1 Montipora foliosa
ATTTGGGCCTTTATTGCACCCGTTATACTTATAGTTTTGGTAAGCCTTCATGAACCTAAAACTGATTCTTTTGAATTCTCGTGTTCTTCGCCGGCTTACTAATGACCTAGAAAAACAGCAAAACTAATTATACTGATAATCAACATGACAATTACTTTCCCAATTATTACTTCCTTTCAGGTATGTACCAAGATACCAAGTATCTAACACTGCTCACCTTATAATTTAAGAGTGTCAGAGTTTGCCATCCCTAGATTTACTACCAAGAAGTACGGCAAACATTCACTCACCTATTTGGGACCTAAGTTGTGGCATGGGTTGCCACGCGAAATTAGATCCCAGCCATCACTGGGCAGTTTTAAACATCGTATTCGCAAATGTGATTTAAGTTTGATCGTAGAAGACAACAACTGTTTGAACTGCATTCTTTTTAACTCATAACAGAACGAAATTTCATTCCCTTTGGTTTTAAAGTTTTGAGTTTGCCTTGGGATCTTAGATTTTACTAGGATACTATATAAACAATAGCCTTCATTTGGCGCGAAAATATGCTCGGATATTTGTCCGCGGACATTATCTGTTCCGAGAAGCGAACAGTTTTCCGAGAGCGAAGCTCGAGGAAAACTGTGAGCTTGATAGTTGGTAGGTTTTAAATTCTTATTAGTGTTTAACAGGTCCATAATTTCTTTATTATTAAGTGTTCCCAATTAGTATAGGGACATTTCCCATCGGCTAGATACCTTTGACACATTAATAAAGTCATTGATTGATTGATTGATTGATATTTGACTTATTACTATTTGGGCACCTTTTACTTCTCTGAGATCCGGGACACGTGACCATGGTGTATAAAAGTAAGCCACAGCAACAAAAGCCAGCTATTTTCAGTACAAGTTTGAAAAAAATGCATTGGTAGCGACAATATAGGGATCATGTTTATTTAGCTTCTTTAAGTAAACGTCAAAGATCAGTGCAGTGGAATATCTTTGCGTTCTAAGCCTTTTACAAATAGACGTTGCAGCACTAACTGAAGATGTAAATCAAGTTCACATTTCTTGTTTATTTCCCTCTGGATTTAGATCAACATTGCCGTTTTGATAGCTGTCATAATTGTTCGTGTGTCTCTGAAGGGAAATCTTCTGACCCCGAATGAAGACAAGAAATTTGTGTAAGTGAAAAAAATACCCCATCTTGGGAAAAAAAAACCTGAAATTACAGTGTAGAGTAAAGATTTCGCAAACTGCTGATGTCGTTATCTAAAGACATCAGCATATGTTTATCTAAAACATATGTAATTAAACACCGTAAAACATTTGCTTACTTCTCAAAGTTAGGTAAGCGATGTTTTGCGCGTTTGAACACATGCATAATATCTATAATCTATATCTATATCTATACCTATATCTATATCTGTATCTAATATCTTTAATATCTATTGGGCGCGCATATGCAAGTTGATTCTACTAGTTTAGTTGTATCCATGGCTAGGGACACTCACTTTTAAATTTGGACTTGGAGGACCAGCTTAACGATCCTTTCAGCTCCCTTCCCACAATCCAGTCCTTTGTCTTCCCTCGTTTACCTTCAGCTTTCCTTCGTTTACCTTCAGCGTTCCTTGTTTGCCAAGTTCAAACACTTTAAAAAAAAAACTGAGCAGAAAAGGAAAGTTTTGGCCAGAAAAAGTTGGCAAACGGAGCTGATCGATGTACACTCACAAGTTCACAGCCCAAGTTCTAACTTTAAAGTGCATGTCACCTCAACTACCTTTTCCACTTTATGTATTCTCCGAAATCGTCCCAAGTATGTCGTGTGCTTTTTGGAACCTCTTTATTGAAATTCAACTTTTTTATTGGCTTTGAAAGACGGGAAAAATGGTCATACTTTGATCAACAACCGAGCAATGAAGGGGAATGGGTTTGATACCGGGTCACAAATTTATTTTCACCGCTATTTTCAAAGAACTATCTCAATGAAAAGCAGTCTGTGACGTCAACTCGATATCGAACTCATTATCCTTCATTGCTCGCTTATGGATCAAAGTATGACCACTTTTGCCGTCTTTCAAAGCCAATAAAAAGTGAAATTTCAATCAAAAGGTTCTAAAAACAACCCAACATACATAAAGTGGAAATCTTTGTTGAGGTGATAGGCACTTTAAAGGACCCTAGCAAAATTCTCATATAATGGAACAAAAAATCATATTTGATACGTTTCACAAGAACTTATATATCTAACCTCTCTAACAGCCTTGCGAATTGTGAAAACCTTTCTTGTTTTGCATAACAAGATCTACTCGATGATAAGCAAAAATAGACTCATCTTATTATGCTCGGTTGGTTAATCCGAGTTTCAGGATGATTTGTAGAGCTCTTCGTGACAGATTGACAGATGGTGATTAAACGCTTTTAGGAGCTCCGTGCAAGTGAAAGGACAGTGGCGTCATATCCTTCGTGGCGTATTTTGTTTTGATTTGTTGTCCGCCATTTTGGAAATCGAACGG
>NC_090869.1:38699244-38704244 GCF_036669935.1 Montipora foliosa
TGTCTACTAAACTGGCTTCTTCCGCATATAGAAACAAGAAGAAAAAAGACATCTTCGTATAATCAAGGATAAATGCAACTAATAGACTCCAATTGCTAACTTAATACAGCCTGATAAATTCTGGCTAAGACCAGTAGTATTTCAGCCAGATTTAAGATACTTACATGTAAAACTTACGGTTCCCACGGTCCAACCAACGCCGTCCGCGTGAGAATTTGGCCTTTGCTGTAGCAAACAAGCTATTGATGAGCGAAGAGCGGCAAATGGCAATGAACAGCTGTCACGACTGCAAAGTCACAACTAACTACCAGTTTAGCCAAAACGTCTAATGGTCCACGGGCAAAATCAATAGCAGATAATTGGTAACTGACTTTGATTGATGAGACTGTTAAAAAGTTTCACTCTTTGAATCTAGGATTTACAGACATTTAAGTAACGTTCTGTATCACATGTTTTTGTAAAGCCAATCATTTGCGCCTGATTTATGTGTGTTACATGAGATGAGAAATTTCTCAGCACGCTTACGTAAAGTGAAAAAAATTAATGTTGTCATGCTATTTCCTGTACTAATTTTGCTCGCAAATATACACTAAAGAACCGTTCAATTAAACTGAAGTTGGTTGTCTCTCGAGGCACAACGAAAAAAAAAGAAAATTTACAAGTTTTTCGAGTGGCCCTTAAGTGATAAATACCTAACTTATTAAGTGAAGATATGATCCTCGCAGTTATGAACGCAATTTTAGAATGGACCACTTTTGATATATTAAAATTCAGTCCTAAACAAAAGGCAGCATCTCGAGGCTCTGGGGAATAAACTCATAGAAGTCCTTCTATCCTTCATTTTAATATATCGAAATTGATCTATTGCGTATTGCGTAGAGAAGCCTGAAAATTTCTTCAACGGGGTTTGAACCCGTGACCTCGCGATGCCGCTACATGCGACGCTCCAACAAATGTTCCCGTGATGAATTTTCCGGCTTCTCTAAGCAATTGCTAAAATTGCGTTCATAACTGCGAGGATCCTAGCTTCACTTAATTTCATATCCGCAGTTCAATATATGATTCATTTCCTTAGTTGACCTAACTTAGTGTAGTTTTATTTGTTTTTATTTTATTGTAGTTTTTTAATAGCGGAGCTCAGGCGCGCGAAGCGCGCCAGCGGAGCACCATGGGTAAGATTTTTTAGGAAATCTATCCATGTGAGAAATTTTGGTTATAACGTCAGCGTACACCTGCCCGTGCGTACAGACTCCCGGGGTGGAGGTAGGGAGGCAGGACAGCCTTTGGGGACGGGAGAGTTCGGCCAATTTTCCTTGGCGGGAAATCGCGTCGCAGCGTTGCATTTGGCAACCCGCGTTCTGGCGGGAAATCATATTAGTGAAGAGCAACGGGATAAAGATTAAAGAGCAGGGGCACCTTTTTCACGCTTCAGCGCTTCAGGTATATGAAAGGGTAAGGATTTGACGGGTCAAAGTATATGAAAGGGTAAGTAAGTCTTTCATTTAGGTATTTAAAAGGGCCTTTCCTTAAAATATTTCGAACACACATACCTTAAGACTGTGTTGTTTTAATTTATTGAACGCAGCATGAAAATGACAAGACTTCCTTTAGCTCGGTTTGCGTTGACCGTGATTGCGTGAGTTCGCTTGGCTCAGTTTGTGTGGCCATGTTGTTCCCGTCTTCCTCCTCCTCTGGAACCTCTACCAAATCTTCTTCATCTTGAACCGCGAAAGAAGTATCCCTGATTCTATCGCCATGAGCTACTGGGCCCGGTTGTTCAAAAGCCAATTACGCTAATCCCAGATTAAAAATTATTCAAGGAGTTTATTTCTCTGCTCCCAAATGCTGCTCAACGCTGCTATTCGGCAAATCTTTACATTAGAAGAAGTCAATCTTGAAAAACAAAAATAAACAAAAGAAACTTACACCAAAAAGTTGAAAACATGAAGCAAAAGTTTACGCTAATCCTGGATTAACTTAATCGGCTTTCGAACAACCGGGCCCTGATTCATCTTTCCTGGACATTTTTTCTTTAACAGCCTGATCCTGTTCTTCACGCTCCCTCTCGCGTTTACGTCTTTTTCTTATTCTCTGGGCTCTTTCTTGTTGTTTCTCTTGTTGGTCTGAACTCTTTAACTTGCTGTGGCTCAAATGCAAGCTAGGCACCCAGTCTAGATTGAATTTATCCCAGAGGGAAGCTGCTTTTCCAGAGTGAAAATGAATTCCACAAACACGGTCGTTCTCAAGCTTGCTTTCGGTCAAGTCATCACGACTTATGGCCGCTAACCATCTAGTTCGCCGTTCATTCGACAAAATTTCCGTCTGCTTGCCTTGACTAGTAATAACTTTAGGCACCCTACAAAAACTAAGGCCTGGGCGTCTCTTTTTATCGTTGGAACATCCAACGATTACACCAAATGAAGGCATCGCTACAAGACGCGCGGAGTCGCGTGACAGATTTCACTCCTCCAATATGGCGGAACTAACTTTTCACCTACGTCATAGTCATGTGACCGCACAGACACTGTATATGAGAGTTTGTGACTTGGGACACCGAAAAGTGTCCGTTGTCCGTATTAACCGGTGTCGGTATAAAGCGGGTTAATTTTAGAGAAAATATATGACCTTTTTGTCGGGACAAACAAAACTGTCCGTTATAAGCGGGTGTCCGTAGAGCGGGATTCCACTGTATGTCAGTGTTAGGGCAATACGCGAATTAGTTCAAATTTCATAGAAAATTCACGTGGCGTTTTTCAAAACACCCTCTAAAAAACCCAAACAAATATTCAAATCTCGTGCAAGAATAGCTTTTGGACATTTCATAGCCATAAGATGAGCTCGATCCGACCCCGGCCACATACCGAAAAGTCACTTTGCAATAGACCAATTTCGATATATTAAAATTCAGTCCTAAACAAAAGACATCATCTCGAGGCTCTAGGGAATACATTTAAGGATTTGTATGAGTTTATTCCTCAGAGCCTCGAGATGATGCCTTTTGTTTAGGACTGAATTTTAATAAATCGAAAGTGGTCTATTATAGACTTAAAGGGAAAGTACGGTCTAAAAAACTAGAAAAAAGTTCCTCTGAATCGAAAGTTCTTTACCTGTATTGTCATACTTGACCACTCATTTGGACTAAATGTGTTTAAATAGCCAACAATAACGCGTCAAAAATAGGCAAATATAAATTGAAATCCGCCATCTTCGTTTTTGCGTATGCAAACGAGGCTATGACGTAGCAATAGTCAAGGAATTCTCCGGATGACTATTTAATAAATGTACTTGATGAAAAGAAGAAAAACACAGGCGAGGAGAGCAATACTTTGTAGACTTGAACCATAATCCAGAGGCTAAATTGTATTGATATTGGCTCCACCTCTGAACAGATTTACCTCGTGGTCGTTAAACAGGGTTTTATATGTGAGTTATATGCATGAGTTTTACAAAGCGAACGAGAGCTTGCAATGCTATCCCGCGATCATTGCTGTGAAATAAATGCCTGGAAATCAAGTTTAATCTGTCTACCGTGGCTTTCTACGAGATCCCTGTTACAAGTTCAAAACAAACGATCGGTTTTATATATTTCCACCAAATGGTAAGAGCAAATCGTTTCAGTAGTTTCCATACTGCTAACAAAATTTAACCAGATTTCAAGTTACGTTTATTAGCGCATAACAGTGAGAGTCGTCTATATGTGGCTTGGATCAGTTTCCTCGCTCTAGTATAATAATATTTTGGACTAGTAGACTGAGATTTCCGTATGAAGCGAATGTCACCTAGACCAATATTCATATTCCTGAAGATCTCGCTTGAAGTCCTCCTTGGTAAAATGACAGACCCTAACAGACAATATAGCAGTCACGTTTTCACGTTTGAGGAATCCATCCTCGTTTCATTTTCGCCGGCCAACTTTTCTTTAAATTTTAAATTTCCGTGTAACCTTCGGTTTTTCTTAATTTTTATATGTGTTCTCAGGTCTAGACATGTGTCTAGTTTCATCCCCCTCGAAAGTGTACACCCCAACAGCGGTAATTGTTGATGTGAAAAAGTCTTGCTACGTGTATTGAGCAACATATGAAAGTTTCGTCGGCTTATCCTAAATTAAACGCTTCCCCGTGTGAAAGCAAACAAATACGTTTGCTGAACCATCGAAGACGGCTGTCGCTGAAGGAACAAAGTAATGTTTCAAGGTTTTTGTTTTGTTTACAAGTGCTCTGGCTGATTTTTGCCGCCTAGTTTTATTGACTAGAAAATCTATAAGTATTAAGTGACTTGAGTACAAGACCGTTTACCATAGTTCATCTTACATTTGAATTTCTCGAAGCAGAAAGGACACACAACATTGAGAAAGTGATCGGCGGGGATCGAAGAACTTGGTAAGGTCGAACACGTTTAAATGATGAATGGTATATGAAATGAATCATATATGAACTGCAGATATGAAATCAAGTGAAGCTATGATCTTCCCAGTTATGAGAGCAATTTTTGCAATTGCGTAGAGAAGCCTGGAAAATTCAGGACTTCAACGGGGTTTGAACCCGTGACCTCGCGATTCCGGTGCGACGCTCTAACCAACTGAGCTATGAAGCCACTGACGTTGGCAGCTGGTCATTCATGGGTTCTAATGGTCCCGTGTGGAATGGATCAATGATGAAATGGTATATGAAATGAATCATATATGAACTGCGGATATGAAATCAAGTGAAGCTTGCAAAAATTGCTCTCATAACTGCGAAGATCATAGCTTCACTGGAACACGTTTGTTGACCATTGCTACGTCATAAAACGTCATATCCAAGATGGCGCTCTCCAAGTCACGAAAGAGGCAACTTCAAAGTGCTCTTGTCACATTTTAACAGGGAACTGGACAAAACGGCAGTTATTTTCGAATTGTGAAAATTTTTCTAGACTGTACTTTCCCTTTAAGCTCGCTTTACAACAGCAATTTTCAAATCTGCATAAAAAGATATGTTTTTCGAGGGGACAGCTATAGTCTA
>NC_090869.1:38709244-38711744 GCF_036669935.1 Montipora foliosa
TATAGAAACTTGTAGCTTTGAATCAATGAAAAAAACAAAAACAAAACAAAACAAAAACAATAAAAGAAGTGAATTAACAAATACATCGCGCAGGTTGATGTTGAAGCTTTCGTCGGTTTTGTTCTATCCATTGATTTAATTGATTTAAGAATAGAGCATGTATAAGTTCATTTTCGGATTTTTAATCCTTAAACAGTAAGAGAACTGAGAAGTCTTGTTTTCAATTGCAGGTGCATGTTTGTGAGGGTTCAACTGTGGCAGATCGTTGCAGGTTGTTTGCATTGAGTGATTGCAAAGATCCTGCTTTTTATGATGACTGCAAACGCAGCCATGACGACTGTTGCGATCGCTGCGAGTTGTTAGCATAAACAATGGATGATGAAATAGACAACACACTCGTTAAAAATGAAAGCAATTTATCAGATGACGATTGTGAAGAAATGCGTTTCTTAGTAAACAGGCAAAAGCTCAAATAGTATCGTGGAAGGCACATATTTTACGCTCAATCCACCAAGATTCAGCAAGGATTAACTTCCTGGAATCACTAAACGAATCCTCTGTCCTTGTCATCCAGGACTGGGCCATGAAGTATTTGCCACGGAAGTACCGCGAGAGCCAGACAGACTAGTTTGGAAAACAAGGAATTCCTTGGCATATCAGTGTTGCGTTTACGAGAGTAGATGGCGAAATACAGATGCTGACATTCTGCCATATTTTTAAGGCCTGCAGTCAGGATAGCAATGCCGTTCTCGCAGTAATGGCAGACATGATCCAGCAGCTGAAATCCATCATGCCAAGCTTGACAACCGTCTACTATCGGCAAGACAATGCCGGCTGCTATCACTGCGGGCACGTCATTATAGCTCAAGCAAATTAGGCCAAAAGGAGGGCATCGTACTCAAGAGGCTTGACTTTTCAGATCCACAGGGAGAAAAGGGTGCGTGTGACCGCAAGGCAGCGACCATCAAGTCTCACATGAGAGTCTTCCTAAATTCAGGAAATGACATCGAGACACCAGAACAGATGTTCAAAGCCATGGTATCTTTCGGTGGAGTGCCTTCACTTAATGTCACGCTTTGTGAACCGTTTACAAGCGTGGAAACTCCAGCATTCAAGATAGATGGTGTAAGCCTTTTATCCAACATAGAGTATTCAGTTGAGGGGATTCGCGTGTGGAGGGCGTACGGAATCGGTCCGGGTAAGATCGTGTATCAACAGCAGTCTTCTGGACAAGGTTCAGGCGCTTTACCGGCCCTTGTGGTAGCCACGTCATTATTAGCTCAAGCAAATTAGGCCAAAAGGAGGGCATCGTACTCAAGAGGCTTGACTTTTCAGATCCACAGGGAGAAAAGGGTGCGTGTGACCGCAAGGCAGTGACCATCAAGTCTCACATGAGAGTCTTCCTAAATTCAGGAAATGACATCGAGACACCAGAACAGATGTTCAAAGCCATGGTATCTTTCGGTGGAGTGCCTTCACTTAATGTCACGCTTTGTGAACCGTTTACAAGCTTGGAAACTCCAGCATTCAAGATAGATGGTGTAAGCCTTTTATCCAATATAGAGTATTCAGTATTCAGCTGAGGGGATTCGCGTGTGGAGGGCGTAGGGAATCGGTCCGGGTAAGATCGTGTATCAACAGCAGTCTTCTGGACAAGGTTCAGGCGCTTTACCGGCCCTTGTGGTAGCCCAAGTACACCGAAGTAATTTTTCATCGATAAAAGGGCGAACTGCTTCCGCGAAGCCCTCAGGGGATGAAAAAGAATCCACAGGCTCGGGAGGGGAAGATGCTTCGACTAGCCTTTTTGCTTGTCCGGAGGACGGATGTATAAAAAGGTTCATTAGGCATTCCTCAGTGCTTCGTCACTTGGACTATGGTAAGCACCAATATACCCTTGAGGATGAAACCTTATACGAAAAAGCTGCTGTCCAATATGCAGAACAACTGGAAGGACAAGAAGCCACTATGGTACCCGTCGTTAAGTGTCCCTACCAAACACGCCAGTGCACGAAATCTGGATATCGGCTGGGCGCTGAAGGTAACTGGACCTCGACGTACTAGGTTCACTGTTGCACAACGGTCATATCTTACCAAAAAGTTCAAACTCGGAGAGATGACAGGGCAAAAAGCTGATCCGGCATCAGTGGCTCGATCTATGATGCACGCAAAAGATATCAATGGTACCAGGATGTTCCAGTGACGACTTCCTGACAGCCAATCAAATAGGAGGGTTCTTTTCACGTCTTGCGTCAAAGAAAACTCTCCCTGACGAAGAAGCTGAAATCGAGGTGATGGAAGCTGCTAGATATGAGGCTGACATTGATACCATGATATCCCAACTGGTTGACGATCTCACACCAAGGCACCCGATTGTGTTTGACTCTTTCAACCTTTGCGAACTGTCCTCTAAAGGGAAACTAAACACCCTTGCAATCCCACTCCTAAGAGAGATGTGTTGTCACTTTGGTATCGCTGTTGACGACATCAAGGTTAGGCGCCG
>NC_090869.1:38721744-38726744 GCF_036669935.1 Montipora foliosa
ATACCATTACTTGACAAATAGTTCCAACGCGATAAACAAGCAGAACGTTGTCCTCTAGTAGCACGTTGATAGCATGGTGATAGAACGTTTTTCCAAACGAGGGTTTAAACTAGTATATTGAGTAAGCATCAGTTAGGGAGAGATGTAATCACATCCATCGCTGACTAAATGCAAGAGAAGTTGACGCTCATATATTTATGGAAATTCGTACCAGATAATTTTAGGACAAGTAAGAAACAAGCAATAGACGAAGAAAGAGGAGGAAATCAGAGAAGAGGGTATTAAATCCGAAGCTCAGTAAAGGCTAAGGGCTGGTTTAAAATTTATGGAAATTCGTACCAGATAATTTAATGACAATCAAGAAACAAGCAATAGACGAAGAAAGAGGAGGAAATCAGAGAAGAGTTTATCAAATCCGAAGCTCAGTAAAGGCTAAGGGCTGGTTTTAACGTTCGACACTCGCATAACACCGCGTAAGCACAACCAACAAACAAAAGTAGCACCTTCTACTGAGACGGAAGAAACTAATTGTTAGATGGAATTTATTGCAGGTTAGTGGAATAGATAATAATACTTAATATTATACAATAATATAGCACTCTATTCATTTCTCCGGTAAAGGTAAGGTCTAAATGCCATAGGCACTATTTAAACAATCCCTGCGTAATATGGGTTAGAAAGTGATGGAATCAAGCTTCAACCAATTAGTTCACGTTCCTCAATACGACAAATCCCCGACAAACTGAAATAAGTTTCGATTGTATCAAAAGTTAGGACTGTTCAGCAATATTGAACCCAAAAGCAGGATCTGTTCAAAACGAAGAAACACATCGCACGTTTTTGCAGTGATAAAGAAACATCTACACTCAACTAATTTTAACAATTCACTTTGCCGCCTGATAAGATATACTTGCTTTGTTATCCAACGCAATTAATAGTACAATGTCCTTCCGGAAATCGTAGCTCGATATCGCATTTCACCTTTCCTTGCAGCGCAAAAATCCTCGAGATTATTCGCAAGAAAGCTGCGAAGTAATGTACAAATTCTACTCACTCGACGTCAGTGAAGGCTGAGGAAACACCAGACGAGACTCCAAGACCAATCCGGCTTGTTCGCAAGCAGACTGTATTTTAAAGAATTTACGTTTATATGCATTTTTCTCTGTAATAGCTCTTTGAAGAATCTCAGTTAGATCCGTCAACTGCTTTTTTAAAGAGTTATTTTCGTTAAAAAGATCCTCCTTTATCTGAAGGCGACGTTGGCGGCAGGTCCAAGCATAGTCTCGATTCTTAAGATTTCGGCGCTTGCGACGTATCTTTGTAGCTTCATCTTGTGACAAACCACGAAGAAGTTTATTCAGCTCCCTAACTCGAAGATTCTTGATGTCTTCGTCGCTGAAATGCTTTATAGCCAAAGGAATTCCACTGTCAGAAATTGCTTCTTCTTCTTCTTCTTCTTCTTCTTCTTCATCTTCGTCTTGTTCTTGTTCTTGTTCTTCTTCTTCAAATCCTTCGTCGTCCTTCTCTTTACCGTTGAAGAGATCATTGACATCATTGTTCCAATCACTGGTCAAAACATCGTCAAACAGTGAGTTTTCTCCCCACCATGAAGGAGAATCGGCAGCGTTCATATCGTGGAAGATGTGCTCACTCAAGAAATTGTCATCCATTCTGTTCGGAGACGGTTGACAACAAAATCCAGCCAAATACAATGAAAACTCGGTCTTACCGAAAAGTCGAATGATCTCAGTCTTAAAACCAATCAGAACCTGCTATGTAAGGGAAAACCCCTTTCTGATGGGGAATACCCTTACCCTACGAACACGCTGGATTCGTGGAACTTAACGGTGATGACATACGATTTCCGAGAAAATGAAAGGCCACTTACACCGTGAAATAAATATAGATTTCGTCATGGTTGGCGAGTGCGTACGATTTTTATTCACGAGTTGTGAGTAATAAAAATCGTACAAACGAGCCAACCATGAAGTAATTTGTTTATTATATAAGTACAGAGATCATAAAGTTAACGAACGAGGTAAGTCTTCATCGAGAGGCTATCAAACCACCGATCTTGAACGAAATTCCCAAACAAATAGCAAAACATTTTTTAAATAAAGGAAATCTTTACCTTCCATACCTCGCTTGAGCACTTTAAAAACTTTTAAAGATATTCTGAATTATTTTGTGGGTTAAACTAAGCAATAAAAGATCAACACCTTTGAAAACCATACACCAGTCAGCAGCCATGTTTACAAATTTTACTCCCGCTGTCGGTGCACAGGCCACTCGCGCCAAAGTTCAACATAATATTAGCCAACGAAAAGGCTGATACGACAATTTTTCACGAGTGGAAACATCGTATGTCATTTTTATTTCATCACGGAAGTGTACGTAAATCTCTATACTTATGTAATAAATGAAACAAGAAATATAAGTGAAAGAAACCGACGTTTCGGTGCATCTTGCGCCATTATCAAGATTATAAAGACAAAATGCGGTTTGTGAAAAGGCTAAGTTGAAACGAATTTGCATAAAAGAGTGCCAAGCTAATTACATGAATACTTTAGCACGAAGAGAATCCGACTGTACATTCAATGCTGGTTTAAGATATTGAATACACAGCATTTCATTAACAAGGCAGTCAAATTTGTTCGTGCATTTCTTGATTACATTGAAGCGTGCTAAGAAATTGTTCAGAACCGCAGTGCTTTGTTCTTTGCAATAATGCCTGTAAATAGATGACGCCTTTGGACGGTGTCCCTCAACGCGCGTGTGAAGGTGGCCCTTTGTGTACCCGACATAACCTGCATCGCACAGGTCACACTTGAATAAATAAACAATGCATTGCTGGGTTACGATGTTAGGCTTGGGCTTACGCAAGCTTAGATCTTGTTTAAGCTTGCGGCTAGTAAACACGGGTTGAATGGTCTTCTGCACCTTGCTACTAAGATCTCTAAGTTGTCGTTTGACAGACACTGCAGCATCCTGATCTTTATAGGGGATAACTATCCGGATGGCGTCATCGGTATGCTGTTTAGGTTGGTCCACTGCGACTCTCGAGGTGATAAACCTGTTGATGACGGAATCAATAAGGTGATTCGGATACCTCAGCTTACGGAAAACTTCTCTCAGACGTTCACACTCTTCTGAAAAATGCGCCCAACATGATGATAGCCGGTGCGCACGATCAAGCATTGTGACGAGCAAGCCATGCTTGTAGCGGCTGTCCACATGGCTATGATAGTGCAGGAGTAGCCCTGTGTTTGTCGGCTTGACGTAAACCTTTGTTTCAACACATGGTGCGCGATTTAAAAGCTGTACCCCAAGGAAAGGGAGCATTCCATTTTTCTCTACCTCCATAGTGAAGCACACGGCGCTATGGGCGTGGTTCAGAGTATCCAAAAATTGTGTAGCCGCTGCCAGATCCGGCATCCTGACTAGAGTGTCGTCTACGTAGCGGCGGTAAAATTCCGGGAGTTTTCCTTGACTTTTTAGGGACATTTCAATAGAGCACATAAATACATTAGCCAAAAGGGGTCCAAGGGGAGACCCCATAGCTACTCCATCGGTCTGTTCGTATAGGACCCCGTCGAACTGAAACAGCTGCCCCTTTGTAGCAACGTGCAGAAGATCAACGAGATCAGTTCTGGTCAAGTTTAGATCATACGTGTCGTTGAACCAGTTGTTCTCGAAAGCTTTCCGTGCCAGGATGTCAATTGTTTCGTCCAAGGGTACATTTGTGAAGAGCGATGAGACGTCATAAGATACCAAGATTTCTCCCGGGTTTATCTTAAAGGGGCTAGGTCACGCAAGTTTAGGCAATTTCAGCAGTGATCGAATGGTCATAGAATTAACTAAAATATCAAAATAACTGTTCAAAACTATAGAAGAACCCTAACAAAACACAGGGACGCCAAGAAGGGGCATGGATGGACAAAACTGGAGAGGATTGAAGTGGATTGAATTTGGGTAAATTTGAAAAACGTCGGCCCACCTTTTTTCAAATTTATATCAATCTATATCAAAATGTCATTTACAAAGCTGGAAAATCATTCTCAGTTGTTATGTGGCCGTGATTTTGCAAATGAAAGACTCTTGCTCTGCCAATTTTTACGCTTAGAGCTCATAATTAACAAAATGAAACAAAATTACCTAAAATAGCGTGACCTAGCCCCTTTAACTCCACGAATTTCATTTGTGAAGGCAAAGATATCAGTGATGGTATGTTCGTTTACCGCCAAGGGCTTAAGCATAGCATCAAGCCATTTAGCAAGGGCGTAGTTGTAAGTGCCCGTAGCAGATAATATAGGACGCATTGCTAATTGCCTCTTGTGGGTCTTGGGCAACCCGTATAAGCGAGCCAGTCTTGATCCGGTAGGTCGAACGGAGTCAGCAATCGCCGATGGTAAAATTCTGCGCACTGTTGACTCTACCACTTTTTCTTTCTCTGGGAGGAGACGGTAATACTTAGGTGGTCTCCCTTTACTTTTTGGTCTCTCTAAGGGGACAGCACAGAATTTGCTTGTATCATTCACAGAGGCCTGCGACAACAACCGCAGATATTCCTGCTTATTCATCAGGACTACACCTGACCCTTTGGCTAATGTATTTATGTGCTCTATTGAAATGTCCCTAAAAAGTCAAGGAAAACTCCCGGAATTTTACCGCCGCTACGTAAACGACACTCTAGTTAGGATGCCGGATCTGGCAGCGGCTACACAATTTTTGGATACTCTGAACCACGCCCATAGCGCCGTGAGCTTCACTATGGAGGTAGAGAAAAATGGGATGCTCCCTTTCCTTGGGGTACAGCTTTTAAATCGCGCACCATGTGTTGAAACAAAGGTTTACGTCAAGCCGACAAACACAGGGCTACTCCTGCACTATCATAGCCATGTGGACAGCCGCTACAAGCATGGCTTGCTCGTCACAATGCTTGATCGTGCGCACCGGCTATCATCATGTTGGGCGCATTTTTCAGAAGAGTGTGAACGTCT
>NC_090869.1:38736744-38759244 GCF_036669935.1 Montipora foliosa
CTTGCCTCGTACCATCCCTTTATGTGACATACAATCTGAATACTATTAAATCTAACCTATATGATTTATCATATGCGTCCATGTCCATGCGTGAGGGAGACAAAGATAGCTGGATGGTCTAGCTCTCTTTTCGTGTTTACATACTTGAATTGAGTCCACATGAACGCAAAAAATATTTAAATTTATGTATAACTATAATCTATCACGACTAAAACTATCATGTTCATCGACAAAATTTACGTTACTAAAAGTATTAACAAATGAACATTTTTTTAAAAAGCCAGATTATCGGTATATTTTCCCCTAATTTTAAAATCACATGATCCCTATCATGACTGTCACCGAAATTGAGACTTCATCATGATAAAAATAACAGCCGACATATACATTCCTTTCATCTGTATCCTTATGTACACAATATTTACTTACTTTTCGACTATTCTGGAATTTTTTCGAGTTCTTACAAGTTACTATGTCACGGGATCTTGTAGAAATGTTTCATAGTCAATGAAAATTTGCAAAGAAACAGATTCCTGTTAAAAAAATGTTTTTCACATGATATAAACAAATGCTAGCATTTTACTATTTCCTCGTAATTAAATTTAAACTCATATTGGAATATTAAGTTAATAGTCCACTGTTATCCACTGTTATGTTCTCATACTCCTCTCTTCCCAGTACACGCAAGTGTCAATGTTTCAGTGAGAAGCTGGTTTAAAAGTTCGAGAAATACTGATATAAAACGATAATGACCTACCAATCGGTGTTACGATACGACTATACTGTAACCGGGGCCACTTAGACAGATTTGACCAATAACATAAGAAAGTTGGTTGTGGGCCAATCAGCAGCTCATAAAAAATTAGTTACTCAAAGCACGAAATTTAAATGATAAAAGCGAACGCTTGGTCGATTCGAAACTTTACATATAACACCAAGGAGATTGACACGAGCTCTTAATTTGTCATCTAAAAGCACGTTCTTCGCTACCATTGCCGCACTTTGCAAAGACTATTGTGACCTCAAGTCAAAAATATCATTAACGTTTCCGTTTTTTGCCTCCGTTGTTTACTCTAAGGGACCTTTCAAGTTGTAATTGGTTGATTTTGGTCTATATTGTTTATTTCGATTAGGATCAACACCTAACTTTTTTGGAATGTATTGTGACTTTCCTGAAATCCGACTGGTCAATTTTGTCCAGGTGGCTCGGTTATCTGCTGTAAGATTCAAGGGACTGATCAAGAACCTTAAAAAAATACCGTTTATCGACCAACCCTTGCAATAGGATAAGAGTCAGTCTTTTCTTCTGAAAAAGACTTCAAGCATTGTTCGATTACTCATTTAATAAATCACTCATTAGTCTTGCTCGCAGCATTGGAGTCTCCTTGAATGTCCAAGTGAAGTGCGTATGAAAACCTTTACAGAGGTCTCTTACGCAAAACACCCCTCCCACTCCACAACTTCCTGAGCCACTGGGTTGATCAGGCATCGGCACTCTGAACCTTTGTACTTTGTTCCAGATTGGTGGCTGGAAGCGTTGAAGACCAGTTGCTTCGAAAATGGCTTTCAACGTCCTGCCAGACAGTTGTTGAACGGATGACGTAACCGGGTAGTGAAAGCCGTCATCGTATTCCACGGTGCAATCACGAACATTAAAAACAAGAAGCCCCCAGTGATTTCCATGTAAAAGCATGGGAAGAAAGATCATCTCCACTGTGGTCATGTCAATATTAGCAGAAAGATTGAAGACCGCACTTTCTCTAAAATGCTTGGAAATGTCGGTTGGAAGCATAGCGAAAACGTCTCTTTCAAGACGCGCATTGGCCGCATCACAGTACTTGATTGTCAGCGCGTTGATAATTTCATCCGTTAAGTAGCGTTCACAGCACAAAACAGACAATTCCTGCGACGTTACAGTAAAGTCTTTGTACTGAACGAGTAATTGGCCGTTTAAGTTCCACCTGTCCAGAAGTGCTTCTTTGACTGTCTCCTTCTCTTTTGCCGACAAACGTCCGCACGCTCCATCTAGCCACCTAGCTTCCTCTTGTACCTCTCTTTTTACTCTTCTCAGTGTGTCGAATCTGCTTAGTATCCTTACTCCTTCCTGTGTGAAAGAACCATAAGAAGCGTACTGGACGATGAAATTAAATTCCTCGTTTCCCTCTTTGTTCTTGGTCTTGACGTAATATATCAAACACGAGAAGGAGTGTTTCATCGGATATCCAAACACCGAGAAGCGAGTTGAAAAACGAGGCCGAAGGCCGAGTTTTTTAACCGATTTCGAGGTGTTTGGGTATCCGATGAAACAACTCTTTCGAGTGTTTGATATTGCTTCTCAAAGGAATCAGTATTTTAAGAGATATTTGAGATCAAAGTTGGCGAAATTTTATGCTAATTAAGACTACGTATCCAAACTTCATTCACGGTGATGATTTCTTTTGTTTTTGGCTTATGAATTATTAATGAGTTTGAGAAAGGTTCTTTCATAGACTCCGTCACAACAGATATGGGAGGAACGCGGTCGACTGTTAAAGGATCACATGGGTGACCTTCCAATTCAGAACTTACATGTTCGATGGTAAACACTTGAATATTCTGATCTACCAAAGGGAGCTGCGCTTCCGCCAAGTACCGGCTCGGGGTCGCAAAGTTATCATCTCTACGGCAAAGATCCCTCAGTATAGACCTCTGAATGTCGCTTTGATCATCGTTGTCAGTGTTTATGACGTCACTGTCGTCACTTCCCAGAATGATAACGTTGGGATTCGGTTTGGGCAACCTGCACTCCTTCTTGGTCAGACTCCATCGGAACGACTTCCCCTTTTCCTTTCGCGAAGAGCATGATCTTACAGAGCGCTCTGGTTTTGACCGTTTTCTTTTGTTTTTAGGCTGACTATGTTTAGCCTCGCAAGCTGCATTGAGGGCTTGTCTTTCAGCTCTGTTATCCTTGGCATCTTGTATCCCCTGAATGGCAATGAATGGTGATTCGTCTTGGAATTTCTGTGTTTGGTATGTCCAAAATCCTGCGCAAATATTCATGGAAAGACTGAGGGCGGCTTGGCAGATGCTTCGGTAATAAAGATTTCAATTTCCTGTGGTGGTGTTTGAAAAACGTTTCTGGCGAGTCTCCCTCCTTATCTGAGGTGACCAAAATGTCCCTCCGTTTGCCTTTTTTCTTTGTTTGCTTTTTCTGGTAATTAGATGAGCGAAAGCCCGCCATACTGGAACTGGAACTTGAACTGCTCAGCTTACGGTTCTTACTCGATTTGGGTGACCTTTTCGCCTCGGCAGCAATTTCGCTCTGATCGTCAGACCACTCTCCTTTGTCTTCGTTCTGCAAATAATTGTCATCGACCAGATTCCATTCTTCTTGTGCTTCGTTTATCTGAAAGGCTCAAAGGTCCTTTTCTGGAGAGCTACGCCCGTGTTCTAAATTAGTACTTTCCTGGACTTTGATATCGGTCACTCCATCGTCGCTCCTTTCTTCCATCCTACTTTCCTCTATTATCTGGACATAACCGCCATGGGGGTAACTTGGGGCATCTTTTTTCACGATCTTTTTCATGTGGTTAACGCCTTGTTTACTTTTGCTGTGAGGGGAGCTGCTGGTTGGTGCGGGTAGATCCTGTACTAGAAGATGAGTTTTAGAGCTATCCCTCTCTGTTTCTTCCTCTTTCTCTTTTTCACAAAAGGTAGATGGTAGCCGTTCACACTCAGACTCCGGCTGTAAACCGCTCTGTCCCTGTTTCTTTCGCAAGCCCTTATAACCACGCGTTACTGTGATCCCCTTTAAAGAACTTTGACTGATGCATCGCCCAAGACGAGAAAAGAAATCTTCCTTGCATTTGCTATCGACTCTGCCAACATTGACGAATTCATTCCATAAAGTCTCTTTGGGAACGAAATCAGTTTCTTGTCCCCTCTCGTATGTTTTTTCTAACCAGGAAAGGATTTCCTGCTCCATAGTAGTGTCCTCTAATATCCGCTAAAGTTGAATTAAAAGTTCAACTGTATTTACTTCAAGTGTTGAGCTAAACAAACTTAATTAGTTCAATTATTGAAAAGAAAGCAAGAACCACAGCATCACAAAATATTAATTTATATGAGAGGAACAAGTGCGTCGTGGCATCAAAACAAATGGCATCCTTCAGGAGTTCGTTTACAACTAAAGCATTACGAAAAGCGAACCAGTTTAATCTTTAAAGAGTTGTAGATTGAATCTTTGACTTCTAGAAGCTGGAATTTCGTTTCTTATCATTCGGTTGTAACACTAATCTCCATGACTTTGTTATGATAGCGGGAATTTATAAAACTGAACAAGGCGCAGCGTAAGCGACTAGTCATGATAAACGCATTTAAAAGCAGTTAAAAAATTACCACTAGAACGCGCCCTCTAACAACTGGACAGATGATACTTTCTATGCAGAGCTTTTACAGAATTACTATGTGCAATTCCATAGTTGGAATAAGACGCTTATTTTGCCTCATAAATTTTGGCTTAAAAAGAACATTGCCATTATTTCCAGTGCATAAACAATCAACACTATCCCAACATCTTTTTGGGTCCCTTTTAATCTCTTGTTATTCCTAAGATACCCAAGTTATGGTATTCAGTTCTTCCTATTCTGATTATACGATACATTCAGTGATTTTCTTCTTCCTTAGGTGAGGATGAAGAGGGGACGCTCGATCATGAAAACAGGAGCGCTTATATAGTATTTTCTGGCTATAAGGTTGGAGGTTGTTTTTAAGGGGATACGTATTAGACGTGGGCGTTAATTCGAGCAATTACGGTAGTATTCCCCAATGGTAATTGAATAATATCTTTCCAAAAAATGTAACTGCATTTAATCGGCTACCCTACAAGAAATGCTTCATAGGTATTTCTTACCTTACACAAGTCCCCAGTATGAGAAACTCCCCAGGGATGATTTAACGTCAAAACAAGTTCTCTTCAAGCGTTCAAGGTTTCAAACGGTTAAGCCAAAGTTGGACCTGTCAATAACCGAAAACAAACAAAGTAGTCATGTTGTTTGCATTACCTTCCAATTGTTAAACGTAAGTTCACTGAGGAGATACTCAATCCATCAGCGTTTGGACGCACAAAGGCGATCGCCGATGTATTGAAAGATCTTTATAGAAGTCACAAAGACATCACCACATGAGTCAACCAATTAGGATGCTTTGCAAGTTCTCAACAGAACTCACAACCAATAAAATTCGCCGATGTACTGTTTTGCAAGTTCTAAGCAGACGTCACAAAGACAATCGCCAATGTATTGCAAGATCTTTATAGAAGTGACAAAGACATCATTACACTAGTCAATCAATGAGAATGTTTTGCCAGTTCTTAATGGTAGTCACGAAGTAATCACCATGCAAGATCCTTACAGTTATAAACATCTCACAGGTGTTTTCAAGCAGTTCGGTAAATAAATTAACGGTCTTGTAGTACTCACACGCAAAATGTGCTAGTTTTCAGAAATCTTCTTTTCGGTGGAAAGGATGCTTTGAAGGAATAGTGAAATCATCGCCGATGTAAATTAGCTTCGTAGGACTTTGTCTTTCAAGAATGACCTCTGTAGTGGGTTCTTCTCAGAGCCTCGTGAATTACCAGTCTTCAAAATGTAACTTTTCGCGCAAAAAGTTTGGCTGTACAAAGTTATATTTCACTGAAACGTTAACGCGTTAATGGTATGTAAAGGGCTGATTACTTGTTTAATGGCCTTGTATGCATGCAGCTGATCAACGTTCTTTTCTTCTATTTTTTCCCTTACAGAGAAGTAAACAGATCGACAACAGATTTCTCACTTCTTTTCTTGTTTCCTTTGAGGCGCTTTGCCATGGAACTGTAAAAGGATTTCTTATCCGTCTCACTTCTTAATACTTAAAACCGTATTTTTGTTGGAGGGAGAGCTGCTTCACTTGCTTCACTTGCTTCATATATTCGTCTCTGCGACGCTACAATGTTGGGGACAGCTAATTCACTAATTTTTCCTTTTTTGATAACTAGTTTTACACAATGGGAAGAAATGTTTGATTAAGATCAATGAAATGTAGTCAAAAGTTGCATGCTTCAAGTCCTTCAACAACATTTCATCTTCCTTTTGTTGGTTAACAGTACAGGATATTTACAACCTCTGTGTGGGTGAATATTTTTTCTAGTACCCTATTGGTGACTAATTGTAGGGTACTTATACCAGTAAAAGTTTAGAACTTTACTTGTAGCCGACTTGTATCACGTTTTGGAAAAAGGACGTGCACATTAGAGGTCGCCACAGAGCGTGACTGTTAATTAAGCTGGCATGTGGTTTCTGATAGACATTCGGTTTCTTGTCGAGATGTGTCACGACATGATCCTCCCTCCTTTTTTTATTATCGAACTACTATCTTTAGAAAGATACTGGGACGAGTCGTTGATGATGGCGGTTGCATCGAAAGCAGCTCCGCACTAAAACAACCCTCTAAGGCCGTAAAGCATGGTTATTTAAGTAAGTTACTTGTAAAGAACTGAGATACTAAAATGACAAAGCCAACGAAAGAGCGAAACGAAGGAGGTGCAAGACCAGCAATCAAACGCACCCGAGAAGGAAGTTCCCAAACGGACGATGAGGCTAACTCCACCATCTTGGAAAGGCTCACCGCTATTGAGGAGAAATTGACCCTTATACTTTAATTAGTTCCCAAACTCGAAGGTTATAAATGCCGCCTCAACAATCTTGAAGAAGAAAATAAGAGTTTGCAAGAAAGTCTAGAATACGTTCATGCCGAGAATGAAGACATGAAGAAGAAAGTTGACATTTTAACTTCAAAGGAAGAATCCTCTTGTATCGAACAAGAACGCTTACGCGTGGAACATGACGAGCTTTGCCGTCGACACATTAAACTGGAATCTCATAGCAGAAGGGATAATATTAAATTTTTCGGCGTTAAAGAGAAGAGTCGTGAATCCAACGCTGATAGGGAGGAAGAATTAAGAAATTTTTTGAGATCTAAGATGACAATTCCATCCAGCGACGAGGCGCAAATTAATTTTGAAAGAGTCCATGGAATCAACACAAGAGTATTAAAAAGGTTTCCCAATATCAGGATAAAAACTTCATCAAGTCGTTTATTAAAAACCTCCCAAAGGGCTCAAAATACGGAATAAGCGATGACTATCGTAAAGAAATCGACGAGATAAGGAAGAAGCTGTATTCGGTCCTTAAGGCAGCGAAGAAAGAGAAGAGATTTCAACGTTGACAAACTCATCATTGATGATCAAATTTATCGGGGACCAGAGACAGCTAATTTACCTCTCTATGGACGCATAATAAGCAGTTGAATAGTCAATTTGGGCACAAATAGTTGTCAATCGCAATTTTAAATATGAATTATTACCCATGACCGGCTGGCCATTTCTTATTGTGGTTTGATTATCACGCTCAAATCCCGTCTATAGTACCGCACAAATTCTAGGTAAGTTTATTTTTCAATATTTTTGTACTTAATATGTTATGTCATGCATCGTGTCCAAAAATCATCGTGCACTGAAAATCTCTGGTTAAAAATCAAACATTTTAAACTCGATTTTTCACGAGGAAACTACAAAAATTGGCACATAAAGTTTAAATGGTTAATTACAAACTATTAACACTGAATGTGAGAGGGCTAAACAAATCAAGAAAAAGAAGGCAATTGTTTCGCTGGCTCCATCAACAACAGTCAGATGTAATTTTTTTGCAAGAAATGTAATCATCGTTTTAAACTATAAAAATGTGGGAAGCTGAATGGGGGGGGGGGCAAAATGGTCTCCAGTCATGGTTCTACCCATAATAGAGGGGTTATGATTCTTTTCAAACTACGCCTTGACGTTTCCTTTGAAAAAATTGTTTCTGACAAACATGGTAGGTTCTTAATCACTTAAGTCACTGTTGATGGTGAAAAGAGCGTTTTCGTGAATATTTACGCTGCTACGCTGCAAATGAACAAAAGCATCGTGCTCAATTCTTTAGGGAAATATCCACTTCTTATCTAAAAACGTATGCAAATGAAAATATTGTTTTAGCAGGTGATACAAACTACGCAATTAGCTGCATGGAAAAAGGCGGCGGCAAACCTGTTGATGAAACACAGGAGGCTGTTGTGGAATTTCAATCTTTGCTGAAAACACACAGCCTTATTGATGCATGGCGTTTTAAGAATCCACAATCTTATGGTTTTACATGGAGTAACCCATCAATGAAAATTCAATGTAGATTAGATTATTTTTTAGTATCAAAACACTTAAATTATCTTATTAATGAATCCAGGATACTCCCAAATATTTACTCCGATCATCCAGCCGTCTCACTATCCTTATCATTTCACAAACCAGGTCCTCCTCGTGGGCCAAGCTTTTGGAAATTCAACAATTCTCTCTTGGCCGATAACTCCTATGTTGAAAAACTATGCTTCTTAATACCACAAGTAGCCCAAAAATACCAAGACGTTAAAGATAAAGGATTATATTGGGAAATATAAAAATGGAGATAAGAGCATTTACGATTAAATATTCCAAGCAAAAAGCAAAAGCAACGCACAATGAAGAAAAATGTCTTTTGATAAGATTAGGGCAATTACAGGAATCTCTTGGGAGGAAATACAGTGACATGGACAAAGTCGAAATGAATTAAATCAAAACTAAGCTCGAAGAAATTTCCGCTTTTAAGACGCGCAGTACAATCATACGAAGCAGGGCAAGGTGGTATGAGTTTGGTGAAAAAAATTCGAAATATTTCCTTAACCTTGAAAAAACAAATCATAGGAAAAAGCACGTTACGTCTTTGATTTGTAAGCTTCGGCTCAGTCATGAACCAGTATATGCCTTAGGCGTTCACTTCTCTTATAACCACGAAACCGCTGTTAAAAAAAATTTCTTAGAAAAATTGGAAACATTAAAAAAGACCCTTAATATGTGGTCTCAAAGAGACATTTCATTACAAGGTAGAATTACCATTGTTCAAACCTTAGCTTTGTCCAAGCTTATATTTGTATGCAGCGAAACTCCGGAGCATTTTGCAGACGAAGTTAACAAATTAATTTTTGATTTTATTTGGAAGTATAAACCGGCGAAGATTCGTAGAACAACTCTGATTAAAAGTAAAAAAGAAGGCGGCTTAGGCATGAAAGATTTCTCTTTCTTCGATAAAGCGTTGAAACTTACTTGGGTCGAACGACTTTGTTCCGAAATTAATGCTCCGTGGAAGTATATTCCAACCTATTTCTTAGCCAAGGTAGGTGGAATAGAGCTGTTTAATTGTAATTACGACAGGAAACTTCTTAATCTTAATCTTAACAAACACATTCCATCGTTCTATAAACAAGTCATCTGTTACTGGCAAGAAATTAAGATAAGCACTCCTGGAAACAAAGAAGCTGTGCTGCAGGAAATCATCTGGAACAACAGATTTATAAAGGTTAATGGAAAATCCGTTTACTCTAAATGGTGCCAAAACGGCATCAAGCAGATAAAAGATCTCTTCAACGTTCCGGAAAACTGTTTTTTTTTTCCGTTTGGAGTGCTAGCCGACAAATTTTATATAAAAAGATGTCATTTTTTAACCTACGCAGCCTTGTATTGGCCATACCGAGTGAATGGAAAAAATGTTTGTTCAAAAATGAAAGCCACCCATCACCTGCATTAACCACATGTACTTCAAGTATACTCCTCTCCTGTAAGACCTTATATCAAGAACTTCTCACCCGTCAAAAATTAGCCAGTCCCACCGCCGAAAAAAGGCTTGAACATTATAACTTTCAGCGTGACGATTTTTCCAAGATTTACCTTCTACCTTTTAAGGCTACAAAAGAAACAAAACTAATTATGTTCCTATACAAAATCATTCACCACATCTTATTTACTAACTCATTATTGTACAAACTGGAAAAAGTTTCGTCTTCGCACTGTCCATTCTGCCCCGCAATACATCAAACTGTTACACACCTGTTTGTTGAATGTGCGCAAGTGTGATAGTTAGCTCCCAGACCCCAAACGGGTGTAATTCCCCCATAGGCCCTTATGGTCAGAAAATGAAACGAAAAGCACATGGTTAAAATGTTTGTAGATTTGATTGTTTTGCTCGCCGTTTCGCGAAGATAAAACCGGCTCTTCTAAGCTCTATCCAGGTCGAGAGTTACAAAATTGGTGGTCCGTGAGAGGCAGTTCCGCCGATAGATGCGAAGGAGCTCCTGGTTTTACGTGGGAATGTCACCAGATGTCACCGAGTAAGCTTGTTGGTTTCCATCGAGTGGGCTTTGCAGCATTGACAACACGTCCCGTTCGGATGGTAAACTGTTTGGGAATTAATTTCAAAGCGGCAAACTGAGAGTGACTTTGGCATTTTCGAGGTAAGAGTCCTAAAGTCTGTAAGTTTGAGTGGATTATTGCGACGAGATTTACTGTGGAAGACTGAGTTGATTCAAATGCGATAATTAGAAATTCAAGATGGCGGAGGAGCTTCAATTACGAATTCACACTGAACTCTGTAAAGCAACCGTCGAAAGTACAACATTAGTGGCAAAACAATTAAAAATAAGTGACTCCGAGATAAAAGACAAAGGGAAATTCTCGATTATCAATAAAATTGGAAATGTTATTGAAGAGCAATTAACTGGATTGACCGATGAGGACAAAGTTGGCTTTCTTCAGCCTATTGCCGAAATTTTAACTGATTTGCCGCCACCTCTTGAGGAACTTGATAAAAACAAGAGTGAGTTACTTATTCTAAAGAAAGAGATTGAAGCGCTTAAACTTATGCATGAGCAGATATCCAAGGAGGTTGGGGTCAAAGAGGGTATTACCCAGGTTAAACAAGAGCACGTTAATTTACAGTCAGGTGATGGTGTGTCCCCCTTCCAGTCCCTCATTGAGTCCACAAGCGTACTTAGACGTCAGTTCAAGATAGTAGGCCAGATTGGAGACCCAGATCAAAAGGATAAGTTGAATTACAACTCATTACGGAGACAGATTGATACAGGTGTTGAGCAAAAGTACAAGGAGCATGGGATTGTGGATGGGGTTATTCGCGCCATCAGCCCAGGGCTTGTTTTAAGAAGTTATCTAGAATCCTTTACGACCTTGTCTCTTGAGCGTCTCAAGAAAATCCTTCGTAGCCATTATGGGGTTAAGAACACAACGGAACTGTACCAAAGTTTAGCGTCTATTTGCCAAAGTGGGAAAGAAACACCACAAGCATTCCTAATTAGAGCCCTTGACTTAAGGCAAAAGATACTCTTTGCAAGCCAAGAAGGGGAAGACTCCTTGAAGTATGATGCTTCGCACATTCAGCAACTCTTTCGTAGAACCGTTGAGACTGGGCTACAAGATGAGAGTATCAGAGTCAAAGTTCGGCCTTACTTGGCCAACCCACTGGTTGAAGATGAAGAACTCATTCACCAGGTGAATGTTGCCGTTTCGTCTGAAGAGGAACGGCTTCGCAAACTGAAGAGCCAGACCAAAACTAAGCCAGCCTATGTGACGCAGATTGGTCTAGAGGCAGAGTCACCAGAAGTACCTTCTAGTAAAGTCCCCACCGTGAAGAAGGATCCTAACCTACCAAACCAGGCAAAAACAGAACTTCAAGAACTCAAGGCTGAGGTGGAAGCATTGAAGACGGAGGTTAAGATTAGATCAGAAGCGAACGCCCAACCAGTCCGACAGGGAGGAAACAGTTGGAGTTATGGAAGGGGTTGGGAACGACGGGAAGCAAGACCCCGACCATCCAAATGCCAGTCCTGCTTTGAGAATTGGAAGAACGGTGTAACCACTGTTTTAAATGTGAGAGCGATAGGCACTATGCCATTGGTTGCCGACAGGGTCAGTCACCAGGATAGAGATCGCTAAACGAGAGACGGCTACTTGTGCACGACCAGAAGTAGCCGAGCCCCCACATGTGTCCCACCAATGTAACTGCTGCGCCAAAACCGAAACACAAGTCCCTTATCAACGCTGTTCCCAGTGCCAGGCAGTGTGGTATTGCTCTAAAAGATGCCAGAAAGAACAGTGGTCCGCCCATAAGACGATTTGTCAAGCAATTAAGGAGCTGTCACAAAGAGAGAATCAAGTAATCCTTGAAACCGCATTTATCAGCCACCTGACACCCACACAGCATGCAAAAGTTGTCAATCTAGTTGGAAGAAAATGTACAGTTAGGTGTTTACTTGATGACAATGAAGTTACTGCCTTATGGGACACTGGTGCCCAGGTCTCGATAATGACAAGAGGCATGCTGGAGGAAAAACTTCCAGGAACAGTGGTGAGGGATATATCAGAACTGATCAGTGTAGGACTTGACCTAACCGCAGCTAATGGAACCAAGATTCCTTTCATTGGATGGGCTGACGTGAGGGTGCGACTTCCTTCATCGGGAGAGCAGGTGCAAGACGTGCATGTTCCATTTCTGATTACAGTTGATCGGCTAGAAATGCCAATATTGGGCTACAATGTCATTGAAGAATTAGTAAAGATGTCTACTCAAGAAGGAGAGTCTACATCAGGATTCAACATTTTAAGTGCTTTCAAAAAAGGATTCGCAGATAGTGATGAGAGGCAGCTGGAAACTTTGATTAACTTGATTCAAGCCCCAAGTGATGATTACCTTTACACTGTCCGAACTTCAAAGAGAGACATTATCATCCCGAGGGGCCAGATTGTTAATGTTTCATGCAGGGCAAATACTGGGCCTGTGTCAGCAACGATACCAGTTCTGTTCGAACCTGATGAAATGGCTCAATGGCCAACCGGTCTCCAGATTTATGAAACGCTAAAGACTGTTAAGAAGGGATCTGTGTCACGAATTGATATTGAAGTCCATAATACAAGTCAACATGACATTACACTTCCCAACCGCACCCCACTGGGAAGATTGCAGTTAGTTAAGTCTGTTACACCCATGGAAGCCCGATTAGCCAAAGAGAAGGGGCCCGAAACTTGTCGTAAAGACGACTCATGTACCCCTACTGGAGTAGACGATGAAGGACTTTGCAAGAAGCCAAATAATGCTGTGCCTGAGGTTGACATGACTAGTCTGACAACGGAACAAAAGGAAGTAGTACAACGGATGTTGAAAGAAGAAGCCGCCTCATTCGCAACCAATGAAGATGATATAGGGTGCATGGAAGGTCTTCAGATGGATATTGAATTGTCAGACAGTACACCCGTTCAGTGGAATTACGTGTCAATCCCACGGCCCCTTTATCAAGAAGTGAAGAGCTACATTGAAGACCTAATGAACAAACGGTTCATCACCAAATCACGATCATCTTATTCGTCGCCAGTAGTGTGTGTTAGGAAGAAGGATGGCACTCTTCGTCTGTGTGTGGACTATCGCGAATTAAACCGTCGTACCGTTCCTGACAGACACCCCATTCCAAGAATACAAGAAACCCTGGATAGCTTAGGTGGTAATTCGTGGTTTAGCGTCCTAGATCAGGGCAAGGCTTACCATCAGGGCTTCATAGCACCAAAAAGCCGACCATACACCGCATTCATCACACCGTGGCGTTTATATGAATGGGTTCGTATACCCTTCGGGTTGACAAATGCGCCCGCAAATTTTCAACGATACATGGAACATTGCCTTGGCGAATTGAGGGATGAAATAGCCATTCCCTATTTAGATGATGTCATCGTTTTTAGCCAGTCCTTCAAGGAACACGTGGAACACATGCGAAAAGTACTCAAACCGTCCAAATGTAAACTGTTTCGAAGAGAAGTTTGTTTCCTGAGATGTATTGTTTCGAAAGATGGATATAGAGTGGATCCCAGTGGAATAACTGCTGTGACTACCCTTGCAGAAAAAAAACCAAGGACTGTCGGGGAAGTGAGACAGTTAATTGGATTTCTGAGTTACTATTGTCGTTCTATTCCCAATTTTGCCTGTCTCGCCAAGCCCTTGTATGGACTGTTAAACACACCAAAGCCTGAAAGTACACCCAAGCATACTGTGAGGAGGGCCTCCGACAAAAGGAATGGCCAGTTACCATCTGCAACACCAATTACGTGGACAAAAACCCATCAACAGTCATTGAGAGAACTCATTGGATATCTGACTAATCCACCGATTATGGCCTATCCAGATTATGAAAAATTATTTATTGTTCACACGGATGAATGTAATGATGGCCTTGGTGCGGTCCTCTATCAGCGACAGGATGGGAAAACCAGAGTCATCGCATATGCGTCCCGCACTCTTACACCCGCAGAGAAGAACTATAACCTTCATGCCGGAAAACTCGAATTTCTGGCCTTGAAATGGGCAGTGTCGGACCAATTCCGGGATTATCTATATTATGCACCCGAATTCACAGTGTATACCGATAACAATCTGCTGACATATATACTGACTTCCGCAAAGCTGAATGCGACCAGCTTACGCTGGGTTGGCGAACTAGCAGATTTCAGGTTCCAAGTAAAATACCGTCCAGGCAAGTCCAATAGTGATGCTGACACGCTGTCACGAATGCCTCTGAACATTGAAGATTACATGACCATGTGCAGTGAAAGAAGCAGCTTAGAGGTCGTACAGGCAACTATCTGTTCCGTGCAGTTTCAAAGTCGAGGTGACTTTCTGTGGCTAACAGCTTTAACTGATTCGATTACAGCCCTAGACGATGACAACATTATTACAACAGACCAGCACATTGACCTTAAGCAAGCGCAAGAATTAGATCCAGTGATTAGCAGGGTTATGCACTTCATACAGTCAGGGAAGAGACCTTCAGTCAGAGACGTACAGCGGCTGCTGTTCGAGTGGAACAAACTGATCCTAGGAAACGACAATGTATTGTACCGTAAAACAAGCACAAACGAACAGGTTGTATTACCCCGGAAACTTCGTAGGATTATTCTTAAAGAACTCCATGAGGACATGGGCCACTTGGGTGCTGAAAGAGTGCTTGATTTGACAAAAGCAAGATTTTACTGGCCACACATGAAAAACGATATCACACACTTTGTTACCAAAGTATGCAGATGCATCAAACAAAAACCACCTGTGATGAAGCAGCGAGAGCCACTTAACCCAATTGTCACCACCGCGCCCTTTCAAATGGTCGCACTGGATTTCCTCCATGTTGAAGCAAGCGCAGGAGGCTATCAGTACATCTTGGTAGTGATGGATCACTTCACCCGGTATGCTCAAGTTTACGCAACCAAAGATAAGTCTGCAAAGACTGCAGCAGAGAGGGTATACAACGATTTCATCTTGCGTTTTGGAGTCCCTGAGACAATCCACCATGATCAAGGCGGTGAATTTGAGAACAAACTCTTTTACAATCTGGATTAACTTCTTGGAACTCGTCATTCAAGAAATACGCCGTACCACCCCCAGGTGAATGGTCAGGTTGAACGTTTCAAGAGGACATTATTTTCGATGCTCCGGACTCTACCAGAAAAGCACAAGTCAAGGTGGCGTGATCACCTGAACAAAGTGGTACATGCATATAATTGCATGAAGAATGACTCGACAGGTTACGCCCCATTTTTCCTTCTATTTGGCAGACCCCCGCGTCTCCCTGTTAACCTGATGTTTCACCTTAAACCACCCACTGGATTCAGTTCCTACCCAGAGTATGTTAGAAAGTGGCGAAATGCTATGTCGGAAGCTTACAAGATAGCTTCAGAAACTGCCCAGTGGAATGCTCAGCGGGGAACGAAACAGTATGACAAGAAGGTACGACACATCGTGCTTATGCCTGGAGACAGAGTGCTTGTTCGAAACCTGAGTGAGCGAGGCGGACCAGGAAAACTGAGGTCATACTGGGAAAACGAGGTGCACATAGTTGTGGAGCAAAAGGGCAATGGTATGCCAGTCTACGAGGTCCGACCAGAATCGGGAGCCAAGCCATCCAGAGTACTACACCGCAACTTACTGCTACCATGTACTTACTTACCTGTGGGCGAATCCAATCTACCAGTTTCTCAAACCTCCTGAAGTGGTCGTAGACAACGTAAGCGGATGCATGTGCCAAAGGACAAGCAGTTTGCCCAAGACTCGTTCACAGCTAGCCAAGACGAAGACAACAGCAATGAAGATATCCCATCACTTGTCCCAAGTCAACTGCAACTGTGTGTCCGGCCCGGTAATAGTGCGCACCCTTCCGAAGAATTGCCGGTCAACCAAGACTCCCAGTTATTGGCTACAACTATCACTGTGAACAGGAGGATGTCCCAGAGCCACCTAATGATGATGCACCAACCGAGAGTGTCCATGTGACGTTTGAGGCAGCCAATGAGTCAGAGCCATCCAGCGTCCTGGAAACCAATGAGTCTGAGGAACGACGTCCACAAAGGCTTCGGAGAGGCCCTGTCCGTCTGACGTACGATGTTCCAGGCCAGCCCGTGTACTACCCTGCCATAACTACTAACATACATTCTGTTTCAGGGTCCACATACCCAGCTCCTGTATCCTTCGGGTTGACACCTCCATATCTACCGTCATGTCATTGGCCGCAGTATGGACTACCCATCCAACCCATGTATTATTTCTGTGCTTAAATACACCTTGACGAGGTGCACACCAGGAATACAAGGATATGACTAACATGTTTGTTTTAAACTTTAAAAAATTTGACCAAGTGAACATGTTTTATATTAACAAACGAGCACTAGGCTCTAAAGGATCTATTCTTTCAAAACCAAGAGGCAATAACCGTTACCGCCGAGTAAAAACATTGAAACTAGTCGCATAAAGGACACTGTGGACCTGCGCAACCCACCGATGTAGACCTACGTATGCCAGTCAAGTGAGACAATCAGCATGTTGTAAACAGAGGTTCAAATGTTGATGACTACGTTTTTTTTTAAGGGGGGAGATTGTGATAGTTAGCTCCCAGACCCCAAACGGGTGTAATTCCCCCATAGGCCCTTGTGGTCAGAAAATAAAACGAAAAGCACATGGTTAAAATGTTTGTAGATTTGATTGTTTTGCTTGCCGTTTCGCGAAGGTAAAACCGGCTCTTCTAAGCTCTATCGAGGTCGAGAGTTACACAAGCGTCAATCTTTTGGTCTGAATTTCAAAATTGGATTTTGCAATTATGCAACCTTCAGTTAGATCTGTCCCCCCAAGAAGTTATATATGGAATTATTCCCCAATTGGGTCCACCATGTTTAGCTCTCAATCATCTCATAATTCTCGGAAAGTATTTTCTTTATGTTAATGCACTAAATAACGATAAATCATCTCTTATTGATTTCAAAAGATTAGTGCAGGATAAGATAGAACTAGAAAAATACATAGCAGTTACCTCGGGACAACAAAAACTTTTCTTTGCTAAATGGCAGAACTTTACACACATTCTTGTTGATTGTACATAAGAGTGTTTTCCGTCAATGTACCGCATTTTAATTTTGGTTGTAATCAGTAACCTTTGCAGTTTTTGTTTGTATTGTATACTGTGCAATATTATAGCGATTGTAAGTACTTCCAACTTTTGTTTTGTATTTTATTTTTTCTTTCTACTTCGCATCGCTTTGTATGGTGTAAATTACTACTGTTTGGAAAGTACTGTAGTCATTGTACTGTTAGCATTGTAAGTATAGTAACATTTGTTAATAAATGTTGTGTATTGAAAAAAAAACTGGGAATAACTTACTCTTATCACTGATAATAAATATTAATTTTAATGATAATTATTAACTGGCAATGTTGTCCATGTTGATGCCTGGGAATGTTACCTGGAAAAAAAAAGTAATCAAAATTAATAAGAACCCCTAACCCTAATCCTGACACGTGAACATGAATTAAAGTCCGTATAGTAAACCTTCACTGTTATCATTATGGCTGACTATTGGCTTGAAAACCAAAGCAGGACATTACTTGTTCTATTTAAACCATGTTGTGACCGAGCAGCATGAGTAAGTAAGGGTACCGAATGCTGGAGAGACAGAACGCTGAGCAAAGCTAAAGAATATAGATGGTTTTCAATCACGTGATGAGACGGCCATGTTGGTGCACAAAACAATAGCAAATTATGGCTCATGCTGTGCATTATAATAGAATCACATTCCCAAACGACTTTTTTCTCTATTGTTCTGTGAACCAACATGGCTGCTGTGACGTCAGGTGAGAACCATCTGTAACAGACAGAAAGTATGATGGGCACTTACAATTCTGCTGCTATCTTCATCATTGACATTGTCATAAATGTCCTCTCGTGGGCGTTTTGACTGTTCAACCTGGAGAAAATAAAGTTATATCTCCATTTAACCTTATACAACCAAAGGTGGCCCAAAAATTAATTCTTTTTTTTGGTTCTCGTTTCAATATATAGTGAAAATGTAGCAATGATTTAGCCATAACAAGTTGAATTCCCTGAATTATACAGTAATTACAACGTTTTGTTATGTTGGCATAATAGACTGTTACGCGTTACGTACCTGTTTTTCCAAGAAACGAAGTCTTTCTGTCTTACCTAGAAAAAGAAACCTTACATCACTTATTTATCAGGCCCTACTGAGAAGCTATATTGCATCACAACACTGTAACTTAAACACTATAAAACTTTACAACTGTTATTGGAAATATAGATGTTGCTTCCCAAGAAGCATGAAACTCTGACTAGCATTAAATGTTCAAGACCAATTAGGCCCTGTTTAAATGGAGGGAGGGTAACCCTGCTGGAAGGGTTACCCTTCTAGGAGGGTTACCCTCCTCTATTGTTTTTGCCGGTTTCGTTTACATGTGAGGTAGGGTTACCCTAGGAGGAAAGTAACCCTACCTGCTTGATAGGGTTACCCTTCTAGGAGGGTCATGTTTTTGTTTATTTAAGCCATGTAAACGCTCGAGGTAGGGTTACCCTCCTAGGAGGGTCAAGTTTAGGCTGATCAGATTACTGTCATATTCCCGCCAACTGCAAACATGTCTTCACGTGGTTAGAAACCTGGGGAACTATTTCGTCAAACAATGCTGGCAAGAGTGACTAATCCAAGCCGGAATGATACAGAATGCCAAGAGGACAGTCAGGGCAAGAGCTTGGCGGCTGGAGTAGAACAGGTTTCCAATGATGTCAAATTAACAGCCGAAGGTCTCGAGGAAACCGACGGTCCGACAGGCAGAGTTGTACTTGATCAGCGCAACAAGTCAAAAGGGAAAAGAAAAGTGGCCAATCGTCCAGACTCTTTGGCGAAAAAGGCGCAGAAATGTGCATGGACGCCCGCAGCCGTTCAGTTATTACTCAAATACATCAAAGAGTACAAAACCAAATGCGAATTCAACGGCATCGACTTCGAAACTGATCTGTCGGGCATGTACACTGAAGTTTGCTGGTGCTTGGCTACAGATTTTCCACACGATTTTGGGCCTGAATCCTGCCACGATCCTGGGAAAGAGCTGTCTTTCGGCATTGACTGTGAATATGATGAAACCCCAGGATCATGAGGTACCATTTCTCATCGGGAGGATGAGGGCTCTGAAGGTAGGTTAAGTGAATTTTAGTTTTGTGTAAAAACCAAGGACATTCACACCTAAAACTCAGTAGCATATGAGACCGGATTTTTTGCAAACTTTGCGACGCACAGACTGACACTGTCATATTCCACCAGATTCCGTTGCCATAAACTTCAGCTGATTTGGTGGGGTTGGCTGGTGCACACCATTTTCACCCCCAGATGCTTATGACATAATTTCCTGCAAAATGCAGCAGGCACCAATTTCATAAAAGCATCATAATAAACTATAGTATTTTGGCTCCAGTACTACTTCCTAATATCATTAATAATAGGATAAGCCACTAGTGGCTATTATCATAAAGTCAGCTAAATTAAAGATAAACACGACAGTTCAGTGTTTTTTAAACTTATTCTCACATAATTTTAATATTGCTATTATTATTATTATTATTATTATTATTATTATTATTATTATTATTATTATTATTATTATTTGCAGAATGGTTCCCAGCTGATACATCTGGTTCTTCAACCGACGTCGAATCCAGTAAGAGAAAAGGTAAAGTTATAGTGTTTCCAATATCCCCAAGCTTGTGGACAACAAAAGAAAAAAGTCTGTCCCAAGCACAAAGGGATCACCCTCAAAAGAGGACATGCAACTAAAGAAAGACATGTTAGCCGCATTTGAGTGATCCAACAAAACATTGGACGACTCAGTATCAAACATGACAACATGTCTGACATCCCTTGGAGAAGGAATCGCCTCAGGAATGCGAATGCTAAGCCATGGCATTTGCTAACCCACCTGCAAACCCCAGCCCTGCAATGCCCTATGCACAACCAAATTACCCTCCACAGTATAACAGTTATGGTAGATTCAATACACCCCTCCCTATGACACACGCAGCAAGCTATGAAAATAGAGATGCATTCCCCGCTTCCCATTATCAACGTATTGCAAGTGGCCAGGAAAGTGGGCGCTCAAGCCCCTGTGCAACAGGCCAAATTTTATTGGCCAGTCAAACCTTGTATGAAGGTGACAATAATGACAGTTATAATTTTTAAACTAGCCATTAATTAACAACTTTTTTTCAATTTTGACTTGTAACTTCAAGGGTATTAAGAGACAATATTTGAGGATCACAGCAAGAAAAAGTTGTTGTAGAAAAAATTTTAAAAAAAGTGAATATAAATCAAGGTTAAGGTCTAACCAAAAGAAAAGATTTCAATGTTTTATTTCAAATTGTAGCAATGTCCAGGTTTACATAAACTTCTATTAAATCATGGTCAACACGCAGTTCCAGAAAATATCCATACCCACACCACAAGAGGTCATTACATTTCCCAGAACGTATGAAGGTAAACAGGAACATCCAAAGGGCTTTCAGAGGGAACGTTCTAACTGAAAAAAACCCTTGTGGAAGCAAGGGATATTTCCTGGGACAACGCAGTATTATCTTGATCATTTTTTGTATTGTTCTTACTGAATTATGATAAATTGTATTGCATTTGTCAAGCTTTACAGCACACAAAACACAGACAACCTCATGCATATGCACACCATTAACCACGAGTCCGAGACCCGTGGCCGCCATCTGTTTAGAAAATAAAATTTATGCGAAATTGCATAACCCTAACGTCGGAATTCAGACGTTCTCTCTGCCGCCCCCCCATCAGAGCCTGGGAGGAGACGGCTGGAATTTCAGACAAATCAACGGTTCGCCACTGTAGCTCAGTTTAACTACCAATGCTTTCGAAAATATTTTGTGTTTTTCCAAAATAGCATTTTGTAACGTAGTTCTTGTCGGAAGGTTTTACAAAACCATTTAAACTATCGAGTTTTCGCGGACACTGTTTAAAGATCAACTAAGGATACTTATTTATTTCTGCAATGCGGAGCATGTCTGAAAAAAGTGCCAGATATTACTATTACGGTCATCGTCTTGGCTCCATCCCACATAAGTTTTGCGGCCAACATGGCAGATGTTTGGATACCAAAGATATTTCGCAGACACCCAGAATTATCACATTTTGTAGCCAACTGCTGCAGAAATTCTGGAACCCTATCACAGATCTTTTGCAGCTGTTTCAAATGGTTGGATGTCGCAGAGTTTCTGAAGCCCCCGTTAAATGATCTGATGCCACAGAAATTTGGTGGCTTCTTGAATGGTTGGATGTCGCAGAATTTCTGAGGCCCTCTTAAATGATCTGATGCCACAGAAATTTGGTGGCTTCTTGAATCGTTGGATGTCACAGAATTTCTAAGGCCCTTTTAAACAATCTGATGCTGCAGAAATTCTGCACTTAAATGATCGAATGGTGCAGAAATTTTGCAACCCTTCTAAAGATCGGATAGAGCTGTCTTAAATGGCTGGATGTCACAGAAATTTTGCATCCCTTCTAAATGATTGGGCGCTGCAGAAATTTTGCGGCTTCCTTGACTCGTTGGATGTCGCAGAAATTCTGCGATACCATAAATGATAACATGCGGCTGAAATTTTGAGACTTCCTTAAAATAATTAAAGCCACAGAAAACCTGCAGCCCTTTCAAATGACGGGATCCATGCCACATGAATATTTCGCAGCTATTTTAAATGGATGGATGTCGCAGAATTTTTGGAGCCCCCTGAAAATAATGATAGGATTACACAGATATTTTTCGTATCTCACAGAAGTTATACGAGGGGGACATGGGGATTTGCGGTGTTGCGATGTTGATGGTTTTTTCAATGCGGCGATGCGGTGAATAAAATCTCAATTTGCAGTGTTGCGGTGATCGCAAACCCAACGGTGTGCGATGTTTGTGTTTCGTAAGCTACGGTGTTCGGTGAAATGAAATTATTAGAGATCAAAGAAACTGAACGCCGAAGTTCATTGATGTAACAATACTTGTTACTAAGAAGACGCTCCACACTCTGGAAATGTTGTTTTATCGCTTGGCAGCTTTTCGGGTTAACTTCTCAGTAATGTTCATGGAACTTCATACAAACGACCTCTCCGGGTAAGTACAAGAAAACTGATTAGCGGGTATCAACTGTATCGACGCGTAGGCATGCATTGACAAGAGTACATTTTGTTGTGTTTATTTTGTG
>NC_090869.1:38769244-38784244 GCF_036669935.1 Montipora foliosa
ACTATCGGTCTGATAGTTGCCCCTTGGAAATTTGATGTTCTTAAAACTAGCATATTAGCCCTCGAAGCTTCGCTTCTCAAGCAAATATTCGTTTTAAGAACATCAAATTTCCGCGGGGCAACTATCAGCCGATAGCTCCTCGACAGAAACACTCTATTGTTTAAATAGTGCATGGCCAAAAGAATTCAATAGACCTCTTTATGGGAGGGTGAGGGAAGTAAATGATGACCTATACAGTCTGAAAAACAGTTAAAGATATCCAATGTTAAAACAAGTTGTTGGATTTATGTGAGATATATAGCTGGGGTTTTCCTTTATGCCCTTTTTTTTATTTATTTATTTTTTTTTAAGAATGCAACTAAGAGGTTTTTTTTTTGCTTGAAAGTAGCTGTTACTCATCATTATTTTTCGTTGCAGTGCTTGATATAGGAAGATCATTGGATACAACATACGAAAATGCTAATTGTTTTATTGGGTCTTTGACGAGATTGTCGCTTGATTTTCTTCTGGTTAGCTGTTAATTGAGTTTTAAAACTTCCCTGAACATATTAGAGACCTACTTCAAGGTTCACGGTGGAATAGAATCTCCAAAGCTTGACTATATTATTGTCACATAATTTGAGCATTAAAACAGCAACATGATGTTGCCTTTCAATAAAGTTTCCAATCGTAATGATATTTTCCTGTTGGTTTCCTTGTTGGTTTCCTTGTTTGTTTCTTTTTTTGCTTTTTTGCCTTGAGCACGTGATCTCCGTCAATACACCTGAGAACAAAGGTTAAGTTTCTGCTTGTCACGAAATTAAATAAGGAAAGGGTTATGTTCTATTTACTCTTTGGCCCTGCATTGTTGAATGTTGAATCAACAAGTATTTGTCACAATCATTAAAGAAAACGACCGAGAAAAGTAATATATGGTCATATATAGATTTACGCAAGCTTACAAGGAGAGCTCCCAGGTTGTTTCTTCTTACTTCCCTTACTGAAACAAAGAATTGAAGGAATACGACAATTTTCATTCTTTTTTTTTTGTTGCTTAGCCTTGATTAAAAGCGATCACATAAAGAAAACCAAACAAAGCAATCTAAAACGAATTAAAATAAGAAGAGGTGGAAAATTAATAAATCTCCTCTAACATACACTCTGCGAGCATTTAGTTTCTCCTACGCTTCCCGAGAGAAAGCACTGCAAGCAAATCTTTGTGTCTTTTGGTGAGCCGCCATCCGGTGCCAAGGAGGAATAAATTAAATTTGTAAGTCCCGAGATAAAGTAGAAACAATGCTTATGCAAAATGTTGGGGGACAAACAAGGAATATCTCTTGAGAGGCGTACGAAAACCCGGACTTCTCGCAGGCCAGGGTACCTCACATAAGATGTTAACTAAAGCTTTACAACAGCGTTGTAAAACGTAGTTAATGGAGCGTGACTCGTAGAGCTATCCCTCCACATGTCACATTATTTTGTAAACATTACGCAACGCAAACGAGACATGTATGGATTCCTATATTCTAACAATCCGAACTGTGTTCCTTTATCCTTGTCTTTAATACTGTCTGCCTACAGTTATATCCCTTATCTGGATTGGCGAAAAGCAATTCCTCGTCCGCTGGTTCTGTGGATGACCTGGCAGAGGACGATGAAAATCTCTCTCAGTTCGGGTTGTCAGCCCCACAAAGCGTGACACCCGTCCAGAAATCGGGTGCATTTTCCGAAGCCCAAATGGCCGCCATACAGGACACCGTTCGTTTGTCCGTGGAGCAAGCACTCAACAGCCGCTCGTACCTGCCTGTCGAGCCCTTTCTGGGCACTTCTACGCCCAACACAGAAACTCCAACACCTCACAGACAAGGAGCAGGTTCTCCTCTGGGCCTCCATCGCCCTCTGGACAGAAATTTGGAGGACAAAATTCTGCGTGGTGAGTACATAAACTTTACTCTGTTGCTCCCCAATTCCGAAATCCAGCTCCGCCTAGACGACTCGACCCCAGGCTCTGCCTCACCACTGTCAATGGTTCGCAAACGCAAGCCTATTATTGACAATTTTCATAAGTGGTTGGATGCTTATACTGCCTACGTGCTGGTTATCGTTTCTTCATATCCTCGAAGATCCCTTGAATTGCTTAAGTACCAGCAGATCATAAGCAGGGCGGCTACCAAATTCAAGGGGTTGGCCTTCCTTTCATACGATGAACAGTTTCGCCGTAGAGCCGCTTACGACTTAACTAAATGCTGGGCTCAAGTTGACCTTGAACTGTGGACCATTACCTTCTCTGGCCTTGCTAAGCCGCACTGTCTTGTTTGCTCCAGCCCCTACCACAGCCAGATCCCATTATTCTTGGGAGAGGTCAGGGGATCAGATCTTTTTGAAACCAGAAAGGGGAGCCCGGAGAGAGGAAAATTGTGGGATGAGATTGCCACAAGACTCAATAACCTCACCCAATGCAAATTCAATGTGAACAAAAGGTCGTTGAGAGATAGGCTCAATCTTCTAATGTCCAAATTCAAAGCAAAAAATAGGGAAGAAGAAAGAGCAAGTGGTATTAGTCCAGAAATACAAGAGATAGATACTCTGCTGGAGGAGCTGTGTGAAAAAGAGGAAGAAGCTAAAAATAAGCCTTCGACTGGCAACAAAAAGCAAAGCCTTCAGAAAGAGAAGGCAACTGCTGAAGAAATGCGGTACAAGGCAATGGAAACCATGGGAGAAACTCAAAAACGAGTGGAGAAAACAAATGGAGTGGTTCCAGCAAAGAAAAGCAGGAAAAGTACAGGAGATGCTATTGGATACTTGCAAAAGAAAGCAGAAGAAGAGATGGCATTAAAAAGAGACGAAATTGAAATAAGAAAGCAGGAAGAGGCAAGAGGATCTCGTATATCAGAGCAGCAAACAAAAATGCAGCAAGATATGCTAAAGATTATTCAGCAACAACAAGAAGAACAGCATAGACAGCAGCAAAGAAACCAACAGCAAACACTACAGTTTATGCAGTCTATGTTAAACCAGCAGCAGCAGCAATCACAGGCTATGTTAGCTTTGATTGAGAGGTTGGCTCCCAAGGAAAAGCGTTAACATTTTTTTATTGCAACTTCTCTTTTTCAACTATGGCACCATTGTAATTTTTCTCTTGTTAGTGACATAATTTTGCATTCAACTGTTCTTTTAACTCCATTTCTGCTAGAGTGGTAGTTGATTGTTGAGTTATCATTATCATAATCACATTTTTTTTTAGTTTCATTGATCCAGTTTGAATTTAGCTGTATTATGCATGTGTCAATCAGGTGATTACCCTATCAGAATACAGGCTATGAAAATATGTCATATATTAAATTGAGTCAAGTGATTATTGAAAGCCCTGACTACCTTGCAAAATATAAATTTGATTTGATTTTTTGAACTGACAAAAATTATTGTATTGTGAAAAGGTTGATTTCTTCAATACTTACATTTGTGTAAACAATGTATACCTTGTTAAACTTGATATTAGAGATGCCTCAACTTTGAAAGTACTTGCCTTTATCAGCATTAAACTGGGCCCAGTTGTTCAAATGGCGGAAAGTGCTCCTCCTCTAAAGAAATCGTTATAGTGATTTATGTGCTGGATAACACTATCTGACTTTTGAACAACTGAGCATTGAACTAAATGGCATGCCATTTGTCGTATAAGTGGATGCCATAGTAACAACTGCTTTCATTTTTTGTGGAACAATATGTCTGCTTTGTATAATACAATGTATGATCTTTTATAGGTTGTGCTGTTTCCCAAAGCAGGGGGGGTGGGGTGGGCGGGGAGGTTTTAGTCTAGATTAGGGAAACCAGGAATTGCCACTAAAACTAAAAATCAAATCGACAAGTTTGAATTTACGCAACTTAGCCGAAAAGCTACTCTAGGATAGTGGCAAAGGGATTTTGGGAAGTTAAGTCTAGTAGAAGGTAGCAAAATTCAGCTGAACTAGCTCTGGTATAGATTAAGGATTCCAGGGTCCCAGCAGGACACTCCCCCACAAAAAATCCTAAAGTACCACCACCCCCTCCCCCCACCCCCCAGGGCTGATTCTGGGAGGAAAGTGTTGACCAGTTGTGTGACCAGGCAGTAACCGAATAAATATAGCGAATGTTTTAGGTCACCTGAAATACTCCTGGAGGCTTGGGGGGTCTAATTCAAAAAATTCTGAGGTTTGATTACCATATAGGCATGTTAGGGCATTTCGCATGAGAGCACATACGACATATGTTTTACCAATATTACTTAAGCCAACTTTTAGGTTCTTTTTAAAATCAAGGAATTTAAAATAGTTTAAAATGTCTCCAAATAGCCACTCCACTGACACTCGAACAGAGCTCATGGATCCATTGAACATCTCCATCTGAGGTGTGAGAGCAGCACCTTGGAATGGTCCTTGCAGGTGAACCCTGAGGGGATATGCAGGATCCCCATATATGCATAGAGGCTGACCCCCTGTCGAAAATGCATGGCGTTCCAAGTCATGCAAGAGACCAGATTCTGCCAGCAAACCTGCATCATGCCTTTTGCCCTCTGGAAGAAGAAGTTAAAAGTATTAGGTTTGTTTCATGGAATATCATTGTTTTTCATCATGCAACGCTTCTGTAAAATGGTGTCATGAGATCAACCTTTCATTGCCCTGATCACTACAGGCGTTTGTCGTAGATTATACTATAAAACAGACACTTGAAGGGGGAAACAACTACCCTCCGAAACCATGTTTGTACCTTTTCCGTTTGAGTTGCTATTTTCATAAACCTGACATTTAGTTATAAATAAGAGCAAGTTAAAAAGATCTTTACCTACGGGGCCGTAAAGGTTTGCGATCAATCCATTCGGTAAGGCAACAGATTGGAATTTAATGGCGTGCACCCGTTTATGACCATTATACATCATCCTCTGGTGCTCGTCTGGTCTGGCTATAGGTCTCACAGTGCCATCAACAAAGCCAAAACAGTTCTGGAGAGCAGCCCCTTTAGCGTGAACTGATCGAGCATAAGTATCCAATGCAGGTGGGTTAAGCAGTGCGTCATTCCACCGGGTTATGCGATGTCCATGGATGGTGTAAATATAATCAATCACATGATTTGTGACCATGGATAGCACCGGTACTGGTTTGCCGAAACGAGGTACCATGTCGCCAAATCTACAAGGATAGGCGAGCCGTCTTAGGAGTATGCAAAGGCCTTCCATTCCACTTACTATGCTTCCCTGGCGTAGTTTGAAGGTAGGTGGGATCTGCAAGGCTTCTGCCAGAGTCGGAAGGTCTTTTTTCTCAAACCTAAATTCGGCCTTACACTCTGCCTCACTCATGTTATTCAGGTCAAAGCAAGCGTACTCGTAGTAAGGAAAACTTGGATTTCTCGACGGAAACATGTCGTAAAGGAGAACGAAATCTTCATCGTTGATCAAATTAGCGTCGTAGTAAAGAATGAGAAGTTGTCGAAAATCTTCAAATGCGGCCATGTTACAAACAAAAGCGATTGAATCTCAGAAAGTACAGCCGATGTACTCGACGAAGTCTCGGACGCCGTCATGAGAATCTTAAGCAAATTAATTTTGGCGCGAGAACGGCAACCCTTGGCCCAGTCCACCTGGGCTGTCACTTCGCCGTCACCGCGAAAACGTCCGCATCTTAAGCTCCCTATTAAGAAGTAAACGACGCTCGCAGTTGTGAATCTCTCCCCTCGTTCATGAATTATTCATGAGTAACGTTGTTCTATGTATTCTTAGTTAAATTTTGTCCATCATTCACGTAAATTTGAGTTGTCAGTTAACGAACCAATTTCTTTCGTAGCATTCCGATAGCATCTTGTAACATACAAGATACATAAGGAGCTTAAAATATGGAATTGTTGTCCTAAACACCGTGAGACCCCTTAAGGGGACGAGAATCATCTCCATTAGTTTTAAGGCCAGCCCCTGCCACGGCTATGAACTAACTAAAGTGACCTGATCTTTGTCCCATGATCGCTTAAAGCTAAGGGTTCGCGTCCCGATCAAGCTTGAAGCTCTTCGGGATTATTAAAATTGTTTTAGTTTTTATGTCTGAACCTATGTTTCTACTCTATAATAAGGACTCAACAAGACCGATTTTCAAAATTAGGGTGCCGATTTTAGACATTGTGACTCAGCAACTTTTCTTTTTTTTTTGGCATCTCGAACATAAATAAATTTGCATTTCGGTAGCGAAGATTAAAAAACCCGTAATTGATTTTGTGCAATCGTCGATAAAATAGAAATATCTTTCTCTTTTTTACTTTATCGGCGTTCACGTGAAATCATTTAACAATAAAGTATTGCGTTTACAAACAAACGTCACTCTAAACTTGTGTTTTGTCAAAAATAAAAGGTTATTTCCTGCCTGTTGGCGATCGTGTATCAAGTAACTTCTGAAAAGAAAGAGAAGAGTCATCGAATAAGATAATTTTCATACTTTTATGGCAAGCGCGCAACAGACGGCCGTTTGCTGTTTCACGTAAACGAAATGTTAAATCCCTCTTACATCAGACATAACATAACGCAATCATAGCTTCTCCGTTATTTATTGCGTACCTTTTGAACCGTAATCTTCACACAAAATTAGACCTTTGATGCAAGAACTGTAATGTCGTATTTAAGGGATGCAAATCTAATCTCACCTTCTCTGAGGTGCGTGCTCTTGAAAGATTTTAGATCCTGCATTTCGTCATCCTGACTCAAAGTGCGTTTTCTTAAAGCCATCAGATGGTCCATTCTATTCATAGTTTTCTTGCACACTTGGCACATGTCAAGCCTTGCTTTTCTAAAACTAAGCACCAACTTTTTCAAGCCACCAACTTACTGACAACCAAGTCAGCGTGATATCAAAGGGTCTCAAGTTTATTCCAACACCCGTGAGAGACGAGAGAAAAATTAGGCATCAACTCTTGCAAGATTTCGAACAGTTTGCAAGACGAATGTGCCTTCAATACATATTTCACGGTCAAAACAAAGAACCGCACCCGTTCCATGTTAAATCAAACTGGATACCACCGGTTCAATGATCAGTTGCCCTTGAAAGCTACTTGGAAAGTGTCAAGGTACAATTAGCCGAAATTAAAACAATTAAGTCTGAACACAATCTATCACAAAATGAATTTAGAGCTATTGCAGAACTGAAACACAACTCTGCATTGAACCTAAAAAAGGCAGATAAAGGCACTACAACAGTCATCATGAATAAAACTGACAAAATAAAGGAGGCCCAAGTGCTACTCGACAACGGAGAGCACTATAATCCCTTAAGACAACCTATGGTGAAAGACACGCAACAAAGAGTGAATCAAATTGTCACTCAACTTCACCAAGGAAACCACATCGATGACATGACGGCTAAATGGCTTTCACAAACTTCCAGCCCACCTAGAATACCTATCTTTTATACCTTAACAAAAATCCACAAACCTAAACCGATCAGAAGACCGATCATATCCGGTTGTGAAGGCCCAACAGAGAGAATATCATCATGTGCGGAGCATGCGCGGGGTGTTTTTTGAGTAGGACATTTTCCCCTCCCTCCATCGCGTTTGTTGGGATGTTCAAGAGTCGAATTAAATGATGAAAACTAGAAAGAATAAAAGGGGAGACCGTGGGTCCTTGGAAGAATCGCCGAAGGAAGTGAAAAAACTGAACACTCAGTCTTCTCGATCTCAGAAAATTTAAGGAAATATGGCAGAAGGTGAAACCGCAACTTGTGATGCGTCCTTTCAAGAAGAACCAACGCTATCGTAATTGCGAGATATTTTAGTTAATCTGGAAAGCTCTGTGGCAGCAATATTGCAAGACAATGCTAATCTTAGAGAAGAGCTCTCGCAATTTAGAGCGACTTTTCAGTCACATGGCTGCGACATTGAGCAACTTAAGACGAAGTTTGCGAAGGTCATAAGTGAAAATCAAACACTCAGGACTGAACTTGATCAAACGAGGAAAAAGTTAAAGGAGAAACAAGATGATACATCGACAATGTGGGTTGAGCTGGATGAACTAGAGCAGTACAGTAGAAAGTCCTTGCTGGAAATTTATGGAATACCGGAATCGGCGTACGTGTCAACAGATGAAGCTCTGTTGAAGTTGGCGAGAGCTCTGGACGCAGAAATATCTTCAATTGACATCGATATCTCACACAAAATCAAGCGGAAAGGTAAAACTTGTATCATTGCTAAATTCATAAGCCATAAAACTAAAACGAACGTGTACAAGAAGAAAACTAAACTGAAGAACATAGGTTTGAAAGATATATTTCCTAGTTTTTTGAATACCACTTCGGCCGCTGAGTCATCACGTATTTTTATTAATGAAAGCTTGACAGCTTATAGACGAGGTCTCGTGGCCAGAGCAGCCAAAATGCGACAGGATAGCGCTATTCATAGCTTCTGGACTATTGACGGTAAGGTTTTCGTTAAAACTTCCCCAGAAGGGTCTCCGAGCAGGATTGTTGATGAAAACGGTTTCAATAATTTATAACTGCCACTGGAAAATTTAGGTATCTCGATTATTATTATTATTATTATGCTTTGAAATGTCTTCTGTTTAAATCCTTTTTTTTCTTTTGTCTTTGGGAGGGAGGGGGATGAAAGAGAGCTCGTTTAGATCTTTTCGGCTCGAGAGGGTATATAACGCTATAAATTGAGTTTTTTTTAGAAATCGATCTGTTGGCGTTCTGTATATTATTATTATTATTATTATTATTTGCTTTAACGCTGTCGTGTTTTTGTTTATCTTTTTTTACTGACTTCTTTGCATGCAAGAGAAACTAAGGTGTGGTATTATTTCTTTAAATGTACGGGGATTGAGGGATCAAATCAAGAGGCGAAGTATTTTTTCGTATTTAAGAGATCAAAAGGCAATTTTCTGTTTTCTTGTCATAGCAGAGGTGTCTGTATTTTAATTGACCCAAAAGTCAAAGGAAAAATAGAGTTGCTATTTCACGACAACTCTGGAAGAATAGCCTTGATTACCTCACAAATAAACGGTCTAAAGGTATCTCTTTGTAATATATATGCTCCAAACAATTCAGAAGATCAGCTTCGGTTCCTGCAGGAATTAAACTGTTGTTTAATAGACAAAGCGGATATCACAACACTAATAGTTGGAGGCGACTGGAATTGTGCGCTTACGAAAAAGGACAAAAGTGGTGGAGCCCCATGGAAACCAACCACATACTGTAACTCCCTGTTAATTACGATGGACATTTTCGACCTTATGGATATTCAAAGAATTCGTCATCCAAATGCGAAGAACTTCTCCTACGTGTCAAAAGCACTGAAGATGAGATCACGAATAGATTTTTTTCTAATTTCCAAAAATTTGAAAAACTTTGTAAGAAAGGTCGGCATACAACCCTCTATCGCACCAGATCACAATTTAATATATCTGTTGTTGACATGGACAAAAGAAAATCCCAGAGGACCAGGGTTGTGGAAATTCAATAACTCTTTATTAACTGAAAAGTATAGCACTAAGATTCGTGAATTGTACCCAATGTTCCGCGAAAAACTCTCTTATGTTGAAGATAAGCGACTTTTCTGGGAAATGCTCAAGATGGAAATCCGGAATGTTACAATCTCCTTTGCCAAAGGAAAGGCGAGTTTGGTTAGAAAAATATAATTTTTCACGTTGTTATTGTAAGATAGTTTTGTGCTGGTATGTAGATTTCGTTGGCATGCAGGTTACATATTTATGCTAAGTAGTTAATATTTAAGGAGTTTGTCCGTTAGGAGTTGTCACTTCGACGGCATCTCCGCTTTTGATCAGTTCATTTCGGAAATTTTGTTTTTAGTTTATTTTCATGCTATGTCTAATCCACCGCTGGAAACTGCATCATTCCAACCTCAACAGATAGACTTTTCTAATTCCGAGACGATCTCGCTGATTTCTTCCCTTCTTGATTCGAAGTTGCAGAAAACATTTGGCGATTTCAAGCGCTCCTTGGATGAACGCGAGGTGGAAACTCGGCGAGAGCTAAAGAAATTGAAAACAGACTCTAAGGCAGCTAGTTCACTTCAATTTAAAGGTAACAGAATCCAGTTTGAATTTAATACACAGCTCCTTGACTGCCTTGATCTGGCTATCTCTAATCTGTCCGAGGGAAACCTGCTGGCTGTTCAAGAACATCTCCAAAAGGCCAAGTCTGACCTTGAGAAACGCATTAAGTTGATCCGCTTTGCTGATAAAAGTCCCGCTGGCTGGGCTGCAGTTGAAGAATATGAATACGACGAACTCGCTGAAAATTCGGAAGACGAGAAGAAACTTCGGGCAGCTGAGCGTCGTGCGTTTACCAAGATTAAGCAGAAGTCTTCCGGCAAATCTCGTGTTTCAAGGTTCTCAAATGCTGCTAAATTCCGAGATTTTCAGGCTGTACAAGTCCCTGGATCTTTGACTTCTGCTGTTACGTCTTTTCCATTTTCTGCTCACTGCTCTTATTTTCATCAGGCCTTTCGTGCCGCCCGACACGTCCAGCCCTCTGACATCTGCTTTAACTGCAATCAGCGAGGACACTGGTCTAATTCGCCAGCCTGTCCTTTGTTCTACAAAACAAGAGCTAGTCTCCCCAGCACTGCCGCCAGTTCAACGTCTACAAAGTCAACCACCGTCTGATTTGGCAAATGTTCTTGCACGATTGGGTCCAGATAAGTACTCTGACTTTGACTTTGACTTGGATCACATTTCTCTTGATTCTTACTTTGCAGAATATTTTGAAGGCTCTAGTCAAGTTATTGTTAAGGGTAGGCTTAAAGCTAATATTTCCTTTTGGCAAAGCATTGGTGCCTCTAAGTTTATTTTAGATACCTTAAGTTTTGGTTATAAGATTCCCTTTTCACGGGACCTACAATTGTTTTTCTTAATAATAATCGCTCAGCTTTGGGTGAGAGTGATTTTGTAGAATCCGCTATTCAGGAGTTACTTAGGGTTGGCTCTATTGTTTCTTGTACTCGCCCGCCTGACGTGGTTAACCCATTGTCTGTTTCTGTACAGTCAAGTGGTAAGAAGAGGCTTATACTGGATCTTAGGCATGTTAATTTCTTTGTGAATAAGTCCAAAATTAAGTTTGAGGATGCTCAGTCTATGCTAAATTTTTTGATCGGCGAGTCTCTTTCTAATTTGTGGGCTTATTCTTTCGATATTAAGTCTGGGTATCATCATGTTGAAATTTACCCCACACATCAAAGATTTCTCGGTTTTTCGTGGGTTTTCAATGGGGTTCGGAAATATTTTAAGTTTGTCGTCCTGCCCTTTGGTCTTTCTACGGGCCCTTATATTTTCACCAAAGTTATGCGTCCCCTCGTCAAGCATTGGCGTTCTCAGGCCCTCCGCATTGTAGTTTATTTAGATGACGGTCTGGGAGTATGTGGTAGTATACTTGCCTTCGACAATCTTTGTTGGTGCATTCTGATTTAATTAGCTCGGGGTTCGTCCCAAATAAGGATAAGTGTATGTGGATCCCTAGTCAGTTGCTTCGCTGGCTTGGTTTTCACTGGGATTTTGCTCGGGGCTTGTTGTCTATTCCTGAAGATAAGATATCAGTTCTGCTTGCGTCCATAGGGGAGGTTTTTAGTTCTCGTGTAGTAACTGCCAGGATGCTGGCTCAGGTTACCGGGCGTATCATTTCCTGTATGCTTGTTTTTGGCCATATTTGCAAGATTATGACGAAAGCATTGCATTCTGTTATTGTTGATAGAGCATCTTGGAATGCCGGGGTTTTTCTTACTGATGAAGCTATTTCTGAGTTAATTAAATTATTGGTGTGCCAATGCTCGGGCACTTAATTCTAGACCTTTCGTCTATCCAGTTAATGTTCCTCATCACATTGTCTATTCCGACGCTAGTGACGTTGCTTGCGCTTCTTACATTTATGTTGAGGTCGACGGGTTTCTTGTTCCCCACAAGAATTTTGATGATCTTGAAATGAAGCAAAGCTCCACTTGGAGGGAATTGAAGTCTGTTAGTTTTGCGTTGAGAAGTTTTGCTCCCATTTTGCATAATTCCTCTGTTAAGCTTTATACTGATAATAAAGCTGTAGCGTTCATTACAGATTCCGGGAGCAATAAGCCACATTTAAATACTATTGCTAAGGATATTTTCTGTTTGTCTTCTGCTCATGGTATTAGGTTGTCAGTGGAATGGATTCCTCGTACGCTTAATCAAAAAGCTGATTATTACAGTAAGATCGTTGATTTTGACGACTGGTGTGTTTCCAACGATTATTTTCGTGCAATAGATTCTCGATGGGGTCCTTTCACTGTAGATTGTTTTGCTAGTTATGCAAATACCAAGTTGCCTAGGTTCTATTCGCGCTTTTACAGTCCCAACACTTTGGGTGTAGATGCTCTTAGTCATAGCTGGCAAGGTGAGAACTGTCACTCAAGTTATTGAGCATGTCAAATTATGTAAGTGCGTAGGCGCCCTTGTGGTCCCTTATTGGCCGTCTGCCATTTTTTGGCCATCCATCATTAATGAAGGTCGTTCTTTCCGTAGTTATATTGTTGACTTCCTTTACGTTGCTGAAGGGAAGCGAGTTTTTGTTCACGGCGTTAATAAGAATTGTATTTTTGGTTCTGATAATTTTAATTCGTCTGTCCTTTTCTTGCGTATTAATGGCGCCAATTAAATCTAAGCAATTAGATTGTATTTTTTGTGATTTTCATCTGTTGGAATTAAACTGTTTGCCACTTGGCTTTGTGTGTTTTATTTGTTTCGCCACTGGGCTTTTGCACACTTGATTTACTCTGGATGTATTAATGGGGCTAAATAAATCTAAGCAATTAGATTGTATTTTTTGTTTTATCAGCTATTGGAATTTAAGTGTTTGCCACTTGGCTTTGTGTGTTTATTTGTTTTGCCACTGGGCATTTACACACTTGTTTTACTCTGGATGTGTTAATGGGGCTAATTAAATCTAAGCAATTAGATTGTATTTTTTGTTTTATCAGTTATTGGAATTTTAAGTGTTTGCCACTTGGCTTTGTGTGTTTATTTGTTTTGCCACTGGGTTTTTGCACATTTGATTTACTCTGGACGCCGCTGGTAGTAGACCGTGTTAGACTAAAAATTCTTGTTCTATTTTTGTTTCTTCCTGCACAAGGTGATATTGCTTTTGCGCAGATTAGTTCCACCCTACAGAATCCTGAACTCCGAAGACTTGCCAGTTCTCTTCCGGCTCGTGCATTGCAGTCCAAGGCTCCACGCACCATTGATCAGTATTCCAGGTCTTTTCAGAAATTCAGAGTCTGGGCATCTTGCTTCCCCGAGATCACGGCTTTGCCTACAAGGCCGTTAGACGTCGCTCTTTACCTAGAGCATCTTATTCGAGGTGATACAAGCTCTTCCGTACTTCAGTCTGCATCTTGTGGTATTTCGTGGGCTAATAAGCTCTATGGTTTTCCTGATCCTTGTCAAGATCCTCTGGTGAAGAACATTCTCGAGGCTGGTATTCGGACTTCAGCTAAACCAGTAGTTAAAAAGGAGCCAATTACTCCTGAGATGATTTCGTCAATTTGTTTAAAGTATGCCTCGCCATCTGCTAACCTGTCTAGTCTCCGAATTGCAGCTTTATTTGTCACTGCTTATTGTGCATTTTTACGCTTTGACGAGCTAGCTAAGTTGCGCTGTTGTGATGTAAATTTCCAAAATTCGGATTATGTTAAGATTACTATTGCCAGTAGTAAGACTGACGTATATAGGGATGGTTCTTCAGTTCTTTTGGCTAGGACGGGTACTGTCACTTGTCCTTATACGATACTTTCTCGTTATTTTCATCTCGCTTGTTTGAATTGTAATTCTAGTGACTTTGTATTTCGCAATCTTGTTTATCATAAGTCCACTCTTAGTTATTCTCTAGGTTCACGACCTATATCCTATTCTAGGGCTAGGGAGCTTTTGCTTAATTCTTTAGTTGAACTAGGTTTTCCTAAGTCTAGTTATGGTTTACATAGCTTAAGATCAGGTGGCGCCTCCGCCGCTGCAAACGCTGGCATCAGCGATCGTTTGTTTAAACGACATGGTCGTTGGAAATCGGATCGTGCCAAGGACGGCTATGTTAAAGATAACATCAATTCTCTTCTTTCAGTTTCTCGTTCCTTAGGTCTATAGTTCTCTTTAAATTGTGCTTTATCTTCGAAATGGGGCAAGTTATGTCTGATCAATAAACGAGATGCCCCCTCCTATGAGTGGTGTTTTCTTCCTTATACTAAGTTATAAATTATTTTGTTTTCGTTTCACTGCAGAGTGATTAGATAACAACATGAAAGAGAAATAAAGGAGCGATTGGATAAGTTGGATAAAAAAATATGTCATAGCGCTGATTTGAACAACGTGGATCAAGAACTAAATGAATATGACGAACTTAAGAATGAACTTAAACTAATCTATGAAGTGAAAAGTAAAGCGACTATATTTAGAGCTAAGTGTAACTGGGTTGAAAACGGAGAGAAAGCGACCAAGTATTTTTTCAACGTAGAAAAAAGGAATTACAACCGAAAGGTCATTAATGAAATTGAAACTGAGGAGGGCGCATCCATAAAGGATAATAAGGAAATTTGGGCGAAAATTGAACAATATTATAGTGATCTTTATTGGTCCAAAATATTACCAGATCATCCAGAGGAAAGTTTTAATAAGTTTACACAGAATGTAGAAATGCCAAAACTTTCAGACGAGGAAAAGGTGTCTTTAGAGGGTTCCCTGACATTTGAAGAGTGTCAGAAGATATTAGAAACCTTACCAAATGAAAAATCACCCGGCGAAGATGGATTTACGGCGGAATTTTATAAACACTTCTTTGATTTGGTGGGGTATGATCTTGTTGAAGGCCTTAATGCAGCCTACGATATTGGGCAACTGTCAATATCTCAGCGCAGAGGTGTGATGACTCTATTACCCAAAGGGGATGAGTCATTAACACATTTATATAACTGGAGACCAATAACATTATTGAGCGTGGATTACAAAATTGCATCTAAAGCTATAGTGAAGAAAATTGAACCAAT
>NC_090869.1:38789244-38796744 GCF_036669935.1 Montipora foliosa
AACCTAAAAAAGGCAGATAAAGGCACTACAACAGTCATTATGAATAAAACTGACAAAATAAAGGAGGCCCAAGTGCTACTCGACAACGGAGAGCAAAATGTGAGATGAGCCTAGAGGAACTAAAAGTGCTGCAACAGAGATTAAGTGTTTAAGGCCCATCCAGGAGGCTATTGTCAACTTCTTCAAATTAAATATGTGGGAGGATGTTCAAACTGAATTTGGCAGTACTGTCTCCCCTGAAAAGCTCTTGCAGTTTACAGTGAGTACTTAGAGGGCAGCAATTATTGTTCTTTATTAGTTCACCATTCCAGCAACACCTAAGAATATCCCAGTTGGCTCCAGTTGTAATTTGAGCGGCCCTATTTTGCAACTTTTGAAGCCAGAGGCTTTGGACTTTTATCTTGGTTTTTATTCCATTCACCCCTTAACCGGCCATACTTAGTATTTTACTCTGTCTAACGCCAGACGATTTTACTTGTCAATAGGGAACCCCCAGGAGTCAATGGGTTAATTCACTCACTGAAAAACTATGTTCCATTAAAGGCTATCAAATTTACTCTCTTTTCCATTTTTCAGGGAAAAGATTTGGAACAGACCCATGAGTTCCAGAAATTCTTAGACCTCTTGAAGCGAAAGAAAGATGGAGATGCTGTTGAAGTGACTTATCTTATAAACGGGCGGTTGGGTGCACTGGGGCTAATCATTTCTAGCAAAACACTGCTTGATGTAGAGCAGAATTCTATTGCTAAGCTGCCACACTTTCAAGCAGCCTTTTTGGCAATCGGGAAAGCTGGTGAGCATTACAAGGTAAGCCTGATTGAGACCACTTTTCTCAATACCGTTTAGACTTGCATGCACAAACTGGACTGAATAAGCCCTCAAGTGACAGTCAAGGAAAAATACAGGAGGAACATTTCGAGCTGACCACTGCAAATTCCTTCATTATTATTTTGTGATATTTTCGTTATAGCAACAGTTCATTTTGTAATAAATAAATAACACATGTACCTGTGCAGGCACATCTCTATATGGGCATGTCCTAACTCTCACAACCATGTATTTCAGGGCCATATTTGAAGGAGTCCCTCAGCACCTTTGTGGTAGGACACTGGGCAGTATCAAGACAGGTGACATCAAGGCATTTTTCTGTTGCAAACAGTGGAAATGTGATATTTGTGGAGCATGTTCCTTCACAGTGTAGCAGTTCAAACACACTACCAGTTGAAGCCTACACCTGGCTTGTGAATCACCTGTCAAGGGAAGGGGATGCTGCGGTACATGTTGGCAGCAACACAGGATATGTCATGGTGGCAGCCTTAAAGGGAGGCTGAAACGCAGTGTGGTTGAGCACTGGCAATCCGGCTATGTACCTGTGCAGCCCACACGCTAGAGTGTAAGGTAACTTTACACGGCACTTTTGGAATTTTGGTTTTATGTTTTCTTTTTGTATGTTTTTGTTAGTGGACCCGATGGATGTATTGCTGGCACCAATGATTTGACAGATGAAAAAAAAAATCATTAATAACTCTATCCACTTCTAGTAAAATCCAACACAATGATATGCAGTGCTATGGAGTTACCCAGCTGGAGCACTTAATCGAAGTGTTGCTCCTTGGAAATTTCATTTGAATTTTTAAGTATTCGTTCATATTAAGGATTATATTACATTATCCACCATAATATGTGTAGCAAGGTCTGCAAGGTCCTTGCCAACTTTTAAAGTGCTACTATGACCAAGAAAATCGATTTTTATTTCTATTTGGATTTCAAAACTATGTTAACTAAACAGTAAGTGACCCAAGTTTTAAGCCTTGATTTAAAAAAGATACCTGTTTATTTTTACTGTGATTTTCCTTTTTAATGATCCGCCATTACTAACTTTAAAATCTTGATAGAGCTGGCTCAAGGAGAAAATGACCTTAAATACCCACTAGTTTAAGAATGCAATGTGTATGTACACGGCTGAATTAATATGCGATACGGGAGTTACAGGCTTTCAGACTTTTAAACTTGTGTTTTGCACATATAATAAGCTGCGTTTACACGCTGAAATTTAGATCCAACCCTCTGAGATCTAATCGGTCAGGTTTGAACGTGAGTAATGGAGGACCATAAAATCCAAAACTTACACTCAAAGTAAACAGCCTTTGGATAAAAATCAAAGCTCAAAAATATACCTGTCAAGTGTTAAGCAATTACACTTTCAAAATCTGAAGAAAAAAAGGAAGTGATTTTTTGATCATAGTAGCACTTTAAGTTACCAGGGTCAAAAGTAGTATTTAAAGATGCCTGTAGTGCTGTTTTCATGAACAATCACATGCATGATTAAACGACACAACCAAAAATAGAAACAAATTAACTGCTTATCCTTGCAAGGCTTATTTCCCTTAAACCTGATTGGTTGTACCTCTTAAAACAATATTTAAAAAACAGTATATATTTTGGTGTGCACAGTTTTGTCAATTTCACTTTAGAAGCTTGAAAATTGCTGGTAACATTTTTTTATGTGAGAGTAGACAATTTTAGATGCTGAATACATTTACATGATGCAAAAGTTTTGTAGTGACTGTGTGAGTAATTTTAAGCTCCAAAATTCCGGAGTCAGAAACCCTGACACCACAATCTTTATAGCATGGTCATGTCAGGGATCAAAATGTCTGTGGGATCGAAATTACAGGCTGCAGAATTCAATCACAGGCAGGAGAAATTCTGAGACATGGATCATTGCAAGCTGCAATGGGTAATTTTAGGCTTCAGAATTTCTTTGACATTACAAGCAACACTAATAATTTTATGTACTGTCAAATATTACAGGCTGCAGAATTTCTGCAACATGAACCATGGTAGGCCACACTTCTGCACCATTGGTCATCCCAGGGTGCAGAATTTCTGCAATGTCAGACGTTAGTTACACACGTTAGTTAGACACTACTTAAAACCCATCATATATTACATGGATCGTTACAGGCCACGGAATTTCTGCAGCATGCGTCAGATCAGGCTTCAGATTTTCTGCAAAATGTGGGAAATTGTAGGCCACAGAGCTTTTAAAGCATGGGTCATCACAGGCTCCAGAATTTCTGTGGCATCAAACATCACAGGTTGCAAAAATTCTGTGACACTGGAGTTATTACAGGCTGCAGAACTTCTGCAACATAAGGCATCACAGGCTGCAAAATTTCAGTGACATGGCGGTTATTGCAGGCTGCAGAGCTTCTGCAGCATTGGTCATCTCATGCTCCACTATTTCTGTGGCATCAGACATCACACATAACACTAGATATATACCCTCGGATATTACTGGCTGCAAAATTTCTGCGACGTGGGTTATTTGTGATGGTAAAAAACTAATGTGTAGTGTTAAATGTAAAGACCCAATGCTGCGTTTATTTAATATAACGTCTTTTTGGACTGTTTACGTTGTAACAGTGGCACACGAGTCTAAATCATTGGTTTTTCTGGCTCTTTAAGAGTATTTCGAATTAAGTTGAAGATTTAGGAGGTTTTATGTTTGATCTTCCGCTAAGTATGTACATATAAGTGGCATTTCTTTTTCATGGCAGTGAATTAAGATCAATTTTGTTAATAAAATCTCAGCAAATTTAGTCTCCTAAAACCGCTAAGGTTTTGCGTACTTTTACAGCAATTATTCCTTTATCCATAAATTTTGAAGCAAAGTTTTGTTCTCAAAAACTCTTCTCTTCCGTGTTCTTTTGCTAAATATTCCGACTCTCATCTCCTAGTTTTACCAAGTTAAAAGAAATATGCTCTTTTTTTACGGAAACGTGTTCGCATTTCCTCATAAAGAGCCCATTTCTTGCGGAAAATGCTATTTTGGAAAAACACATAATATTTTGGAAAGCGTTTACCGCCTCATTTCTCTCATCCCTCAACTGATCAAAAACTTTCACCACCCAGGTCCATTTTCGACAACTTGCGTCCGATACCCAACTGTCTTCAAACATCTTTCAACTTTCTCCAAACTTCTCGCACTGCATTATACCCAATAATGCTGTGAGCCTCAGTAATTATCTATTAAAGACGGGTGGACCTGTGAACTTGGCGGATCGAAGAGAAAATGTCTCTCACATAGCAAAGTGACGCCTTTAGTCTTCCACTGAGGAATGCCTCGGTAACACATGCTAACTGTGACGAGTATCAATCCCATCGGAACTAACAAAAGGTGAAGAATATTTCAACGTATAACCTTCCGGCATTACTTCGGAAAGTGAAACGTCGATTAATGGATATTGATTGTCGCCATACCAATTTGAATTCAAATGAGTGAGTGCCAAATTGGTATACCTTGTAAAAAATCGATAATGGTCATTGACTTATCGATTAGTTTATATCTGAGTGAGTGACAAATTTGCTTATTCTGACCCCTAATGATAGTCATTTATTCGCCAGGTGTATCTAGGATTAAAATAAGAAAATTAATTTTCGATCCCTCTCACTGATTTATGCACTTAGTCGATTCCAGGCCCACTTCTTCCCCCCGCCTCCCAGGTTGTTGAACACGCTCTTTTCAAACACACCTATTAGATCCATCAATTGTATATTGGGAATTACGAGAGTAAATTTGGAAATGGATTCTCCATCTGAGAATGTATTTAAACACGTTCAGTTTCCCGAAAGTTTCGGCGTGGAATTTAGATGCGATATGTGATTAGTATTAAACAATGATAGATGATTTCTTGCAAAACCGTGTATGCATTTCTAACTTAGCAAACTCTCGTTCAAATACAGTAAGAATCCACAACTGGAGGCGCAGACTGTTGTACCGTGTGGCCACAGTATCTGCGGTTTTTGTGTTGAGGAGATGAAGGAGTCGACAAGGGCATCATCTTGCCAGTTGTGCAGGCAAACAGTCAATGCCATTTATCCTAATCAAAAGGCCATTACAGCATGCTCTCTACCTTGAAGGGTAGTTGTCGGTGGTGCAATGAATCATTCCCTCTCGACACCGCCTAACAGCACGTTCGGCAGTGCAATGACCTTAAAGTCATGTGCAATGCATGCAAGCAAAGGGTGAAACCCAGTGATATTCTTCACGATTAAGTCTGCCCGCATAGAAAAACGAAGTGTGATTGTGGGAAATTGGTTTACCATGGAAAAATAGAGGAACACAGGGAGAACGGATGTCCTCTGTAATGATTGCCCGCAAAGGACAAAAAACGAAGAATATTATATTTTCCGAGCCTGTGTTCATAGTTCACAGCTCACCATGTGGTGAGAGAAATGATGTGGCTGTCACTTATGGAGGGTTATTACCGCGAAAATTCAAGTTTTAATTTGTTGTTTGAATTGTACTGAGCAGGTTTCCGATTTCCTGTCCTCTTCAAATTTTTTGTGTGCTGCCGCAAATTTTATGCTGCACCAAATTTTATGATTGAGTAACTTTGTGTTGAAAACGAATTTTGTTGAAGCAAGTCATCTAGGAAACAACAGCCAATGTGCGGTTTTCTAAATTTCATGCTGCGTCAAATTTCATGATGCCAACCAGTATCGAACGTTGCAGACTGGTGACTAGACAAGAAAACGGGGCAAAGGTTTCCCGCCAACACGTCTGCTGTGGTTGTTCGTAAACATGGCGGAGAGTGAAGAAGGTGAAAGTCCTGTCGAATTTACGGCTATTAGCTTGCTGAGGCAAGCTACAAACATTTTGTCTGGATCAAACAACCCACCTAACACTAGCATGTCGTCTACTACCACCTCAAGTACACCAAAAGCATCTCCTCGCATTAGTTTACGTCACGATGACAATGCCGTGTTGACAAATTTCCGAAACCTTTTCAGTCCGTACGGAAACGTTCCGTCGTCCTCTTCTGCCAGAAGTCGCCCTTGTGCGTCCTCCAGAGGTAGCACCAGAAGAAGATTCCAGCCATATAAAGTGAAAGAAACTTGGACCCATGAGTTCTTTTGTTTGTCAAACCAACAACAAGAAAGGGTACCAAGCAAGGCGGAAAAGCTACAACTTCAAGAATACAGTTTAGGCCGAAAAAAGATTGTCTTTGGCAGTAAAGATGGAGCAGCCGAAGTCAAACGTAAACTGGAATCTACCTACCAAAAGCTTGTGGAGGGCGGTGGATTTGAAATCTTGCGTTCTGGTGCAAGAAGTGATCTAGTTGTCATGACACCTCCTATGGCTGGATATTCGGTTCCGTTTCTGCGAGACCAGTCAGGATTGGCACAAGCACTTGTGTATGTCCGTCCTTTGCAGAGTGATTTGGTAGTCGAGGTGGATTTAGGGACAGCCACGGTAAGTTCATTGGTCAGGTACATTTCAATCAATGATATGTCTTGTTTATGCAGTGTTTTAACTAACTTGAAATGAAATTTTAGAAAGATTTTCGCACAGCCTCATACAGTAATATAAGACAAACTTAAGTCTTACATAAGCTTACTTCTCTGTCATACACCCTTTTGCAAAACCGAATAAAGTCTCAGTCACAAAGTGTATGGAGATGTGTGGAAATCTTTCCCCATTCTTTCCTTAGTTTAGTTTGACTAAATGGAGTTTCTGGTATTGACTTTCAGATCAATGTAAACTTGTTTCATTCTGTTCAGTCATTATCTCTCAATCAATTGGTTTTTTGTAGGTGTTTTTGTTTTTTGTTTGTGTTTCTTCTTTCGTCCTCGATGATCAAAAATTTAATGTACAGTGCAAAGTGCGTTGTCCCTCTAGAGGAGCACTTTGTGCAACAAGAGCAAATGTTCTGAATAAAATATTGTTTAAATAGGAAAAGAAATAATAAAACATTTTGTTGGTTGTGGTATACAGGCGTGAAGGTGTCACGTATGTGAGTGACTGTGTACAGTACACAGTAATTTTTATTTCTAAAAAAATGGCATTGTACTCTCAGAGTTCTACCTATGTAACTGTAAATGAAGGCTTCACCCCACCCCAAGTAGCTTGTTCACATGTACAATGTTATAATCACTAAAATCCTGTCATTTTTCGTCTAAAATAGGAGATTTTCGTCTTATTTGTCTTTGAAGGATGGGGTGAGTACCAATGATGCTCCTGTGGTGAACTGTATAAAGTGTGGAGAAGAAGTCGCCATTACACAAGTGAGACTCCACCAGATTAATTGTTCCATTGCTGAAGAACAGCCTGTTATTACCTGTGATGGTGCTAAAGGGAATATTCATTTGCTCCAGCATCCTTGTGCATCTAATCAGTCCCCCAAGCAGGTCTTTAAGTTTGTCCTCTGTTATACTTTGTACTAACTATGACACATGTAAACAAGAGAATATATTTATGAATCATGGCAGATGACATGAATATTAAATAATCGATTATGTCGCTTTGCTCACTTAGGCTTTTAAAACGTAAATCTTTGCTTTGCAGTGAGTCACTGACAGAATTGAATGCACTTTTTCCAGAAGAGAGTGAAGAATCAATCAGAGAGGTGTTAGTTCAAAGTGGAGGAAACACAGGCCTTGCTGCCTCCCGACTTGTCAAATGGGATTGTGAGTAGTACACACACAACTAAT